>NC_133146.1:57584349-57887849 GCF_048418815.1 Hemitrygon akajei
CTCAGTCTGCACTGTTCTCTCTCTCTCTCTCCTCAGTCTGCCTCCTTCTCTCTCTCTCTCCTCAGTCTGTACTGTTCTCTCTCTCTCCTCGGTCTGCACTGTTCCCTCTCTCTCCCCCTCTCTCCCCCACTCTCCCCCACCCCAACTCTTCTCTCTCCCCTACACTCTCTCTCACCCTCTCCCCCTGGTTTGCACTGTTCTCTCTCTCTCTCTCTCTCTCTCTCTCTCTCCTCCGACTGCACTGTTCCCTCTTCAGTCTCCTCCTCGCTTCTGCTCAGTCTGAATTCTTCTACCTATTCTCACTGTGCACTCTTCCCTCTCTCCTCGGTGTGCACTGTTCTCTCTCTCTCTCCTCGGTCTGCACTCTACCCTCTCTCTCCTCAGTCTGCACTGTTCTCACTGTCTCTCTATTCAGTCTCCTCAGTCCGCACTCCTGCCTCTTTATCTCATTAGTCTGAACCACTGTAATGCTCTCTCCTGAATCTGCACTGTGCTCTATGCTGCTCATTCTGCACCGTTCTCTGTCAATACAGATTACATTTTTTCCTTATCTCCTGGTCAGTCTGCACTGTTCTCTCTCTCTCTCTCTCTCTCTCTCTCTCTCTCCCTCTCTCTCTCTCTCCTCGGTCGGCGCTGTTCCCTGTCTATCTCCTCGGTCTGCACTGTTCCCTCTCTCTCTCTGTCTTCTCAGCCTGCACTGTTCTCTCCTCACTCCTAACTCCACACTCCTGTCCTCTCTTTCTCATTCGTCTGAACCATTGTAATGCTCTGTCTCCTAAATCTGCACTATGCTCTATCGCTGCTCATTCTGCACCGTTCTCTGTCAATACAGCTTACAGTATTTCCCTTTCTCCGCTCAGACTGAATTGTTCTATCTCTTCACAGTCTGCACTGTTCTTATCTCTCTCCTGGGTCTGTACTGTTCTCTCTCTCTCCCCTCCTCGGTCCGCACTGTTCTCTCTCTCTCTCTCTCTCTCTCTCTCATCTCTCTCTCCTCTCTCCACAGTCCAGCACTGTTCTCCTCACTCTCTGTCTTCGGTCTTCACTGTTCTCTCTCTCTCTCTCTCCCTCCGACTGCACTGTTCCCTCTTCAGTCTCCTCCCTCTCTTCTGCTCAGTCTGAATTCTTCTACCTATTCTCACTGTGCACTCTTCCCTCTCTCCTCGGGGTGCACTGTTCTCTCTCTCTCTCCTCGGTCTGCACTGTTCTCTCTCTCTCTCCTCGGTCTGCACTCTTCCCTCTCTCTCCTCAGTCTGCACTGTTCTCACTGTCTCTCTATTCAGTCTCCTCAGTCCGCACTCCTGCCTCTTTATCTCATTAGTCTGAACCACTGTAATGCTCTCTCTCCTGAATCTGCACTGTGCTCTATTGCTGCTCATTCTGCACCGTTCTCTGTCATACAGATTACATTTTTTCCTTATCTCCTGGTCAGTCTGCACTGTTCTCTCTCTCTCTCTCTCTCTCTCTCTCTCTCCTCGGTCGGCGCTGTTCCCTGTCTATCTCCTCGGGTCTGCACTGTTCCCTCTCTCTCTCTGTCTTCTCAGCCTGCACTGTTCTCTCCTCACTCCTAACTCCACACTCCTGTCTCTCTTTCTCATTCGTCTGAACCACTGTAATGCTCTGTCTCCTAAATCTGCACTATGCTCTCTCGCTGCTCAGTCTGAACCGTTCTCTGTCAATACAGCTTACAGTATTCCCTCTCCTCCGCGCAGTCTGAATTGTTCTATCTCTTCTCAGTCTGCACTGATTCTATCTCTCTCCTTTCTCTGTACTGTTTTCTCTCTCTCTCCTCGCTATGCACAGTTCCCTCTCTCTCTCCTCAGTCTGCAAGTTTCTCTCTCTCTCCTCTGTCTGCTCTTTTCTCTCTCCCTCCTCGGTCTGCGCTGTTCCCTCTCTCCTCAGTCTGCAGTATTCTCTCTCTCTCTCTCTCTCTTTGTCTCTCTCTCCCTCCTCGGTCTGTGCTGTTCCCTCTCTCCTCAGTCTGCACTGTTCTGTCTCTCTCCCTCCTCGGTCTGCACTGTTCCCTCTCTCTCCTCAGTCTGCACTGTTTCCGCTCTCTCCTCGGTCTGCACTGTTCCCTCTCTCTCTCTCCTCAGTCTGCACTGTCTCTCCTCACTCCTAACTCCGCACTCCTGTCTCTGTTCTCATTAGTCTGAACCACTGTAATGCTCTGTCTCCTAAATCTGCACTATGCTCTATCGCTGCTCATTCTGCACCCGTTCTCTGTCAATACAGCTTACATTTTTTTCCCTCTCTCCTGTCAGTCTGCACTATTCCCTCTCTCTCTCTCTCTCTCTCATCGGTCTGCACTGTTTTTTCTCTCTCTCTAATTCATCTGCGCTGTTCCCTTTCTCTCTAATTCGTCTGCGCTGTTCCCTCTCTCTTCCTCCTCTGTCTGTGCTGTTCCCTCTCTCTCTCCTCGGTCTGCTCTGTTCCCTCTCTCTCTCCTCAGTCTGCACTGTTCTCTTTCACTCTCACCTCGGTCTGCACTGTTCCCGCTCTCATCCACGGTCTGCACTGTTCTCTCTCTGTCTCCTCGGTCTGCACTGTTCCCCCCTTCTCTCTCTCTCTCTCTCTCGCTCTCTCTCTCTCTCTCCCTCCTCAGTCTTCACTTCTCTCTCTCTCTTCAGTCTGCAGTGCTCACTCTCTCTCTCCCTCTTTCTGCTCGGTCTGGAATATTCCCTCTCTTTCCTCTGTCTGCCCTGTTCTCTCTCTCTCTCTGCACTTTCTTTTCTCTGTCTCTCTCTCCTCGATCTGCACCTCTCTCTCTCTCTCCCTCTTTGGACTTCACTTCTCTCCTCTCTCTCTCCTCGGTCTACCGTGCTCTCTCTCTCACTCTCTCTCTCTCTCTCCACTGTTTTCTTTTCTCTCACTGTCTCTCTCTCCTCAGTCTGCACTATTCTCTCTCTTCCTCTCTCCTCAGTCTGCACTGCTCTCTTTCTCTCCTCGGTGTGCACTGCTCACACCCTCTCTACGGTCTGCACTGTTCTCTCTCTCTGACTTTCTCTCCTCAGTCTGCACTGTTCTCTCTCTCCTCGATCTCCACTGTTCCCTCTCTCTCCTCGGTCTGCACTGTTCTCTGTCAATACAGCTTACATTTTTTCCCTCTCTCCTGGTCAGTCTGCACTATTCCCTCTCTCTCTCTCTCCTCGGTCTGCACTGTTCTCTCTCTCTCTCCTCAGTCTGCACTGCTCTCTTTCTCTCCTCGGTGTGCACTGCTCACACCCTCTCTACGGTCTGCACTGTTCTCTCTCTCTGACTTTCTCTCCTCAGTCTGCACTGTTCTCTCTCTCCTCGATCTCCACTGTTCCCCTCTCTCCTCGGTCTGCACTATTCTCTCCTCAGTCTCCTAACTCCGCACTCCTGTCTCTCTTTCTCATTCGTCTGAACCACAGTAATTCTCTGTCTCCTAAATCTGCACTATGCTCTATCACTGCTCAGTCTGCACCGTTCTCTGTCAATACAGCTTACATTTTTTCCCTCTCTCCTGGTCAGACTGAATTGTTCTATCTCCTCACAGTCTGCACTATTCCCTCTCTCTCTCTCTCTCTCATCGGTCTGCACTGTACTCTCTCACTCTCTCCTCGGTCTGCACTGTTCTCCTCTCTCTCCTTGGTCTACACAGTTCTCTCTCTCTCTCTCTCCTCATTCTGCACTGTACTCTCTCACTCTCTCCTCGGTCTGCACTGTTCTCTCTCTCTCCTTGGTCTACACAGTTCTCTCTCTCTCTCTCTCATTCTGCACTGTACTCTCTCACTCTCTCCTCGGTCTGCACTGTTCTCTCTCTCTCTCCTCGTGTGCACTGTTCTCTCTCTCTCTCCTCGGTCTGCACTGTTCTCTCTGATGCACCATCAATAACTCACTCTGAGACATAAGAAACGAGATATCGGCTTTTATTGACTGGAAGAATGAACAACACTACATCCTGGAGAATGAGGCCGGGCTCAGGCCTCAATCGCCTTTATACAGGGGTCTGTGGGAGGAGCCACAGGAGCAGTCAGCAGGGGTCTGTGGGAGGAGCCACAGGAGCAGTACAGACAGGTATATGTAGTTCACCACAGTCTGAGAGTTCACAGTCTGAACCACTGTAATGCTCTGTCTCCTAAATCTGCACTATGCTCTAATCGCTGCTCAGTCTGAAACCGTTCTCTGTCAATACAGATTACATTTTTTCCCTCTCTCCCGCTCAGTCTGAATTGTTCTACTCTCTTCACAGTCTGCACTGTTCTATCTCTCTCCTTTCTCTGTACTGTTTCTCTCTCTCTCCTCGGTATGCACAGTTCCCTCTCTCTCTCCTCGGTCTGCTCTTTTCTCTCTCTCTCCTTGGTCTGCACTGTTCCGCTCTCTCCTCGGTCTGCACTGTTCTCTCTCTCTCTCCTCGGTGTGCACTGTTCTCTCTCTCTCTCTCTCCTCGGTCTGCACTTCTCTCTCTCTCTCTCTCCACTTCGGTCTTCACTTCTCTCCCTCTCTCTCATCGGTCTACCGTGCTCACTCTCTCTCTCCCTCTCTCTCCTCTGTCTGCACTGTTGTCTCACTCTCTCTCTCTCCACTCTTTTCTTTTCTCTCACTGTCTCTCTCTCCTCAGTCTGCACTGCTCTCTTTCTCTCCTCGGTGTGCACTGCTCACACCCTCTCTACGGTCTGCACTGTTCTCTCTCTCTGACTTTCTCTCCTCAGTCTGCCCTGTTCTCTCTCTCCTCGATCTGCACTGTTATCTCTCTCTCTCCTCAGTCTGCACTGTTCTCTCCTCAGTCTCCTAAATCTGCACTATGCTCTATCGCTGCTCATTCTGCACCTTTCTCTGTCAATACAGCTTACATTTTTCCCCCTCTCCTGGTCAGTCTGCACTATTCCCTCTCTCTCTCTCTCTCTCTCTCTCATCGGTCTGCACTGTTTTCTCTCTCCTCAGTCTGCGGTATTCTCTCTCTCTCTCTCTCTCTCTCTCTTTCTCTTTCTCTCTCTCTGTCCTTGGTCTGCACTGTTCCCTCTCTCTCTCTCCTTGGTCTGCCCTGTTCTCTCTCTCTCTCAGCACTATTTTCTTTTCTCTCTCTGTCCTCTCTCTCCTCGGTCTGCACTTCTCTCTCTCTCTCTCCCTCTTCGGTCTTCACTTCTCTCCCTCTATCTCCTCGGTCTACCGTGCTCACTCTCTCTCTCCCTCTCTCTCCTCTGTCTGCACTGCTCTCTCTCTCTCTCTCCACTGTTTTCTTTTCTCTCGCTGTCACTCTTCTCCTCGGTCTGCACTTCTCTCTCTCTCTCTCCCACTTCGGTCTTCACTTCTCTCCCTCTCTCTCTCTCTCTCTCCTCGGTCTACCATGTTCACTCTCTCTCTCCCTCTCTCTCCTCTGTCTGCACTGTTTTCTTTTCTCTCACTGTCTCTCTCTCCTCAGTCTGCACTGCTCTCTTTCTCTCCTCAGTGTGCACTGCTCACACCCTCTCTACGGTCTGCACTGTTCTCTCTCTCTGACTTTCTCTCCTCAGTGTGCACTGTTCTCTCTCTCCTCGATCTGCACTGTTATCTCTCTCTCTCCTCAGTCTGCACTGTTCACTCCTCAGTCTCCTAAATCTGCACTCCTGCCTCTTTATCTCATTAGTCTGAACCACTGTAATGCTCTCTCTCCTAAATCTGCACTGTGCTCTATCGCTACTCAGTCTGAACCGTTCTCTGTCAATACAGTTTACATTTTTTCCCTCTCTCCTGCTCAGTCTGAATTGTTCTATCTCTTCTCAGTCTGCACTGTTCTATCTCTCTCCTGGGTCTGTACTGTTCTCTCTCTATCTCTGTCCTCGTTCTACACTGTTCTGTCTCTCTCTCTCTCCAAGGTCTGCAATGTTCTCTTTCCCTATCCTCGCTCTGCAATGTTCTCTCTCTCTCCTTGGTCTGCCCTCTCTCTCTCTCTTTCTCTCTCTCTTTCTCTCTCTCTCTCTCTCTCCTCTCTCTCACGGTCTGCACTCTCCCCCCCTCTCTCTCTCCAGTCTTCACTTCTCTCCCTCTCTCTCTCTCTTCAGTCCGCAGTGCTCACTCTCTCTCTCTCCCCTCTCTCTGCTCGGTCTGGACTGTTCCCTGTCTCTCCTCTGTCTGCCCTGTTCTTTCTCTCTCTGCACTATTTTCTTTTCTCTCCCTCTGTCTCCTCGGTCTTCACTTCTTTCCCCCCCCTCTCTCTCTCTCCCTCTCTCTCCTCTGTCTGCACTGTTCCCTCTCTCTCTCTCTCTCTCCTTGGTCTGCCCTGTTCCCTCTCTCTCTTCTCTCTCTCCTTGGTCTGCCTGTTCCCTCTCTCTCTCTCTCTCTCCTCGGTCTGCGCTGTTCCCTCTCTCTCTCCTCGGTCTGCGCTGTTCCCTTTCTCTCTCCTCGGTCTCCACTGTTCGCTCTCTCTCTCCTCAGTCTGCACTGTTCTCTCCATTCCTCGGTCTGCACAGTTCTCTTTCTCTCTCCTCGGTCTGCCCTGTTCCCTCTCTCTCTCCCACTCTCTCTCCCCTACACTCTCTCCCCAACACTATTTCTCAACCTCTCTCCCCCACACTCTCTCTCACCCTCTCCCCCTGGTTTGCACTGTTCTCTCTCTCTCTCTCTCTCTCCCCTCCGACTGCACTGTTCCCTCCTCAGTCTCCTCCCTCTCTCCCGCTCAGTCTGAATTGTTCTATCTCTTTTCAGTCTGCACTGTTCTATCTCTCTCCTGGGTCTGTACTGTTCTCTCTCTCTCTCGGTCCTCGTTATACACTGTTCTGTCTCTCTCTCTCTCCAAGGTCTACAATGTTCTCTTTCCCTATCCTCGCTCTGCAATTTTCACTCTCTCTCCTTGGTCTACACAGTTCTCTCTCTCTCTCTCTCTCTCTCTCTCTCTCTCTCTCTCTCTCTCTCTCTCTCTCTCTCTCCTCGGTCTGCGCTGTTCCCAGTCTCCCTCCTCAGTCTGCACTGTTCCCTCTCTCTCCTCGGTCTGCACTGTTCCCTCTCTCTCCTCAGTCTGCACTGTTCCCTCTCTCTCCTCGGTCTGCACTGTTCCCTCTCTCTCCTCAGTCTGCACTGTTCCCTCTCTCTCTTCGGTCTGCACTGTTCCCTCTCTCTCCTCGGTCTGCACTGTTCCCTCTCTCTCTTCGGTCTGCACTGTTCCCTCTCTCTCCTCGGTCTGCACTGTTTCCTCTCTCTCTCTCCTCAGTCTGCACTGTTCTCTCCTCACTCCTAACTCCGCACAACTGTCTCTCCTTCTCATTCGTCTGAACCGCTGTAATGCTCTGTCTCCAAAATCTGCACTGTGCTCTATCGCTGCTCATTCTGTACTGTTCTCTGTCAATACAGCTTACATTTTTTCCCTCTCTCCTGGTCAGTCTGCACTATTCCCTTTCTCTCTCTCTCATCGGTCTGCACTGTTTTCTCTCTCCTCGGTCTGCAGTATTCTCTCTCTCTCTCTCTCTCCTCGGTCTGCCCTGTTCTCTCACTCGTTTCTCGGACTGCACTGTTTTCTCTCTCTCTCTGTCTCCTCGGTCTGCTCTGTTCCCTCTCTCTCTCTCCTCGGTCTGCTCTGTTCCCTCACTCTGTCCTCGGTCTGCACTTTTCCCTCTCTCTCTCTCCACAGTCTGCACTGTTCCCTCTCTCTCTATTTCGTCTGTGCTGTTCCCTCTCTCTCTGCTTAGTCTGCACTGCTCTCTCTCTCTCTCCTCAGTCTGCACTGTTCTCTCTGTCTCTCTATTCAGTCTCCTCACTCCGCACTCCTGCCTCTTTATTTCATTAGTCTGAACCACTGTAATGCTCTGTCTCCTAAATCTGCACTATGCTCTATCGCTGCTCATTCTGCACCGTTCTCTGTCAATACAGATTACAGTTTTTCCTTCTCTCCTGGTCAGTCTGCACTGTTCTCTCTCTCTCTCTCCTCGGTCTGCGCAGTTCGCTCTCTCTCCTCGGTCTCCACTGTTCGCTCTCTCTCCTCAGTCTGCACTGTTCTCTCTCTCTCTCTCCTCGGTCTGCACTGTTCTTTCTCTCTCTCCTCAGTCTGTACTGTTCTCTCTCTCTCCTCGGTCTGCACTGTTCCCTCTCTCTCTCCCCCTCTCTCCCCCACTCTCCCCCCACCCCAACTGTCTCTCCCCTACACTCTCTCTCACCCTCTCCCCCTGGTTTGCACTGTTCTCGCTCTCTCTCCTCGGTCTGCACTGTTCGCTCTCTCTCCTCGGTCTCCACTATTCGCTCTCTCTCCTCAGTCTGCACTGTTCTCTCTCTCTCTCTCCTCAGTCTGCACTCTTCTCTCTCTCTCTCCTCAGTCTGTACTGTTCTCTCTCTCTCTCTCCTCGGTCTGCACTGTTCCCTCTCTCTCTCTCTCCTCAGTCTGCACTGTTCTCTCCTCACTCCTAACTCCGCACTCCTGTCTCTCTTTCTCATTCGACTGAACCACTGTAATGCTCTCTCTCCTAAATCTGCACTATGCTCTCTCACTGCTCATTCTGCACCGTTCTCTGTCAATACAGCTTACAGTATTTCCCTCTCTCCCGCTCAGACTGAATTGTTCCATCTCTTCTCAGTCTGCACTGTTCTATCTCTCTCCTTTCTCTGTACTGTTTTCTCTCTCTCTCCTCGGTATGCACAGTTCCCTCTCTCTCTCCTCGGTCTGCTCTTTTCTCTCTCTCTCCTTGGTCTGCACTGTTTCCGCTCTCTCCTCGGTCTGCACTGTTCTCTCTCTCTCTCCTCGGTGTGCACTGTTCTCTCTCTCTCTCTCTCCTCGGTCTGCACTTCTCTCTCTCTCTCTCTCCCACTTCGGTCTTCACTTCTCTCCCTCTCTCTCATCGGTCTACCGTGCTCACTCTCTCTCTCCCTCTCTCTCCTCTGTCTGCACTGTTGTCTCACTCTCTCTCTCTCCACTCTTTTCTTTTCTCTCACTGTCTCTCTCTCCTCAGTCTGCACTGCTCTCTTTCTCTCCTCGGTGTGCACTGCTCACACCCTCTCTACGGTCTGCACTGTTCTCTCTCTCTGACTTTCTCTCCTCAGTCTGCCCTGTTCTCTCTCTCCTCGATCTGCACTGTTATCTCTCTCTCTCCTCAGTCTGCACTGTTCTCTCCTCAGTCTCCTAAATCTGCACTATGCTCTATCGCTGCTCATTCTGCACCTTTCTCTGTCAATACAGCTTACATTTTTCCCCCTCTCCTGGTCAGTCTGCACTATTCCCTCTCTCTCTCTCTCTCTCTCTCTCTCATCGGTCTGCACTGTTTTCTCTCTCCTCAGTCTGCGGTATTCTCTCTCTCTCTCTCTCTCTCTCTTTCTCTTTCTCTCTCTCTGTCCTTGGTCTGCACTGTTCCCTCTCTCTCTCTCCTTGGTCTGCCCTGTTCTCTCTCTCTCTCAGCACTATTTTCTTTTCTCTCTCTGTCTCTCTCTCCTCGGTCTGCACTTCTCTCTCTCTCTCTCCCTCTTCGGTCTTCACTTCTCTCCCTCTATCTCCTCGGTCTACCGTGCTCACTCTCTCTCTCCCTCTCTCTCCTCTGTCTGCACTGCTCTCTCTCTCTCTCTCCACTGTTTTCTTTTCTCTCGCTGTCACTCTTCTCCTCGGTCTGCACTTCTCTCTCTCTCTCTCCCACTTCGGTCTTCACTTCTCTCCCTCTCTCTCTCTCTCTCCTCGGTCTACCATGTTCACTCTCTCTCTCCCTCTCTCTCCTCTGTCTGCACTGTTTTCTTTTCTCTCACTGTCTCTCTCTCCTCAGTCTGCACTGCTCTCTTTCTCTCCTCAGTGTGCACTGCTCACACCCTCTCTACGGTCTGCACTGTTCTCTCTCTCTGACTTTCTCTCCTCAGTGTGCACTGTTCTCTCTCTCCTCGATCTGCACTGTTATCTCTCTCTCTCCTCAGTCTGCACTGTTCTCTCCTCAGTCTCCTAAATCTGCACTCCTGCCTCTTTATCTCATTAGTCTGAACCACTGTAATGCTCTCTCTCCTAAATCTGCACTGTGCTCTATCGCTACTCAGTCTGAACCGTTCTCTGTCAATACAGTTTACATTTTTTCCCTCTCTCCTGCTCAGTCTGAATTGTTCTATCTCTTCTCAGTCTGCACTGTTCTATCTCTCTCCTGGGTCTGTACTGTTCTCTCTCTCTATCTCTGTCCTCGTTCTACACTGTTCTGTCTCTCTCTCTCTCCAAGGTCTGCAATGTTCTCTTTCCCTATCCTCGCTCTGCAATGTTCTCTCTCTCTCCTTGGTCTGCCCTCTCTCTCTCTCTCTCTCTCTCTCTCTCTCTCTCCTCTCTCTCCACGGTCTGCACTCTCCCCCCCCTCTCTCTCTCCAGTCTTCACTTCTCTCCCTCTCTCTCTCTCTTCAGTCCGCAGTGCTCACTCTCTCTCTCTCCCTCTCTCTGCTCGGTCTGGACTGTTCCCTGTCTCTCCTCTGTCTGCCCTGTTCTTTCTCTCTCTGCACTATTTTCTTTTCTCTCCCTCTGTCTCCTCGGTCTTCACTTCTTTCCCCCCCCTCTCTCTCTCTCCCTCTCTCTCCTCTGTCTGCACTGTTCCCTCTCTCTCTCTCTCTCTCCTTGGTCTGCCCTGTTCCCTCTCTCTCTCTCTCTCTCCTTGGTCTGCCCTGTTCCCTCTCTCTCTCTCTCTCTCCTCGGTCTGCGCTGTTCCCTCTCTCTCTCCTCGGTCTGCGCTGTTCCCTTTCTCTCTCCTCGGTCTCCACTGTTCGCTCTCTCTCTCCTCAGTCTGCACTGTTCTCTCCATTCCTCGGTCTGCACAGTTCTCTTTCTCTCTCCTCGGTCTGCCCTGTTCCCTCTCTCTCTCCCACTCTCTCTCCCCTACACTCTCTCCCCAACACTATTTCTCAACCTCTCTCCCCCACACTCTCTCTCACCCTCTCCCCCTGGTTTGCACTGTTCTCTCTCTCTCTCTCTCTCTCCCCTCCGACTGCACTGTTCCCTCCTCAGTCTCCTCCCTCTCTCCCGCTCAGTCTGAATTGTTCTATCTCTTTTCAGTCTGCACTGTTCTATCTCTCTCCTGGGTCTGTACTGTTCTCTCTCTCTCTCGGTCCTCGTTATACACTGTTCTGTCTCTCTCTCTCTCCAAGGTCTACAATGTTCTCTTTCCCTATCCTCGCTCTGCAATTTTCACTCTCTCTCCTTGGTCTACACAGTTCTCTCTCTCTCTCTCTCTCTCTCTCTCTCTCTCTCTCTCTCTCTCTCTCTCTCTCTCTCTCTCTCTCTCTCTCTCTCTCTCCTCGGTCTGCGCTGTTCCCAGTCTCCCTCCTCAGTCTGCACTGTTCCCTCTCTCTCCTCGGTCTGCACTGTTCCCTCTCTCTCCTCAGTCTGCACTGTTCCCTCTCTCTCTTCGGTCTGCACTGTTCCCTCTCTCTCCTCGGTCTGCACTGTTCCCTCTCTCTCTTCGGTCTGCACTGTTCCCTCTCTCTCCTCGGTCTGCACTGTTTCCTCTCTCTCTCTCCTCAGTCTGCACTGTTCTCTCCTCACTCCTAACTCCGCACTCCTGTCTCTCCTTCTCATTCGTCTGAACCGCTGTAATGCTCTGTCTCCAAAATCTGCACTGTGCTCTATCGCTGCTCATTCTGTACTGTTCTCTGTCAATACAGCTTACATTTTTTCCCTCTCTCCTGGTCAGTCTGCACTATTCCCTTTCTCTCTCTCTCATCGGTCTGCACTGTTTTCTCTCTCCTCGGTCTGCAGTATTCTCTCTCTCTCTCTCTCTCCTCGGTCTGCCCTGTTCTCTCACTCGTTTCTCGGACTGCACTGTTTTCTCTCTCTCTCTGTCTCCTCGGTCTGCTCTGTTCCCTCTCTCTCTCTCCTCGGTCTGCTCTGTTCCCTCACTCTGTCCTCGGTCTGCACTTTTCCCTCTCTCTCTCTCCACAGTCTGCACTGTTCCCTCTCTCTCTATTTCGTCTGTGCTGTTCCCTCTCTCTCTGCTTAGTCTGCACTGCTCTCTCTCTCTCTCCTCAGTCTGCACTGTTCTCTCTGTCTCTCTATTCAGTCTCCTCACTCCGCACTCCTGCCTCTTTATTTCATTAGTCTGAACCACTGTAATGCTCTGTCTCCTAAATCTGCACTATGCTCTATCGCTGCTCATTCTGCACCGTTCTCTGTCAATACAGATTACAGTTTTTCCTTCTCTCCTGGTCAGTCTGCACTGTTCTCTCTCTCTCTCTCCTCGGTCTGCGCAGTTCGCTCTCTCTCCTCGGTCTCCACTGTTCGCTCTCTCTCCTCAGTCTGCACTGTTCTCTCTCTCTCTCTCCTCGGTCTGCACTGTTCTTTCTCTCTCTCCTCAGTCTGTACTGTTCTCTCTCTCTCCTCGGTCTGCACTGTTCCCTCTCTCTCTCCCCCTCTCTCCCCCACTCTCCCCCACCCCAACTGTCTCTCCCCTACACTCTCTCTCACCCTCTCCCCCTGGTTTGCACTGTTCTCGCTCTCTCTCCTCGGTCTGCACTGTTCGCTCTCTCTCCTCGGTCTCCACTATTCGCTCTCTCTCCTCAGTCTGCACTGTTCTCTCTCTCTCTCTCCTCAGTCTGCACTCTTCTCTCTCTCTCTCCTCAGTCTGTACTGTTCTCTCTCTCTCTCTCCTCGGTCTGCACTGTTCTCTCTCTCCTCGGTCTGCACTGTTCTCTCTCTCTCTCCTCAGTCTGCACTGCTCTCTTTCTCTCCTCGGTGTGCACTGCTCACACCCTCTCTACGGTCTGCACTGTTCTCTCTCTCTGACTTTCTCTCCTCAGTCTGCCCTGTTCTCTCTCTCCTCGATCTGCACTGTTATCTCTCTCTCTCCTCAGTCTGCACTGTTCTCTCCTCAGTCTCCTAAATCTGCACTATGCTCTATCGCTGCTCATTCTGCACCTTTCTCTGTCAATACAGCTTACATTTTTCCCCCTCTCCTGGTCAGTCTGCACTATTCCCTCTCTCTCTCTCTCTCTCTCTCTCTCATCGGTCTGCACTGTTTTCTCTCTCCTCAGTCTGCGGTATTCTCTCTCTCTCTCTCTCTCTCTCTTTCTCTTTCTCTCTCTCTGTCCTTGGTCTGCACTGTTCCCTCTCTCTCTCTCCTTGGTCTGCCCTGTTCTCTCTCTCTCTCAGCACTATTTTCTTTTCTCTCTCTGTCTCTCTCTCCTCGGTCTGCACTTCTCTCTCTCTCTCTCCCACTTCGGTCTTCACTTCTCTCCCTCTCTCTCTCTCTCTCCTCGGTCTACCATGTTCACTCTCTCTCTCCCTCTCTCTCCTCTGTCTGCACTGTTTTCTTTTCTCTCACTGTCTCTCTCTCCTCAGTCTGCACTGCTCTCTTTCTCTCCTCAGTGTGCACTGCTCACACCCTCTCTACGGTCTGCACTGTTCTCTCTCTCTGACTTTCTCTCCTCAGTGTGCACTGTTCTCTCTCTCCTCGATCTGCACTGTTATCTCTCTCTCTCCTCAGTCTGCACTGTTCTCTCCTCAGTCTCCTAAATCTGCACTCCTGCCTCTTTATCTCATTAGTCTGAACCACTGTAATGCTCTCTCTCCTAAATCTGCACTGTGCTCTATCGCTACTCAGTCTGAACCGTTCTCTGTCAATACAGTTTACATTTTTTCCCTCTCTCCTGCTCAGTCTGAATTGTTCTATCTCTTCTCAGTCTGCACTGTTCTATCTCTCTCCTGGGTCTGTACTGTTCTCTCTCTCTATCTCTGTCCTCGTTCTACACTGTTCTGTCTCTCTCTCTCTCCAAGGTCTGCAATGTTCTCTTTCCCTATCCTCGCTCTGCAATGTTCTCTCTCTCTCCTTGGTCTGCCCTCTCTCTCTCTCTCTCTCTCTCTCTCTCTCTCTCCTCTCTCTCCACGGTCTGCACTCTCCCCCCCTCTCTCTCTCCAGTCTTCACTTCTCTCCCTCTCTCTCTCTCTTCAGTCCGCAGTGCTCACTCTCTCTCTCTCCCTCTCTCTGCTCGGTCTGGACTGTTCCCTGTCTCTCCTCTGTCTGCCCTGTTCTTTCTCTCTCTGCACTATTTTCTTTTCTCTCCCTCTGTCTCCTCGGTCTTCACTTCTTTCCCCCCCCTCTCTCTCTCTCCCTCTCTCTCCTCTGTCTGCACTGTTCCCTCTCTCTCTCTCTCTCTCCTTGGTCTGCCCTGTTCCCTCTCTCTCTCTCTCTCTCCTTGGTCTGCCCTGTTCCCTCTCTCTCTCTCTCTCTCCTCGGTCTGCGCTGTTCCCTCTCTCTCTCCTCGGTCTGCGCTGTTCCCTTTCTCTCTCCTCGGTCTGCACTGTTCGCTCTCTCTCCTCGGTCTCCACTATTCGCTCTCTCTCCTCAGTCTGCACTGTTCTCTCTCTCTCTCTCCTCAGTCTGCACTCTTCTCTCTCTCTCTCCTCAGTCTGTACTGTTCTCTCTCTCTCTCTCCTCGGTCTGCACTGTTCCCTCTCTCTCTCTCTCCTCAGTCTGCACTGTTCTCTCCTCACTCCTAACTCCGCACTCCTGTCTCTCTTTCTCATTCGACTGAACCACTGTAATGCTCTCTCTCCTAAATCTGCACTATGCTCTCTCACTGCTCATTCTGCACCGTTCTCTGTCAATACAGCTTACAGTATTTCCCTCTCTCCCGCTCAGACTGAATTGTTCCATCTCTTCTCAGTCTGCACTGTTCTATCTCTCTCCTTTCTCTGTACTGTTTTCTCTCTCTCTCCTCGGTATGCACAGTTCCCTCTCTCTCTCCTCGGTCTGCTCTTTTCTCTCTCTCTCCTTGGTCTGCACTGTTTCCGCTCTCTCCTCGGTCTGCACTGTTCTCTCTCTCTCTCCTCGGTGTGCACTGTTCTCTCTCTCTCTCTCTCCTCGGTCTGCACTTCTCTCTCTCTCTCTCTCCCACTTCGGTCTTCACTTCTCTCCCTCTCTCTCATCGGTCTACCGTGCTCACTCTCTCTCTCCCTCTCTCTCCTCTGTCTGCACTGTTGTCTCACTCTCTCTCTCTCCACTCTTTTCTTTTCTCTCACTGTCTCTCTCTCCTCAGTCTGCACTGCTCTCTTTCTCTCCTCGGTGTGCACTGCTCACACCCTCTCTACGGTCTGCACTGTTCTCTCTCTCTGACTTTCTCTCCTCAGTCTGCCCTGTTCTCTCTCTCCTCGATCTGCACTGTTATCTCTCTCTCTCCTCAGTCTGCACTGTTCTCTCCTCAGTCTCCTAAATCTGCACTATGCTCTATCGCTGCTCATTCTGCACCTTTCTCTGTCAATACAGCTTACATTTTTCCCCCTCTCCTGGTCAGTCTGCACTATTCCCTCTCTCTCTCTCTCTCTCTCTCTCATCGGTCTGCACTGTTTTCTCTCTCCTCAGTCTGCGGTATTCTCTCTCTCTCTCTCTCTCTCTTTCTCTTTCTCTCTCTCTGTCCTTGGTCTGCACTGTTCCCTCTCTCTCTCTCCTTGGTCTGCCCTGTTCTCTCTCTCTCTCAGCACTATTTTCTTTTCTCTCTCTGTCTCTCTCTCCTCGGTCTGCACTTCTCTCTCTCTCTCTCCCTCTTCGGTCTTCACTTCTCTCCCTCTATCTCCTCGGTCTACCGTGCTCACTCTCTCTCTCCCTCTCTCTCCTCTGTCTGCACTGCTCTCTCTCTCTCTCTCTCCACTGTTTTCTTTTCTCTCGCTGTCACTCTTCTCCTCGGTCTGCACTTCTCTCTCTCTCTCTCCCACTTCGGTCTTCACTTCTCTCCCTCTCTCTCTCTCTCTCTCCTCGGTCTACCATGTTCACTCTCTCTCTCCCTCTCTCTCCTCTGTCTGCACTGTTTTCTTTTCTCTCACTGTCTCTCTCTCCTCAGTCTGCACTGCTCACACCCTCTCTACGGTCTGCACTGTTCTCTCTCTCTGACTTTCTCTCCTCAGTGTGCACTGTTCTCTCTCTCCTCGATCTGCACTGTTATCTCTCTCTCTCCTCAGTCTGCACTGTTCTCTCCTCAGTCTCCTAAATCTGCACTCCTGCCTCTTTATCTCATTAGTCTGAACCACTGTAATGCTCTCTCTCCTAAATCTGCACTGTGCTCTATCGCTACTCAGTCTGAACCGTTCTCTGTCAATACAGTTTACATTTTTTCCCTCTCTCCTGCTCAGTCTGAATTGTTCTATCTCTTCTCAGTCTGCACTGTTCTATCTCTCTCCTGGGTCTGTACTGTTCTCTCTCTCTCTCGGTCCTCGTTATACACTGTTCTGTCTCTCTCTCTCTCCAAGGTCTACAATGTTCTCTTTCCCTATCCTCGCTCTGCAATTTTCACTCTCTCTCCTTGGTCTACACAGTTCTCTCTCTCTCTCTCTCTCTCTCTCTCTCTCCTCTCTCTCTCTCTCTCTCTCTCTCTCTCCTCGGTCTGCGCTGTTCCCAGTCTCCCTCCTCAGTCTGCACTGTTCCCTCTCTCTCCTCGGTCTGCACTGTTCCCTCTCTCTCCTCAGTCTGCACTGTTCCCTCTCTCTCCTCGGTCTGCACTGTTCCCTCTCTCTCCTCAGTCTGCACTGTTCCCTCTCTCTCTTCGGTCTGCACTGTTCCCTCTCTCTCCTCGGTCTGCACTGTTCCCTCTCTCTCTTCGGTCTGCACTGTTCCCTCTCTCTCCTCGGTCTGCACTGTTTCCTCTCTCTCTCTCCTCAGTCTGCACTGTTCTCTCCTCACTCCTAACTCCGCACTCCTGTCTCTCCTTCTCATTTGTCTGAACCGCTGTAATGCTCTGTCTCCAAAATCTGCACTGTGCTCTATCGCTGCTCATTCTGTACTGTTCTCTGTCAATACAGCTTACATTTTTTCCCTCTCTCCTGGTCAGTCTGCACTATTCCCTTTCTCTCTCTCTCATCGGTCTGCACTGTTTTCTCTCTCCTCGGTCTGCAGTATTCTCTCTCTCTCTCTCTCTCCTCGGTCTGCCCTGTTCTCTCACTCGTTTCTCGGACTGCACTGTTTTCTCTCTCTCTCTGTCTCCTCGGTCTGCTCTGTTCCCTCTCTCTCTCTCCTCGGTCTGCTCTGTTCCCTCACTCTGTCCTCGGTCTGCACTTTTCCCTCTCTCTCTCTCCACAGTCTGCACTGTTCCCTCTCTCTCTATTTCGTCTGTGCTGTTCCCTCTCTCTCTGCTTAGTCTGCACTGCTCTCTCTCTCTCTCCTCAGTCTGCACTGTTCTCTCTGTCTCTCTATTCAGTCTCCTCACTCCGCACTCCTGCCTCTTTATTTCATTAGTCTGAACCACTGTAATGTTCTGTCTCCTAAATCTGCACTGTGCTCTATCGCTGCTCATTCTGCACCGTTCTCTGTCAATACAGATTACAGTTTTTCCTTCTCTCCTGGTCAGTCTGCACTGTTCTCTCTCTCTCTCTCCTCGGTCTGCGCAGTTCGCTCTCTCTCCTCGGTCTCCACTGTTCGCTCTCTCTCCTCAGTCTGCACTGTTCTCTCTCTCTCTCTCCTCGGTCTGCACTGTTCTTTCTCTCTCTCCTCAGTCTGTACTGTTCTCTCTCTCTCCTCGGTCTGCACTGTTCCCTCTCTCTCTCCCCCTCTCTCCCCCACTCTCCCCCACCCCAACTGTCTCTCCCCTACACTCTCTCTCACCCTCTCCCCCTGGTTTGCACTGTTCTCGCTCTCTCTCCTCGGTCTGCACTGTTCGCTCTCTCTCCTCGGTCTCCACTATTCGCTCTCTCTCCTCAGTCTGCACTGTTCTCTCTCTCTCTCTCCTCAGTCTGCACTCTTCTCTCTCTCTCTCCTCAGTCTGTACTGTTCTCTCTCTCTCCTCGGTCTGCACTGTTCCCTCTCTCTCCCCCTCTCTCCCCCACTCTCCCCCACCCCAACTCTCTCTCCCCTACACTCTCTCTCACCCTCTCCCCCTGGTTTGCACTGTTCTCTCTCTCTCTCTCTCCTCCGACTGCACTGTTCCCTCTTCAGTCTCCTCCCTCTCTTCTGCTCAGTCTGAATTCTTCTACCTATTCTCACTGTGCACTCTTCCCTCTCTCCTCGGTGTGCACTGTTCTCTCTCTCTCTCCTCGGTCTGCACTCTTCCCTCTCTCTCCTCAGTCTGCACTGTTCTCACTGTCTCTCTATTCAGTCTCCTCAGTCCGCACTCCTGCCTCTTTATCTCATTAGTCTGAACCACTGTAATGCTCTCTCTCCTGAATCTGCACTGTGCTCTATTGCTGCTCATTCTGCACCGTTCTCTGTCAATACAGATTACATTTTTTCCTTATCTCCTGGTCAGTCTGCACTGTTCTCTCTCTCTCTCTCTCTCTCTCTCTCTCTCCTCGGTCGGCGCTGTTCCCTGTCTATCTCCTCGGTCTGCACTGTTCCCTCTCTCTCTCTGTCTTCTCAGCCTGCACTGTTCTCTCCTCACTCCTAACTCCACACTCCTGTCTCTCTTTCTCATTCGTCTGAACCACTGTAATGCTCTGTCTCCTAAATCTGCACTATGCTCTATCACTGCTCAGTCTGAACCGTTCTCTGTCAATACAGCTTACATTTTTTCCCTCTCTCCCACTCAGTCTGACTTATTCTGTCTCTTCTCAGTCTGCACTGATTCTATCTCTCTCCTTTCTCTGTACTGTTTTCTCTCTCTCTCCTCGCTATGCACAGTTCCCTCTCTCTCTCCTCAGTCTGCAAGTTTCTCTCTCTCTCCTCTGTCTGCTCTTTTCTCTCTCCCTCCTCGGTCTGCGCTGTTCCCTCTCTCCTCAGTCTGCAGTATTCTCTCTCTCTCTCTCTCTCTTTGTCTCTCTCTCCCTCCTCGGTCTGTGCTGTTCCCTCTCTCCTCAGTCTGCACTGTTCTGTCTCTCTCCCTCCTCGGTCTGCACTGTTCCCTCTCTCTCCTCAGTCTGCACTGTTTCCGCTCTCTCCTCGGTCTGCACTGTTCCCTCTCTCTCTCTCCTCAGTCTGCACTGTTCTCTCCTCACTCCTAACTCCGCACTCCTGTCTCTGTTTCTCATTAGTCTGAACCACTGTAATGCTCTGTCTCCTAAATCTGCACTGTGCTCTATCACTGCTCATTCTGCACCGTTCTCTGTCAATACAGCTTACATTTTTTCCCTCTCTCCTGGTCAGTCTGCACTATTCCCTCTCTCTCTCTCTCTCTCTCATCGGTCTGCACTGTTTTTTCTCTCTCTCTAATTCATCTGCGCTGTTCCCTTTCTCTCTAATTCGTCTGCGCTGTTCCCTCTCTCTTCCTCCTCTGTCTGTGCTGTTCCCTCTCTCTCTCCTCGGTCTGCTCTGTTCCCTCTCTCTCTCCTCAGTCTGCACTGTTCTCTTTCACTCTCTCCTCGGTCTGCACTGTTCCCGCTCTCTCCACGGTCTGCACTGTTCTCTCTCTGTCTCCTCGGTCTGCACTGTTCCCCCCTTCTCTCTCTCTCTCTCTCTCGCTCTCTCTCTCTCTCTCCCTCCTCAGTCTTCACTTCTCTCTCTCTCTTCAGTCTGCAGTGCTCACTCTCTCTCTCCCTCTTTCTGCTCGGTCTGGAATATTCCCTCTCTTTCCTCTGTCTGCCCTGTTCTCTCTCTCTCTCTGCACTTTCTTTTCTCTGTCTCTCTCTCCTCGATCTGCACCTCTCTCTCTCTCTCCCTCTTTGGACTTCACTTCTCTCCCTCTCTCTCTCCTCGGTCTACCGTGCTCTCTCTCTCACTCTCTCTCTCTCTCTCCACTGTTTTCTTTTCTCTCACTGTCTCTCTCTCCTCAGTCTGCACTATTCTCTCTCTCTCTCTCTCCTCAGTCTGCACTGCTCTCTTTCTCTCCTCGGTGTGCACTGCTCACACCCTCTCTACGGTCTGCACTGTTCTCTCTCTCTGACTTTCTCTCCTCAGTCTGCACTGTTCTCTCTCTCCTCGATCTCCACTGTTCCCTCTCTCTCCTCGGTCTGCACTGTTCTCTGTCAATACAGCTTACATTTTTTCCCTCTCTCCTGGTCAGTCTGCACTATTCCCTCTCTCTCTCTCTCTCCTCGGTCTGCACTGTTCTCTCTCTCTCTCCTCAGTCTGCACTGCTCTCTTTCTCTCCTCGGTGTGCACTGCTCACACCCTCTCTACGGTCTGCACTGTTCTCTCTCTCTGACTTTCTCTCCTCAGTCTGCACTGTTCTCTCTCTCCTCGATCTCCACTGTTCCCTCTCTCTCCTCGGTCTGCACTATTCTCTCCTCAGTCTCCTAACTCCGCACTCCTGTCTCTCTTTCTCATTCGTCTGAACCACAGTAATTCTCTGTCTCCTAAATCTGCACTATGCTCTATCACTGCTCAGTCTGCACCGTTCTCTGTCAATACAGCTTACATTTTTTCCCTCTCTCCTGGTCAGACTGAATTGTTCTATCTCCTCACAGTCTGCACTATTCCCTCTCTCTCTCTCTCTCTCATCGGTCTGCACTGTACTCTCTCACTCTCTCCTCGGTCTGCACTGTTCTCTCTCTCTCCTTGGTCTACACAGTTCTCTCTCTCTCTCTCTCCTCATTCTGCACTGTACTCTCTCACTCTCTCCTCGGTCTGCACTGTTCTCTCTCTCTCCTTGGTCTACACAGTTCTCTCTCTCTCTCTCTCCTCATTCTGCACTGTACTCTCTCACTCTCTCCTCGGTCTGCACTGTTCTCTCTCTCTCTCCTCGGTGTGCACTGTTCTCTCTCTCTCTCCTCGGTCTGCACTGTTCTCTCTGATGCACCATCAATAACTCACTCTGAGACATAAGAAACGAGATATCGGCTTTTATTGACTGGAAGAATGAACAACACTACATCCTGGAGAATGAGGCCGGGCTCAGGCCTCAATCGCCTTTATACAGGGGTCTGTGGGAGGAGCCACAGGAGCAGTCAGCAGGGGTCTGTGGGAGGAGCCACAGGAGCAGTACCGACAGGTATATGTAGTTCACCACAGTCTGAGAGTTCACAGTCTGAACCACTGTAATGCTCTGTCTCCTAAATCTGCACTATGCTCTATCGCTGCTCAGTCTGAACCGTTCTCTGTCAATACAGATTACATTTTTTCCCTCTCTCCCGCTCAGTCTGAATTGTTCTATCTCTTCACAGTCTGCACTGTTCTATCTCTCTCCTGGGTCTGTACTGTTCTCTCTCTCACTCTGTCCTTGTTCTACACTGTTCTGTCTCTCTCTCTCCAAGGTCTGCAATGTTCTCTTTCCCTATCCTCGCTCTGCAATGTTCTCTCTCTCTCCTTGGTCTACACAGTTCTCTCTCTCTCTCTCTCCACGGTCTGCCCTGTTCCCTCTCTCTCTCTCCTCGGTCTGCACTGTTCTCTCTCTCTCCTCAGGCTGCACTGTTCTCTCTCTCTCTCTCTCCTCGGTCTGCGCTGTTCCCTCACTCTCTCCTCGGTCTGCGCTGTTCCCTCTCTCTCTCCTCGGTCTGCACTGTTCTCTCTCTCCTCGGTCTGCACTGTTCTCTCTCTCTCTCCTCAGTCTGCACTGCTCTCTTTCTCTCCTCGGTGTGCACTGCTCACACCCTCTCTACGGTCTGCACTGTTCTCTCTCTCTGACTTTCTCTCCTCAGTCTGCACTGTTCTCTCTCTCCTCGATCTCCACTGTTCCCTCTCTCTCCTCGGTCTGCACTGTTCTCTCTCTCTCTCTCTCATCCAACTGCACTGTTCTCTCCTCAGTCTCCTCCCTCTCTTCTGCTCAGTCTGAATTGTTCTACCTATTCTCACTCTGCACTCTTCCCTCTTTCCTTGGTGTGCACTGTTCTCTCTCCTCGGTCTACACTGTTCTCTCTCGCTTTCCAAGGTCAGCACTGTTCTCTCTCTCTCTCTCTCTCTCTCCTTGGTCTGCACTGTTCTCTCTCTCTCTCTCTCCTCGGTCTGCACTGTTTTCTCTCTCTCTCTCTCTCTCTCCTTGGTCTGCACTGTTCTCTCTCTCTCTCTCTCTCTCCTCGGTCTGCACTGTTTTCTCTCTCTCTCTCTCTCTCTCTCTCTCCTCAGTCTGCACTGTTTTCTCTCTCTCTCTCTCTCTCTCTCTCTCTCACTCGCTTCTCGGACTGCACTGTTCCCTCTCTCTCTCCTCGGTCTGCACTGTTCTCTCTCTCTCTCTCTCTCTCTCACTCGCTTCTCGGACTGCACTGTTCCCTCTCTCTCTCCTCGGTCTGCACTGTTCTCTCTCTCTCTCCTTAGTCTGCACTCTTCTCTCTCTCTCTCTCTCCCGCTCTCCTCGGTGTGCACTGTTCTCTCTCGCTCTCTCTCCTCGGTCTGCACTGTTCCCTCTCTCTCTCCTCGGTCTGCACTATTCTCTCCTCAGTCTCCTAACTCCGCACTCCTGCCTCTTTATCTCATTAGTCTGAACCACTGTAATGCTCTGTCTCCCAAATCTGCACTGTGCTCTATCACTGCTCATTCTGCACCGTTCTCTGTCAATACAGATTACATTTTTTCCTTCTCTCCTGGTCAGTCTGCACTGTTCTCTCTCTCACTCTCCTCGGTCTGCACTGTTCCCTCTCTCTCTCCTCGGACTGCACTGTTCCCTCTCTCTCTCCTCGGTCTGCACTGTTCTCTCTCTCTCTCCTCGGTCTGCACTGTTCCCTCTCTCTCTCCTCGGACTGCACTGTTCCCTCTCTCCTCGGTCTGCACTGTTCTCTCTCTCTCCTCAGTGTGCACTGTTCTCTCTCTCTCTCCTCGGTCTGCACTGTTCTCTCTCTCTCTCCTCGGTGTGCACTGTTCTCTCTCTCCTCGGTCTGCACTGTTCTCTCTCTCTCTCCTCGGTGTGCACTGTTTTCTCTCTCTCCTCGGTCTGCACTGTTCTCCCTCTCTCTCCTCGGTGTGCACTGTTCTCTCTCTCCTCGGTCTGCACTGTTCTCTCTCTCTCTTCTCGGTCTGCACTGTTCTCTCTCTCCTTAGTCTGCACTGTTCTCTCTCTCTCTCTCTCTCTCTCCTCGGTGTGCACTGTTCTCTCTCGCTCTCTCTCCTCGGTCTGCACTGTTCTCTCCTCAGTCTCCTGACTCCGCACTCCTGTCTCTCGTTCTCATTCGTCTGAACCACTGTAATGCTCTCTCTCCCAAATCTGTACTATGCTCTCTCGCTGCTCAGTCTGCACCGTTCTCTGTTAATACAGCTTACATTTTTTCCCTCTCTCCTGGTCAGTCTGTACTATTCCCTCTCTCTCTCTCTCTCTCCTCGGTCTGCACTGTTCTCTCTCTCTCTCTCCTCGGTCTGCACTGTTCTCTCTCTCTCTCTCCTCGGTCTGCACTGTTCTCTCTCTCTCTCGGTCTGCACTGTTTTCTCTCTCTCTCCTCGGTGTGCACTGTTCTCTCTCTCTCTCCTCGGTCTGCACTGTTCTCTCTCTCTCTCCGCGGTCTGCACTGTTCTCTCTCTCTCTCCTCGGTCTGCACTGTTCCCGCTCTCTCCACGGTCTGTGCTGTTCCCTCTCTCTCTAATTCGTCTGCGCTGTTCCCTCTCTCTTCCTCCTCTGTCTGCTCTGTTCCCTCTCTCTCTCCTCAGTCTGCACTGTTCTCTTTCACTCTCTCCTCGGTCTGCACTGTTCTCTCTCTGTCTCCTCAGTCTGCACTGTTTTCTCTCTCTCTCTCTCTCTCTCGCTCTCTCGCTCTCTCTCTTTCTCTCTCCCTCCTCAGTCTTCACTTCTCTCCCTCTCTCTCTCTTCAGTCTGCAGTGCTCACTCTCTCTCTCCTCGGTCTGGACTGTTCCCTCTCTTTCCTCTGTCTGCCCTGTTCTGTCTCTCTCTCTGCACTATTTTCTTTTCTCTGTCTCTCCTCGATCTGCACCTCTCTCTCCCTCTTCGGTCTTCACTTCTCTCCCTCTCTCTCTCCTCGGTCTACTGAGCTCTCTCTCTCTCTCTCTCTTTCTCTCTCCACTGTTTTCTTTTCTCTCACTGTCTCTCTCTCTCCTCGGTCTGCACTATTCTCTGTCTCTCTCTCTCCTCAGTCTGCACCGTTCTCTCTCTCTCTCCTCAGTCTGCACTGCTCTCTCTCTCTCCTCGGTGTGCACTGCTCTCTCTCTCCTCGATCTGCACTGTTCTCTCTCTCTCCTCGGTCTGCACTGTTCTGTCCTCAGTCTCCTAAATCCACACTCCTGTCTTTTTCTCATTAGTCTGAACCACTGTAATGCTCTCTCTCCCAAATCTGCACTGTGCTCTATCACTGCTCATTCTGCACCGTTCTCTGTCAATACAGATTACATTTTTTCCTTCTCTTCTGGTCAGTCTGCACTGTTTTCTCTCTCTCTCTCTCTCTCTCTCTCTCTCTCTCTCTCTCTCTCTCTCTCTCTGTCTCTCTCCTCCGCCTGCACTGTTCTCTCCTCAGTCTCCTCCTTCTCTTCTGCTCAGTCTGAATTGTTCTGCCTATTCTCACTCTGCACTCTTCCCTCTCTCCTCGGTCTGCACTGTTCTCTCTCGCTTCTCGGTCTGCCCTTATCCCTCTCTCTCTCCCTCTCTCTCCCTCTCTCTCCCTCTCTCTCCCTCTCTCTCCCACTCTCTCCAACTCTCTCCCACTCTCTCCCACTCTCTCCCACTCTCCCCCACTCTCCCCCACTCCCACTCTCTCTCCCCTACACTCTCTCCCCCACACTCTTTCTCACCCTCTCTCCCCCACACTCTCTCTCACTCTCTCCCCTGGTCTGCACTGTTCTCTCTCTCTCTCTCTCTCTCTCTCCCCTCTGCCTGCACTGTTCTCTCCTTAGTTTCCTCCCTCTCTTCTGCCTCAGTCTGAATTGTTCTACCTATTCTCACTCTGCACTCTTCCCTCTCTCCTCGGTGTACACTGTTCTCTCTCTCTCTACTCGGTCTGCACTGTTCTCTCTCTCTCACCTCAGTCTGCACTGTTCTCTCTCTCTCTCTCTCTCTCTCTCCTCGGTCTGCACTGTTCTCTCTCTCTCACCTCAGTTTGCACTGTTCTCTCTCTCTCTCTCTCTCTCTCACCTCAGTGTGCACTGTTCTCTCTCTCTCCTCAGTCTGCACTGTTCTCGTTCTCTCTCTCTCTCTCTCTCTCTCCTCAGTCTGCACTGTTCTCTCTCTCTCACCTCAGTCTGCACTGTTCTCTCTCTCTCTCTCTCTCCTCGGTCTGCACTGTTCTCTCTCTCTCACCTCAGTCTGCACTGTTCTCTCTCTCTCTCTCTCTCTCTCTCTCTCTCTCTCACCTCAGTGTGCACTGTTCTCTCTCTCTCCTCAGTCTGCACTGTTCTCTCCTCACTCCTAACTCCGCACTCCTGTCTCTCTTTCTCATTCGTCTGAACCACGGTAATGCTCTCTCACTGCTCATTCTGCACTATGCTCTCTCGCTGCTCAGTCTGAACCGTTCTCTGTCAATACAGCTTACAGTATTTCCCTCTCTCCCGCTCAGTCTGAATTGTTCCATCTCTTCACAGTCTGCACTGTTCTATCTCTCTCCTTTCTCTGTACTGTTTTCTCTCTCTCTCCTCGGTATGCACAGTTCCCTCTCTCTCTCCTCGGTCTGCTCTTTTCTCTCTCTCTCCTCGGTCTGCTCTGTTCCCTCTCTCTCTCTATTCAGTCTCCTAACTCCGCACTCCTGCCTCTTTATCTCATTAGTCTGAACCACTGTAATGCTCTGTCTCCTAAATCTGCACTGTGCTCTCTCACTGCTCAATCTGCACCGTTCTCTGTCAATACAGCTTACATTTTTTCCCTCTCTCTCTCTCTCATCGGTCTGCACTGTTTTCTCTCTCCTCAGTCTGCGGTATTCTCTCTATCTCTCTCTATCTCTCTCTACCTCTCTCTACCTCTCTCTCTCTCTCTCTCTCTCTCTCTCTCTCTCTCTCTCTCTCTCTATCTCTCTCTCTCCTCGGTCTGCGCTGTTCCCTGTCTCTCTCCTCAGTCTGCATTGTTCTCTCTCTCTCCCTCCTCAGTCTGCACTGTTCACTCTCTCTCCTTTCTCTGTACTGTTTTCTCTCTCTCTCTCCTCGGTATGCACAGTTCCCTCTCTCTCAGTCTGCAAGTTTCACTCTCTCTCCTCGGTCTGCGCTGTTCCCTCTCTCCTCAGTCTGCGGTATTCTCTCTATCTCTCTCTATCTCTCTCTACCTCTCTCTACCTCTCTCTCTCTCTCTCTCTCTCTCTCTCTCTATCTCTCTCTCCTCGGTCTGCGCTGTTCCCTGTCTCTCTCCTCGGTCTGCATTGTTCTCTCTCTCTCCCTCGTCAGTCTGCACTGTTCACTCTCTCTCCTTTCTCTGTACTGTTTTCTCTCTCTCTCCTCGGTATGCACAGTTCCCTCTCTCTCCTCAGTCTGCAAGTTTCACTCTCTCTCCTCGGTCTGCGCTGTTCCCTCTCTCCTCAGTCTGCAGTATTCTCTCTCTCTCTCTCTATCTATCTATCTCTCTCTCCTCAGTCTGCGCTGTTCCCTCTCTCTCCTCAGTCTGCGCTGTTCCGTCTCTCTCCTCAGTCTGCACTGTTTCCGCTCTCTCCTCGGTCTGCACTGTTCCCTCTCTCTCTCTCTGTCAGTCTGCACTGTTCTCTCCTCAGTCTCCTAACTCCGCACTCCTGTCTCTCTTTCTCATTCGTCTGAACCACTGTAATGCTCTCTCTCCTAAATCTGCACTATGCTCTCTCACTGCTCAGTCTGCACCGTTCTCTGTCAATACAGCTTACATTTTTTCCCTCTCTCCTGGTCAGTCTGCACTATTCCCTCTCTCTCTCTCATCGGTCTGCATTGTTTTCTCTCTCCTCGGTCTGCAGTATTCTCCCCACTCTCTCTCTCTCTCTCTCTCCCTCTCTCTCCTCGGTCTGCACTATTCCCTCTCTCTCTCTCTCTCTCTCTCTCTCTCTCTCTCATCAGTCTGCACTGTTTTCTCTCTCCTCAGTCTGCAGTATTCTCCCTCTCTCTCTCTCTCACTCTCTCTCTCGCTCTCTCTCTCTCACTCTTCGGTCTGCACTGTTCCCTCTCTCTCCTCGGTCTGCACTGTTCCCTCTCTCTCCTCGGTCTGCACTGTTCTCTCTCTCTCTCCTCGGTCTGCACTGTTCTGTCTCTCCTGTTGTCTCCTCTGTGCACTTTCTCTCTGTGTTATATTTGTTTTTAGTGAAGACAAATTTAGCATTGGTAAATGGTAGAACAGTTTTATTTCTCAAATTCATTCAGCATTGAGTGCGTGTGAGCAGCCCCCTTCTAATCTTTTGTGTCTGGTGTGAACTACCCACTTTTCCCTCTTCGTTCTGATGTTCTTTGTTATTTATAAACATCATAACTGATCCTTGCACTTTAAAGAACAATAAACACAGTACCCCGGTGCTCATTAACCTTCCAGGAGCAATTATCCTTTCCAACAAATCTGAATACATTCTGCAGTGAGTCCCTTTTTGCACTCCACTCTTTCCATCGGTCTCTGAAGTGGTTTAATGATCCTCTGTGATGACGTATTTGTTTCAGCATCTGTATTGCTTGCAGTTGATGTGTCAATATTTGTGTCTTTCTGTTAACTCTGATCAACTTGTTCATTTCTTTCCCATCCTTCTGCCAAGTGCCTATCTGTTCCTCTCCATTCGTGTTCCTGTGTGTCACCAGTATTGACTCCTCATGCCCCATAATGGAGACCTGAACTGCATCCATGTGATCAATGAGTCTTTGCACAATTTCCATCTGATTCTCTCTCAATTCACAGAGCTCCCTCTGTTGACTGTGTATCATAGATAGCAGGTCCTGTTGCGTGTTTGTTCTGTCTGCTCTCCCCATCCTCGATCGTGGAGATTCTGTTGATTTCTAGTCTTTAACTGGAAGTCGACGTGAGACAGATTTTGAACCACTGCTGCATAATGTGGAAATAATGCTTCATCATGATCACTGTTCAGCACTGGCATCCTGACTGTCATGCTGGCGTAGCTGATACAGATGTCTATGGAAAGTGGAGTTCTTGCATAACCTCTCTGTAGCTCTAATGGATGCTTTTACAGGTTTCTTGATTTATATTAGGTAAGCATCTGAGCCCCTCAAAGACATCTGCATACTCTTCCTTGAGTGTTGTGTGGTCATCTTTGGTCTGTGAAGCCATTGTGAAAACTCTGTTCGCAGGTTGTGCTTTTCACATGCACTCAGACCTAATATTTGCTGTACTCTCTTTTCTGCAATCAGCAGCAGTGCATTTAAGCGTTGCCCCTTGTGCTTGAAGGTCACTAGACAGCTCTGTTTTTACTGGAACATTCTCTCCACTATAGCCAGTAACTTTTAACATCAGTGGGTAGTTACTTCTACTGGGTAAAGTCCATGGATAACAGAGACACCTGGGCTCTGGTGTCAAGCTTGCATGGATTCACTGTCACTGGAACAATCCACTCTGTCTTACTCGTACCAGAATGCTGCAGAGAATCTGCAAAGACTTCCTCCATTTCCTCAGCCACAGCATGCTTTTTCTCTTGCAGCACTTTGAAAGATGATGATTCTTCCCACAATTATTGCAGGGCTTTCCATAAGCAGGACACATCTTTGGAATTTGCCTCCCTCCACATTTTACTGTTTGAGCCTACCTCCTCCCTTTGCAGTTGCCTTGTTCTCTGCCCCTCTGCTTCCACACATGCATTGTTGTATCTGCCCTGTGCAGCTCCTTAGCTAGTGTTTGTAAGGAGTCTGTTGCCCTTCACATATCCACAGCCTTTTCCAATGTCAAATCTTGTTCATGGAGCAATCTTTCTTTGAGCCTGTTATCTGGGATTCTGCAAACTATTTTGTCTCTGATGAGCGAGTCTCCTTAAATCTCCAATCTCACAGGATTTACTCAATGTGTGAAAGTCAGCTAAGTGTTGGTCAAATCTAGCACCTTGCTTCTGGTAACAGGAAAAGAACTTGTATCTCTCAAACATGATGCTTTTATCTGGGACAATATACTTAAAGTTTGTCAGCAGTGTCCAATGTAAATGTTGTCTCATCAGTTTGAAAGTTGTCCAAAGCATCTAACCAAATACCTGTAGAAAAATAGACACTTTCAATTTCCCATCGGTCCTCCCGCGCTGCCAGCTGCTACATTTATATTGAATTTGTATTATACAAATATATACAGCTTTTGAAGTGCTATGTTGTCATTTAGATTGCTGGTAAACTGCATGGCTGTAGGAGGAGTTTGTGTGTACATGACAGGAACTTTCAGCCTCACTCCTGCAGTTTTCTTGGTGAATTCAGAACAATGTGCACTCGTGGCTCACTGGCCAGCATGCATTCCTTCATTGCACAAGATATTAATTTGTTCTCTATGTTTAGACCTCAGGCCGTCTTCTGACACAATGTTATGTTTGTTCTTAATAAAGACAAACTTAGCATGGGTAAATGCTGGAACATTTTTATTACTCAAGTTCAACAGTGAGTGTGTGCGACCAGCCCACCCATCGAAGCTTCTGGTTCCAAGGTGAACCGCCCACATTGCCGACTGGAAATTGAACTTCTTCACACAGTCTGCATTTTTCCCTTTCTCCACAGTCTGCACTGTTCTCTCTCTCTCTCCTCAGTCTGCACTGATCTCTCTCTCTCTCCTCAGTCTGCACTGTTCTCTCTCTCTCTCCTCGGTCTGCACTGATCTCTCTCTCTCTCCTCGGTCTGCACTGATCTCTCTCTTTCTCTCCTCGGTCTGCACTGATCTCTCTCTCTCTCCTCGGTCTGCACTGATCTCTCTCTCTCTCCTCAGTCTGCACTGATCTCTCTCTCTCTGCTCAGTCTGCACTGTTCTCTCTCTCTCTCCTCAGTCTGCACTGTTCTCTCTCTCTCTCCTCAGTCTGCACTGATCTCTCTCTCTCTCCTCAGTCTGCACTGTTCTCTCTCTCTCTCCTCAGTCTGCACTGATCTCTCTCTCTCTCCTCGGTCTGCACTGATCTCTCTCTTTCTCTCCTCGGTCTGCACTGATCTCTCTCTCTCTCCTCAGTCTGCACTGATCTCTCTCCTCGGTCTGCACTGTTTTCTCTCTCCTCAGTCTGCACTGATCGCTCTCTCTCAGTCTAAACTGTTCTGTCTCCTCTATTCCACTGTTCTCTCCCTCTCCTCAATTTCCACTGTTCTCGTTCTGTCTCTCTCTCTCTCTCTCTCTCTCTCTCTCTCTCTCTCTCTCTCTCTCATGTCATCGTCTTTGCTGCTCCCCTGTCTCCTAAGTCTGCAATGTTCTGCCTTTTTGTCTGTCGTTCCTTCTCTCTCTCTCTCTCTCTCCAAGGTCAAGGTTGCTCTGCCACTCAAAATGACATCAATAATCATCAAATTCAAGTTCAGTTTATTGTCAGTAAACTGTTGACATGTATATGCCCAAAAGAAATAATGTTCTTCCAGACTAACGTACACAACACTGTACCTATATCTCACCCACATCTCATAAATTAATTTTAAATGGGATGTGAAGACTTCTGTTGAAGAGAAAGAGGGAGGCAAGAAAGATAGAGGAGTTTCAATCAGCTCCAAAATAGTAAGGTGAATACTGTTTATGATAGAAGTTAACTTCCATGATGAGGGAGATCAGTACTCTCACAGCCTGTGGAAGGTGCGGTTTCTTACCTCAACAGTTTTGTCTTAATGCTATGGTACCTCCTGCCTGATGGTAGATGGTTAAAGATTTTGTTGGACAGATTCCCTCGCCACTTCTAGGCTGCCCTTTCCCTTTTCCTAGTCTGCTCTGCAGACTCTGCACCTAGCCATTATGACTCTCTCCCTTAGCCAGCCTAGCTGCTCTCTCTCGCTGTTCTCTCTCTCACTCTCTCTCTCTCTCTCTCTCTCTCTCTCTCTCTCTCTCTCTCTCTCTCTCTCTCTCTCTCTCTCTCTCTCTCTCTCTCTCTCTTCTCTCCCCCCCCCCCAGCCTGGTGCTGTCACTCCCTCATGTTGATTGAACCTCCCCTTGCTTGTGCATCCCTCCTTCTCCTCAACATAGCGGTCACCACCCACACTGCCCTCCACATCGAGTAATTTGACCCACTTTGTGTTTCTTCTTGCACTCACAATAGCCCAGATGACTCTAACTGTCTTGGAGATTCCTGTACGGCAACCGGAGAATTTTATTCTGATCAATTAGATAATCATAATGCTAAGGCAACTCACGCAAAATTCTGGAAGAATTCTGCAGGTCAGGCAGCATCTATGGAAAAGAGTAAACAGTCGATGTTTCACGCTGTGACCCTTCTTCAGGACAGAGAGGGAAAGGGTGAGATTTCCAGCATCTGCAGACTTTCTTGTGGTTGTAATCATAATCCTGCAGCACAGCCAGTGGACAACATCTTCGATCCAATCCCCAACTCTGGTATTATCTATGTGGAGTTTTCCGGTTCCCCCAGTGTTCCAATTTCAACCACGATCCCTACTTTGAACTGCTTTGTGTTTGAAAGGTGCTATACAAATCAACTTGCTTGCTAAAACACGAGCGGTGGTGGGATTATTTCTTGGAAGGCTGAGTAGATTTGGCATGTCACCTAAAACTTTAGCAAACTTGTATAGATGTAGAGTAGAGAGAATCTTAAGTGGTTGAACCATGGCCTGAAATGGTGGATACAGCCCTACCCATCATTGAGCATACAAGCAGCAGCCTTCATTAAGGACCCCCACTATCCAGGCATGCACTCTTCTCACTACAGGAGCCTTATGTCCCACACCACCAAATTCAGGAACAGTTAGTACCTTACAGCCATCAGTCTCTTGAACCACAACTCTGAACTGATTCTACAACCTACATACGCACTTTCAATTATTCACCTACAGACCCAGTATCGTTTGTTTTTCTATTATTTACACAATTTGTCTTCTTTTGCACATTGGTTGTTTGCCAGTGTTACTTGGTAACTGGAAAGACATAATATACAATACTGTGTAAAAATCTTAGGCACACTAACTATACGTATATGTGTGCCTAAGACATTTGCACGGTACTGTAGTTGAGTCAAAATACTATATGAATAAATTCAGACATTCGATTGGGCATTGAGTTTGGCAGTGGTTGAATTGGGAGACTTGTCCCATCAGCCAACAGTCTGATGAAATCATTGCTAACAGTTGATGCCTCACCTCTTCCATCCGTGCATGGATTCTGTTCACTTGCCTGAGGAACCCCACCAGACATGCTAGCATGGATGTCAATGGCCCTCAGCCTTGACATCAATCCTAGGGCATCAAGTTAAGCATGGACAGGCAAACCTCCTGTGATTACCACTGACGTCTTCCCTCACATGGTGGTCGACACTAAAGACTGTGAACATTGCGAAGACTCCAGTGAGAGATTACACTGCCCATCACCAAGAGTGATTTGAGAACACCACTGATGAACTGGTTGGACAAATCCTGAGGAGAATAGGTAATAAACCAACATTGCAATAAGTGGTGAAAGAACACAGAATGAGAGGCCAGCCTACCTGATGGTGTCTTCAACATTCCATCTATTTCCTTAGGAGCTTGCAAAGATTCAACATGACATCTAAAACTTTGACAGACTTCTATAAGTGAAAGGTGGAGAGTATATTGACCTTTCTAGAAACACCAATGTCCTTGAAAAGAAAATCTTACAAAAAGTAGTGGATATGGCCCAGTGAGGGTAAAGCCCTCCCCACCATTGAGCAGATCTACATGAAGCACAGTGGCAGGAAACAATAAAAGTAAGCAAATAGCTTCAGAATTGAAGTTTTATGAAAGACACAAAACCAGGAGTCCTGCAGCTGGAGCAGACCACAGCCTCAGTTTGTCGCAAAGCCAAGTAAACATTGTGAGAAGTAGAAACATTGTGTTTCTATTTAGATAGAATAGAAATGGAAAATTATTTTTATGCAATGGGAAACTAATTCATGCTAGAAGGTAGGAATGAACATAAGAACATAAGAACATAAGAGATAGGAGCAGGAGTAGGCCAATCGGCCCCTCAAGCCTGCTCCGCCATTCAACAAGATCATGGTTGATCCAATCTTAACTCTAGTTTTTACCGAATCCCACAAGGCAACAGTGCCAACCAACAGGGCTCCATGCCGCCCATTTTATTTTATTATTCATCCCGCCCAAACCCATGTGATCACTCGGGGAAAAAAACCGAGTTGCCAATTGAGGAGAAAAAATCTGGAAAATTCCTCTCCGACCCATCCAGGCTATCGAAAACTGGTCCAGGAGATCACATGGCTGATCTAAACCTAGCCTCATGTCCACTTACCTGCTCGCTCACCGTATCCCCTAATGCCATTTTTATCCAGGAAAATGTCTATCTCCGTTTTGAATTTATTGAGTGTAGTAGCTTCCACAGCTCTCTGGGGCAGTAAATTCCACAGCCCCACTACCCTCTGAGTGAAGAAATTTCTCCGCATCTCAGTCCTGGAAGGGCATCCCCTTATTTTAAGATTATGCCCCCTAGTCCTAGTTTCACCCATCATTGGGAACATTCTTCCCGCATCCACCCGATCAAGCCCCTTCACAATCTTATATGTTTCAATAAGATCGCCTCTCATTCTTCGGAACTCCAATGAGTAGAGTCCCAATCTACTCAACCTCTCATCATACATCAACCCAACCATCCCCGGAATTAACCTAGTGAACCTTCTCTGCACTGCCTCGAGAGCCAGTATGTCCTTTCTTAAATATGGACACCAGAACTGCACACGGTACTCCAGGTGTGGTCTCACCAATACCTGGTACAACTGCAGTAAGACCTCCCTGTTCTTATACTCCATCCCCCTAGCAATAAAAGCCAGCATTCCATTGGCCTTCTTGACCACCTGCTGCACTTGCATACTAACTTTTTGTGTTTCCTGCACCAGGACCCCCAGATCCCTTTGCACAGAAGCACTTTCCAGTTTCTCTCCATTTAGATAATAACTTGCTCTATTATTTTTCCTGCCAAAGTGCAAGACCTCACACTTGTCAGTATTATATTTCATCTGCCAAATGTCTGCCCAATCACTCAGCCTATCTATGTCCCCCTGCAGGGTTTCAATGTCCTCCGCACTCATTACACTCCCTCCCATCTTTGTGTCATCAGCAAACTTCGATACGTTGCACTTAGTCCCTTTCTCCAAATCATTAATATAGATTGTAAAGAGTTGGGGTCCCAACACCGAATCCTGCAGAACACCACTAGTCACCAACTGCCAGTCTGAGAATAAACCATTTATCCGAACTCTCTGTTTTCTGTTAGAAAGCCAATCCTCCACCCATGCCAGAATATTATCCCCAATCCCATGATTTTTTACTTTAAGTAATAATCTTTGGTGTGGCACCTTGTCAAATGCCTTTTGGAAGTCCAAATACACCACATCCACTGGTTCCCCTTTATCTACCCTATATGTTTTGTCCTCAAAGAACTCCAACAAATTTGTCAAACATGACTTCCCTTTTGTAAAGCCATGCTGACTTTGTCCTATCAAGCTATGTTTATCCAAATGCCCTGTTACTGTTTCCTTAATTATCGATTCCAACATTTTGCCAACCACAGATGTTAGGCTAACTGGCCTATAATTCCCAGCCTTCTGTCTATTGCCCTTTTTAAATAAAGGAGTTACATTAGCATTTTTCCAATCTGCCAGGACCATTGCGCCCCCAGTGTGTCCAGCGAGTTTTGAAAAATTATCACTAATGCATCCACAATCCCAACCGCCACTTCCCTTAAGACCCTAGGATGCAAGCCATCCGTTCCAGGGGATTTATCCACCTTCAGTCCCATTAATTTATCAAGTACCATTTCCTTGGTGATTTGAATCATAGTTAGCTTCTCTCCCCCTAGAGCCCCCTGTTTATCCAGTGTTGGGATATCCAGTGAATGGGCGGTATGGTGTCAGAAGACACATGACGTCAGCATGAGATGCAAGGAACTATTTGAAAAGCAAATATGGCCTTTATTTTTGAGTAGGAGAGTAAAAGTAAAGGAGTCTTGCTGAGGTTGTGTTGGGCTCTGGGGGAGTCCTATTTTGTACAATATTGGCGTTTGTATCAAAAGAAAGACGTGCTTTTGGGTCAGCGTAGTGTAGATTCCACACTGGAATCCTACAGGGAAGTAACTATCCTGTGATGAGAGTTTATTTGATTTTTTTTCTATAGCCACAGGTATTAAAAAGAATGTTTGGAAGTCTCTGAAAGGGATTGACAATATAGATGCTGTTTCCACTGGCTGGAATGTCCAAAGGCAGAGGCAGACTCTCATGATAAGGGATCAGCTGTCTCAGACTGAAGTGAGAAGAAACTTCTTTAAGCAAAAGGTTTGAAAGTACTTGAATTTCTCCACTTTCTATTTGCCATTACTTCACTGGTGACTAGGACAGCAATGAAGGTCTTCCATCTCTAGCGGAATCCAGAGCTTCCTTCATTATGTCAGTAGCTCGGTTTTCACTGCTGTCAGTCATGCAAGTCTCAGGTGAAGGCTCCGGAATACTGTTGCAGTCAGATGTAGAGAGAGTCTTCATTGCAGTTTCCATAACCGTTTTGTTTTACCATTCAGGGTTACTAGCCCTAAGTTGAATCCCCAAACCTGGAGGACCACTCTCAGTCTGGCCTCGACCCTTTGACCTGTTTGGCATGGATGACACTACCAAGAGCCAGAGCATAAAGCTCCACTTCCAGCCAACATAGCTCTCAAGGTCCTTGAGCCACGCAAGCCTCCAAACCCAATTACAAGCTCTTGGAGATTCTCCACTTCAGAAATCTGTGAAGTCATTTGAGGGTGAGACTGCTTGTGTTTTGGATACTAATATATGAGAGGATTAGCATCTTTATGTACCATCATGGTCTTTCTATGACCATGATTGTTCTTGGCAAATATTTCTACAGAAGTGTTTTGCCATGGCCTTCTTCTGAGCAATGACCCCAGTGATTATCAATACTCTTCAGAGATTGTCTGCCGGGTGCCAATGTCAGGACTTGTGATATACACCAGCTGCTCATATGACCATCCACCACCTGCTCCCATGGCTTCACAGGACCCTGATCGGGGGGCTAAGCAGGTGCTACACCTTGCCAATGGTGACATGCAGGCTCGGTGAGAGAGGAGTGCCTTACACCTCCTTTGGTAGAAAGTTATCTCCACCCTGTCTCCAGGATGAATAAGAGGATGGGGGATCAAATGGGGAAGAGAGTAAGAAAATGGCTGATCACCCGCTCAGCAGATCAGGCTCCAGGAGCTGGGCAAGAACCTCCTGCTTCTACTTATGTTCTTTTATGCTTAAGAACAATACTGGTGGAAGTAATTAGCCCTTGTGGTGGCAAAATTTCATCTTGATGGTGAGTACTATCTCCATCATGTTTGGTGCTCCAGGCTTAATGAAGTAGACTCAGAGCAAGTCTAAGAGGTACAGTAGACCGTCAACAGCAGCAGAATCTGCAATACCCTGACCCAACCTATCACTCACTCTACCACTATCACCAGGCCTAATTCAATAAAAGAACATACAGGAGCATATTTAATACACTGGAACTGAAGCACCAGTTTAGTCATAGAATTAATAGAGAAGTACAGCATAGAAACAGGTCTTTCAGCCCATCTAGTCTATGCCAAACCATCTAAACTGCAGAGTCCCACTGACCTACACTGGGACTGGAGCCCTCCATACATGTCCTTTTCCAAACTTGAAAGTTGAAATCGAGCTCACGTGCACCACTCGCGCTGGCAGCTTGTTCCACACTCTCATAACCCTTTGAGTGAAGACGGTGAAGTGTCCATGCTAAATAGCAAAAGAAACATGTAATAGGTAGGGTTAAGTGACAGTACAACCTAAGAAATAATTCAGCACATCTGATCAGGAATGGTGATGAGCAAAGATCTCACGGGAAGAGGAGGTTCAGCAAAATCTCCACATTCAACAGTGACAGACACCAGGATCAAGTTCCAATTACATCAAAAGCCACCTCAGCCAGAAGTGACGGGTGATTGACACATATCAACTCCCTTTCTTAGACCTCCATACTCTCAGAAGCTGGTTTATTCATCCCACAACGTTAAGAAACATCTGAGAGCAATGGTACAAATTATGGTTGTGGGACCAGGGGACATGCCAGCTCTCACACTGATGCTGCTGAATTAACTGTACCTCCAGTCAAATTGTTCCATTGCCGTTACAATGCTGGCCTCTACCTAACAAATTCAAATTTACTATCAATGTACATATATGTCACCATATACGACCCTGAGTCTCATTTTCTTGCGGGCATGAAAAGCAAATATAGAGTCAGTAAAAGGCTACCCCCAACCAATATGCAAAAGGCAACAACCTGAGCAAGTACAAAAGGGAAAAAAGAATAATAAATGTGTAAGCAATAAATATTGAGAGTATGAGATGAAGAGTTCTTGAAAGTGTCCATACCATGTGGGAACAGCTCAGTGATAGGGCAAGTGAAGTTGAATGAGGTTATCCACACTTCTATTATTCAAGAGCTTGATGGTTGAGGGGTAATAACTTTTCCTGAAGCTGGTGAGAAGAGAGCATGTCCCGGACGGTGGGAATTCTTGATGATGGATGCTCCTTTCCTACGACAGCACTCCGTGTAGATGCGCTCAATAGTGGGGAGGGCTTTACCTGTGTTGGACTGGCCATAACTACTACTTTTTATAGGACTTTCCATTCATGGGCATTGGTGTTTCCATACCAAAATGTGATGCAACCTATCAATATACTCGACACCACATATCTATTCACCCTTCATTGGACCTTCATTGTTCTCCCAAACGCCAGCGGCGTAATGGGCAGTAAAGGCTGCCTGTGAGAAAGAGAAGAAAGAAGCCACACATCTATAGATGATTGTCAAAGTTTTAGATGTCACACCAAATCTTTGCAAACTTTTAAGGAAGATGTGGATAATTTCCACATTGTGGAACAATGTGGAAATTTAGGCAGAAAAAAGGCAATTCCATTCCAGCTAATTATTGTCCTATCACAATGCTCTCTCATCAGCAGAATGATGAGAAGTATCATTGACAGTTCTATCAAGTGGCTCTTACTCACCAATAAGCCACTCATCATTGCACAGTTTGGATTTTATCAGAACCACTCAGTTTCGGTCCTCATTACTACTTAGATACAAATAAGGACAAAATACTAAATTCCAGCATTTGACCAATTGCAGAATTAAAGAGACCTGGTAAAAGCAGAGTTAATGGGTGTCAAGGGGAAGGAAGATATTTTACTAATGGGAAAGGAAGATGGTCAACAACAACTCAATCACAGGATATTGCTGCAGAAGACAATTATGAAAGCTTTCAGTTTGAAATTATCAAACTGTTTGAAGATAGGGCTAGAGCCCATGATCAACACCATTACTCCACGCTGATTAAGTGTCGAGGGAGAGAGCCCATGATCGACTCCATTGCTTCTCTCCATTTGAGACGTCAAGGGTGAGAGTCCATGATCAACTCCTTTGCTTCTCTCTAACTGAGGCATCGAGCAAGGTTGAAGTGGACCTGAGGCCAAGAGTTTGGCTGCGTCTGCTTGCGTCGGACTGGTCTTCCTCTCTCTCTCGCTAGCTTCTGTCAGAGGAAAGTGCAAGAGATTTGGGATCCAGGTTGCCAGAATTGATTGGCGAGGCTGTAGATTCACTCTGGGGGATTTTGGGGTTCATGTTGCCTGTGTTCCTGGATTCTGGTTACTTTTTCTTTGCTGTTTTTGAGCAGTTGGATTGGGGCAATCAACGCGGACTGGGGTGCTTTAGCAAAAAATGACCCTGCAAATTGCATTGGCTAGCAGCACGGCTCTGAACTGAACTAAACTGAATACCGCTGTTTTGATGTTTGATATTCTATGTGCTGTTCGCTCATTTTTTGACGTTTGCATGATTTGTTCTATTTTTCACTCTTCCTGTGTTTGATGTTTTCTTGAACAGGTCTGTGGTGTTTCTTAGCCTGCAGGAGGGTGAATCTCAGAATTGTATACATACTTTCATGATAAATGTACTTTGAATCTTTGAATATTTCTCTGGGTCTAATCATCTTCATCTACTTCACCAATGGCCTTCTCTCCATGATAAGTACAGAAGTGGGAATTTTGCTGATGTTTATAAAATGTTTTAATTCCACAAGTCGTCAAAATTATGAAGCATACTCTTAGTGGCCACTTTATGAGATATACCTGTACACCTGCTCATTACTGCAAATATCTCATCACTCAATCCTGTGGCTGCAACTCAATGCATAAAAGCATGTAGACATGGTCAAGAGGTTCAGTTATTGTTCAGACCAGACATCAGAATGGGGAAGAAATGTGACGAAAGTGACTTTGACTGTGGAGTAATTGTCGGAGCCTGAAAGGGTGGTTTGAGTATCTCAGAATCTGCTGATCTCCTCGATAGAGTTCACAGATCATGTGTGAAAAGAAAAAAGAAAACATACGTTGAGCATCAGTTCTGTGGGCAAAAACACCTTGTTAATGAGAGAGGTCAGAGGAGAGTGGGCAGACTGGCTCAAGCTGACCGGAAGGCGACAGTATCTCAAATAACCACGCTTTACAACAGTGGTGTGCAGAAGAGCTGCTCTGAATGCACAACACATCGAACCTTGAAATGGATGGGCCACAGCAGCAGAAGACCATGAAGATATACTTATTGGCCACTTTATTAGGTACAGGAAGTATCTACACTGAGTGTACGTGCAGGAGCTTCCAGACAACAGAAGTGAGCAAACAATAAACATTCCTGGCACCCAAATGCTATGCCATAACAATCTCTGTCAAAAGAGACATTAACCACATAACTTTTCCTGATCCCCACCATCAACATCCTGAGAGAGGTTGACCAGAAAGCCAAACTGAGCAGCCCCTGAATACCACTGGAGCAGGAACTGATCAGAGAGTAAGTGTCCTGTGGCAAATTATTCACCTTCTGAGTCATAGTCATAGAGAGAAATCCTAAAGCCTTCCACCATCTTGAAGGCACAGTCAAGAGGACGATGGAATACACTCAACTTCCTTCCAGCTCCAATTGCACTCAGGAATATCAAGTCCATCGGTGAGAAGTGAACAGTTCACTTGACAGGCACCCTATTAACCACCCTGGTGCATACTTGGTGTCTTTTCACCATCTACAAAATGGTTCCTTAAGGTTGTATTGCTGGGTTGGTCATGGGGAGAAGCTCCCACTGGCATGTATCCCAAAAAGCTCCTAGCCTTCACATGTGGCTTAGCTACTGAGCCTGGCAGAACCATTTCTACTGACAGGAGAGGGGCAAAAGTGGGTTACTGGCACCTCAAAACCAGTCACTTCGGGCAGATGGGGCTTGTCATCCATTGTCGGCAACTCATCTCGGAGAAGGAGATCTCTCATCTCAAGCCACCACTACCTTGTGGCTATACTTACTGGTGGGGAAGGCTTCAGGAGTAAATCCCAAGGGGAATATCCAGAGCTGGAGTCCCTAAGACAGTCCTACATTGAGTTCAATGCTGACTGGTAACTCCTGCGATGCTGCTGGTGCCGAACTGTATCGATCTCTGCTGTTCCTTTGGATTAATCAGATGTGTGGAGAGGGGAAGCTTGTTACATGGGCAACAGCTTACTGTCCACATTGTACTGCCCAGGCTTGCGTATCTACATAGCTAGGACGCAACATCCATGGTCGACCCTGAGTGATGGAGGCCTCTCCTCACCTCACAAAATGCATTCCAGTTAGTCACCCAAATGTCTTCGACAGTATGTTCAAAAATGGGGCTCTACCAGTGAGAAGAAAAGGGGTAGAGGAAGCTTGAGCATATCACCATCTTAGTTTTCCTCTCCAAGTCGTGCATCCAGTCTTGGAAGTATATTGTCAGTTCTTCATCACTGCCTTGGTCTAATTCCCAAAGCTTCCTTTCCAGTAACCTTCTCCAGCAGGATGGCAAAGAGAAAAAGGCAACTTCTCAAGGGTGATTATGATGAGAGATTGGGAGCCGGTGACCAATGAAAGGTGATCTTTTTGGTATACCTGTTAATGAGGGGAATGGCCAGAGGGGGCAACCCATTAGCTGCCTACTGCCCTTGCTTCTCCTAGTTGTCACTCATTTATCCTAAACCTGTACTTTAGGTGTTACCTCCTCAGTAAAAATCTCATCAATGAAGCCTTAGCTTCCTGGATTCTGAGTACCTCCAGATCCTTGACCCATTCTGTTAGATGTCGTCATCAGGGACACAATGAGCTTCCCTGACTTCATACATCTTGCAGGAGGAGCATTCCACTGCCCGCCTACACTGAATCTTCAATCAATAGTTGAAAAATCAAGGAATTGTGGATTATGGGGAAATGGCACGGAAGGGGAGACGAGCTTTGTGTAGATCAGCTGTGATCATATTCAATGGCAGTGCATGTTTGAGAAACCTAATGGTTAACTGTAGCTCCTATTTTCTGTACATAATCAGAATATGAATCAGGTACTATAATTGACATGTTGTGAAATTTGTTGTTTTGCATGTGCAGTACAGTGCAAACATAAAATAATTACTCTTGAAGGCGAATGAGTCTTCAGGGATTAGCAGCAGTGGTCACCTTTCTGGCACTGTGATTGGCTCTGACACTCAGAGGGAAAGGGTGTAGACATGCAGTGGATAGTGATTGGAGACTTGATATTGAGGGAGACAGATCGGAGAGTCTGTGGCTACAGAATCTCGGTGCCAGGATCAAGAATGTCTCTGGTAGCTGCAGAAAGTTCTCAAGGGAGGGGATGAACAGTTAGTTCATTGCAATCATCGGTGCAAATGACACTGCAGAATGAGCATAGGGAATTAGGTAAGAAATTAAAATGTAGGACTTCGAGGGCAGTGATCTCTGGATTACTCATGCTAACAAGTCCAGGAACAGAAAGCTAGACCAGATGAGTGCAGGCTGCAGAGCAGGAGGTAGAGATTCATGTTCTTGGATCACTGGGATCTCTTCTGGGGTAGAGGCAACCTGCACAACAGGGAGAGGTTGCACTTGAATAAGAGGGGGACCCTGATTTCTCATGTCAAATGACACGGCACATAACAAACAAATGATGAAGGTATGGCAGTCGATTTTGTCTATGTGGAGCTAATAAAGGCCTCTTTGAGGTCCTAGTGGCAGGCTGACCTGGCAGATTAGGTCACATGGGATTCAGGGTGAGGTAGCAAGGTGGATTTAGAAGTGACTCAATGATATTAAGCAGAGCTGTATAGGCCAATCCCCTGTACAGTGGATGCAATGGATTGCAGAAGTATTGGTGAACTTCAACTATACCATCAACTTCAGAGGACGATAGAGACAGGAGGTCATTGGTGGTCTATGCTCCCCTTAGGAGATAAGGGCCCAAGTAGGTAAGTAAATAAGATAGGAAGCAGAGGGTGATTATTGATGGTCAATTCTCCAACTAGAGAATTGTGCTGTAGAGTGGCCCATGGGTCAGTGCTGGAACCTTGGTTGTTCATTATTTATGCAAATGATGTGGATATGAATATTCATGGTACAATTAGCAAGTTTACTATTGATAAGTAGGGTGTGTTGTTCATAGTCAAATGGGTTGCAATGAATTGAAAAGAGATCATAATCATCTTGGGAGATGGGCTAAGAAATTGCAAGTAGATTTCAGCTAGATAAGTGTGAAGTGATGCATTCTGGATAGTGTCACCAGGGTAAGTCCTATACAGGGAATGACAGAGCACTGGCAAATGGTGTGAAGAGAGGAACCTGGGAGTACAAATGGACAGTTCACTGAAAGTAGACAGGGTATTGAGCACACTGACCACCTTCAGTCCGGGCATTATGTTTAGGATTAGGGGCATTATGATACAGTTATCTAAAGTGTTTATGAAGCTGCACTTGGAATATTGTGTACAGTTTTGGTCACCCTGTTATAGGAAAGATATTGCCAAGCTGGAGGGGGTGTAGAAGAGATTTTCCAGGATGCTGTCTGCACAAGAGGCCTTGAGTTATAGACAGAGGCTAGTCACTCTGGATCTCTAGTTCCTGAAGTGCAAGAGAATGAGGGGTGACCTTAGAAATTTATAAAATCATGAGGGGTACAGATAAGGTGGACAGTCCCCAGGGGTAGGGAGTCCAAAACAAGAGGTCACAGATACAACATAAGAAGGGAGAGTTTTAAAAGAGACCTGAGACGTAATTCTTCACACAGAGGGTAGTGAGTACCCAGAATGAACTCCAGTGGTGTCAGGGGATGGTGCCGGAGTCCATGGGTCTTGGCAAAGTTTAATTAATGTGGCTTGTGGATCAGATTCTGTTGTTCACATTATGTTGTGTTTCTGGTTGCTACATTTTTGTTACTCTTTTGAGTGATTTTGAATTGTGAAGGCCTGCAGATAGCAAACACTGAGTTGAACTGAATATGCCTGGACTGTTTTGATTTTGTATTTTATTCTATATTTTTGTTTGTTCTTTTTTTGACAGTTTGCATGATTTTTTTGTGTTGGGGGAGTGTTTGATGTTTTTTGTTTGAACAGGTTTGATGATTTTTCATTGTTTCCCCCATTTGTCTATGGGGAAGACAAATGTCAAGGTTGTGTACTGCAGTGGTCCCCAACCACGGGGCCGCAAAGCATGTGCTACCGGGCCGCGCAGAAATGATATGATTTGGCGATATGAAACGATATGAGTCAGCTGCACCTTTCCTTATTCCCTGTCACGCCCACTGTTGAACTTGAACGCACACGAGGACATCAGTCGCCTAAACGTAGTGATACCCTCGCACCAGGGATCACTGGTTGGCCTCGGGTCGGCCGCCTCGTGCTGCCGGCAAGAAGTGTCGTAGATACTGGCCTGGAGCGCAGACAGGTGGGTGCCGCCTCTAGACCTGTTTAACACACCAAATGTTCGTGGAGAACCCAGTGCTAAAATATTCGCAGACAACCTAATTCGGGCTCAGGGTTTCATAAGTAGCAGAGCAGCTACCTCGCTGCGATCCACAGAAAGTCATCCCTTGAGCCAAACTTTTGTCAGCCGCTCTCTCTGGACTGCGACCGCCGCGGCCCCAGTACAGGGACCTCCGGCCCTTACCTTGTCCTCTCACTGGTGCAATGATTTTATATGTTCATACAAGGAAAATATGCGCTATGTGTTTAATATCCAAACGTTCCTTAAAATGTTATTATGCTATTGATTTATAAATCAGTTATAATTGACTTATCACTATATTCAAGCGAGGAAATTATATGCTGTGTGTTTAATATTAAATTCATTAGATAAACCCTTTTAGAAACAAAATTGAGTGCATTCGCCACTTATAAGTGACTCATAGTTGACTTATCACCTATACTCCGATCGTGATTAACACCCACACCCCCTTCCCCACCGGTCAGCCGGTCTGCAAGAATATTGTCAACATTAAACCGGTCCGCGGTGCAAAGAAGATTGGTGACCCCTGGTATACTGCATACATACTTTGATAGTAAATGTACTTTGAATCTTTGAGGAATTGGTCAAGGTAGGTACAATTGCAACATTTGAGAGGTGAAGGACTTGGAGGGTTATGGGCCAAAGGCGAACAACTGGGATGAGCGGGAGGATGTTGCAGTTGCCTTGTTGGGTCAAAGGGCTTGTTTCCAAGCAGTATTACTCTATCAGTCTCCATATATCTAATGTCTTAGACTCCACCACCTCCAGGAGCAGATAATTCTAAGATTCACTAGGGAAGATATTTGGAAACACCTGAGCTTTAAACACTTACCCTCATTTTATAGCACAGTCCCATTGTACATGATTCTTCCTCAAGTGAAAACATCTCAGCATTTACCCTGTCAATTTCTCTTAGGACTTTATATGTTTGAATAAGTTCATCTCTCATTCTTCTAAATTCCAAGGAATATAGACTTAAACTGTTGTCGTTGATAAGGCAGTTCCTTCATCCCAGCAATTAGCCTAGTGAATCTCTTTTAGTCTGCTTCCAATGCTACCATATTGTTTTTTGTTTGGCGGGGGAGGTAAGGGGACTACAAATGTGCACAATATCCCAGGTGTGGCCTCACCTACACTCTTGTACATCTGGAGCAGAACCTCCCTATTCTTAGCCTCCAAACCCTCCACAATAAAGGCACCATGTTGTTTTCCTTTTTCAATACTTGGACCTACTGTACCTGCCAATTTATTTGTGATTCATGCACTAGAATTCCTTGATCCCTCTGAATTTCACTCATGTACAGAGTCTCCCTTTCCTATTTTAAAAGTTACTATTGATGTCATTGTATAAACTCTTCTAATTCACCACTGATCTTCAAGGAAGAAGATTTGCCTTCCTTCCCTAGTCGACTTATCAGTGACTCTGGACCGATACGCGTGTCTGCTACTTGCATTACAGGTGGATAACAAGTGCAGACATTGCTTGTAATGACCACATCCCAGGCATGAATTTAATTTTTTTGAATCTCTAACCAGACCTTTTGATGACGGGCAAGTTATCCAAGTTTATTAGCGATCTATCTCTAAATCACGCTGGGACTGGTGAGAGCTAGTGGAGCATACTGCTGAGCAAGATCTCCCTCTGGCAGGAAGTGATCAGCTACACTCCCATAATGTCATCGGCAGTGGGTGAGGTCCGACTCAAAGACGTGCTAGAGGTGGTTGACGCCATTGTTTAAACTGAATGTAATTATGCAAAAAGACACAAGGGATTATTAAAACAACTAAAAGTGTTAAAAAGAAAAGTATTAACAGGCAATAAGCACACTCAAAGACAAATACATTAAAACTAAATAAATTAGATGTTGTAAAGCCCAGTTTATAGTTCTCTCAGGGATCACTTGTTCCCATTCAGTTCAATTTATTTACACCAGGTTCAGAGGGTAGCTATCCCTGCCTGAGAGCTGGCAATCCGGCGTATCTGGCACTTGGATTCTATTCCAGCACCAGCAATTAACGGGAGAGGGTGATTCGAGGGTCCTTATCTTCCAAAGCAGATTCTATTGACGTCTATATAGAAGACCAACTCCAGTCCATTTCTGGTCATGTACTTATTGGCATATTGGGCTTGCCTAGTGACTGTAATCTTGATTATGCCCTCATACTGTTTAGAATTTGAATGCATAACCTTTTTTTCCTGACATCCTATTTGTCTTGTTTATTCCCACTTCATATTATTTAGAAAGTAGAGAGGCAATTGACCTCTCTAAGGCTCTTGCAACTTGACAATTTGTATACTTACCTACTTCAGCGGGTTGTTCCTCACAGAAACAGTTTCCTTAGTAATTTGTCTTTGTGGCATGGCAAGGCAGTTACGATGATGAAAATAACTATGCATAGGCGATAACCAAAGTTCAAATAAATTTATTATCAAAGTAGTTACGTGTCACCATTGTCACAGTGTGCGCTGAATGATGACTGAACCCAGGTGTGGAGAAACGCCAGACTCCCATGGAGAGACAGAAGCAGGAGTTTATTCATAGGAATGCCATTAGTGGCTCAACCGAGCAACAATGCGAGGCGAATCATTTTTGAAACATAAGGATGCCGTGAACAGCACTAATCAGGAGTCCACTTTAAAGAATCAGAGCATGTGGAAAACCCCTGCCAGTCCAAATAAACTTGACAAGATTAAACAGGAAGCACAAAGATTTCTCTAGATCAAAGTTCAAAATAATATTTATGATCAGAGTACAAACATTTCACCACATACAACCTTGAGATTCTTTTTCTGCAGGCATACTTAGCAATTCTATAGAATAGTAACTATAAACACCAGGAATTGTTAACTGTAAACAAACTGTGCAAATGCAGATATAAATAAGACAACAATTGACTAATGCAGATGCACAGGCCCACAGGACTCATGACAACCATACTGTATACTACCCTGAGATTCATTTTCTTGCAGGCATTCACTGAATAAAGAAATACGATAATATCAAGGAAAAGCTACACACAAAGACTGGCAAACTGTGTGCAAAAGAAGACAAACTGTGCAGATGCAAAAAAAAAAGCCTAATAATAAATAAATAAGTAACTCAAGAATATTGAGAACATGGGTTGCAGATTGGAAGTGAGCCCATAGATTGTGGAATCAGTTCAGTGTTAAGGCAAGTGATGGTCTGGTTTTGAGGAGGAGTGAGGAGTTATAAAGCAAATATGTTTAAATGGAGGATTCCAAAACGTGAAGCAGGAGCTAAATTGAGATGAGGTGAAGCAGAGGATGAGCAGGGATACAACCTTAGGCTGTTAAAAAACTGAACGTTACAAAGGGAGGTGGAAGAGGGAACTTGTATTACTTTCAAAGATCAATTCACATTCAACCTTACTTTCCTACATAGTTTTGGAGAGGCATGGAGATGTACAGAAAAATCTGAAATGGCTTCATGGCACTGATTGAACCAAATATTATCACACTGCACAAAATGTCATTCGAACATCTAGTATGCACTCATGTCAACAAATACAAGGAAAAGTGGAAAGGAAGTGCTGAAGAATCAGAATCAGGTTCAATATCTCTGACATATATCGTGGAATTTGTTGTTATGCATTGCAATACCTAATAAAACTAAATTACACTTAGAAATACGGTATATATATTTTAAAAATTAAATTAAATAATGGGTGATGGGGTGGAGATACGTCTCTACCAAAGGAAGTTTAAGGTAATCCTTCTCCCCACTATCCTGAAGGTTACCCTTGGGCATCAGCTTAGCCCACACGTCGCCCCCTCCCCCCATCAGGGTCAGGTGAAGCCATGGGGGTAGGTGGTGGTTGGTCGTTTGAGCAGCTGGTGCAAATCACAAGTCCTGGTTATGCGACCACTGACGCCAGGCAGGCTATCTGTGAAGAGTATTGATCATGGCTGGGGTCACCCGTCTTGTAAAGACACTGCCCAAAAGAAGGCAATGGCAAACCACTTCAGTAGAAAAATTTGCCAAGAACAATCATGGTCGTGGAAAGACCAGGATCACCATGTCATACGATATGGCACATAATGATGATGATGAAATTAAATAAGTAGTGCAAAAAGAGAGAAAAAGAAGTAGAGAGGTAGTGTTCATGGGTTCAATGTCCATTCAGCAATCAGATGACAGAGGGGAAGAAGCTGTTACTGAATCATTGAGTGTGTGCCTTCAGGCTTCTGTACCTCCTCCCTGATGGTAGCAATGAGAAGAGGCCATATCCTGGGTGATGGATGCCGCCTTTTTGAGGCATCGCTCCTTGAAGGTGTCTTGGATGCTGGGGAGGCTAATGCCCATGATGGAGCTGGTAGAAATGGAAGGCAATGAGAGATTTGAAGGGAATGAGGACATCAAAACAGGATTTTGAGGAAGTTAAGTACAGGAGTTGTATGAATATCTTCTATTTTATTCCAATTAGTGCCTGGGATTTACTTATATTAAACTATTTTACCCAATCCTTGTTCAAAGCCTGTTGTATCATGTTCTATTCCCTTTAACCCAAAAACCAATGAACTAAGCATAGACAAGGGTCTGATAAATGTAAATCAAGCCCTTCAAGTGACTGACCCTTTATGAAGAAGGACAACTGAAGATTAGAAAAGACTGGATCTGTCAAGATGCATCATGTTTAGAGATAGGTGTCATCTAGTAAGCTTATACTTTGAACTTTGTAGAATCATAAAACCCATAGAACAGATTAGGCAGCAGAAGTTCAGGACATGAAATATCTGCAGGATAAAGTATAATATTCTACCAGAGTTTATAAAACAATATCAATAAATGTATAAAGTTAATGATGTGTGGGTTAAAGAATGTATAAGGCACAGGTCAATGACTCACTGAAAACTGAATAATCCTGTAAATTATGTACGTGTCACTCAATCTTTGGACTTGTGATTTGTGCAGTCATTTCTTCTTTTTCTTCTTTTGCTCATTAATCTGCTGGTGTTTTGACCAGCAATGAAGGTCTTCCATCTCTGGCAGCGTTCATGGCTTCCTCTTGGTTTACTGTCAGTCATGCAAGTCCTAGGTGGAGGCTCAGGAATACCATCATCACACAGATGTAGAAGGACTCTTCATTACTATTTCCATAACAGTTTTGTTTGACCAGTTAGGGTGGTTAGCCCTGATCTGAATCCCTGAACCTGGAGGGTTGTTGGAACACTCTTAGTTTGGGCTCTACCCTTTGACCCGTTTGGCATGGGTGACCCTACCAAGAGCCCAAAGCATAAAGCCCTGAGTGTAACTCTCCAGGTCATTGAGGTATGTCAGCCTCCAAACCATGATGAGATTGTGGTCTTCTTGAAGGAGCAATGATTTCAGTTGGTTTATATTGTTATTGATCACAAAGCCTTGTCAAATAATCCCAAAGTTTCTGTGAAGACTTTGGCTAATGAGCATTTTATTGATATGTTGAGTATCCCAGCATTTGGTGTTTTAATAGAAATACAAGCATTCTAAACTGAGTAAAGTGTCTGTAATATAAAGAGAAATGAAATTGTAGATTTGGAAAGAAATTAAGCATGCACAGTGTAAGATCGCTTACAGGGTTTCCCAGTGCCAAATCTTCAGTAGCACTAGTTGGGAGTTACCCTTCAACATAAAAGCATTAGCTTCTGAAATAAATGCTTCTTCTTTAATGGATTAATCTGTAAGATTTTATTAAAGAAACAACTGTCATTTATAAAGTGACTTTCAGACATTGTGCAGCCAATTAAGTATTTTGTCTGACAGCCAATTTGGACACAGCCAAGTCCTCTAAAAAGCCAGGAGAGAAGACCTTGTTAATCTCTTTGCCTAATATTAGTTGATGGATGATATTTGGCACGCACACCTGGGTGAACTTTTCTGCTTATGTTACCATATGATCTTTTTCTTTAATCTGAGAGGGCAGATAACGCAGCGCTTTGACGTGTGTTATTTGATAGGTGGCAACTCCCTTGATCCAGAACTCATATTTCATTTACATCAAATAAATGAATGAAAATTTTTTGAAAAGTATGTTTTAAAGCCACACTCTGGGTTGTGTCTAAATTTACCACATCAACAACTTTAGTTCATCTGGCAAAAACAAAGCAGTCAATATGATGATGGGTGGAGAAAAGAATTAAAACTGCTCTCTTCCTACACCCATTGGCCACTTTATTAGGTACCTCTTGAAACTAATAAAGTGACCACTAAGTGTATACTCATGGCCTTCTGCTGCTGTAGTCCATCCAGTTCAAGGTTCAATAGGCCAAAGATGTTCTGCATATCATATGTGGTTATTTGAGTTACTGTCAGCTTGAACCAGTCTGGCCATTCTCCTCTGACCTCTCTCATTTTAGATAAGGAGCCCAAAACTGTTCACAATATTTATAAAGCTTCAGCTTTACATCTTAGCTTTTATATTCTAGTCTTCTCAAAATGACTGCAAACATTGCATTTGCCTTCCTCAGCACTGAATCAACCTGCAGTTTAACCCTTAGGGAATCTTGCACGAGGACTCCCAAATCCCTTTGCAGCTTTGATTTCTGAATTTAGAAAATAGTACACACCGTTATTCCTTCTGCCAAAATGCATGATCATGCACTTCCCTGCACAATATTTCATCTACCATTTCTTTGCTCATTCTCCCAATGTGTCTCCTTCTGCCGACACTCTGCTTCCTCAACATTGCTTGCCTCTCCACCTACCTACATATAATCTGCAAAACTTGGCCACAAAGCCATTAATTCCTTCATCCAAATCATTGACATATAACATGAAAAGTGTTGGCGCATGGCCTAGTGGTTAAGGCATCGGTCTAGTGATCTGAAGGTCACTGGTTCGAGCCTCAGCTGAGACAGCGTGTTGTGTCCTTGAGCAAGGCACTTAACAACACATTGCTCTACGACGACACCAGTGCCTAGAGTCCTAGTGCCCTTCCCTTGGACAACATCGGTGACGTGGAGAGGGCAACTGCCGGTCTCCCATACAACCCTGCCCAGGCCTGCGCCCTGAAAACCTTCCAAAGCGCAATCCATGGTCTCACGAGACTAACGGATGCCTATAACGTGACTACAGCAGCAGTCGCAGCAGTCCCAACATTGACGCCTGTGACATAACACTAGTCACTGGCAGCCAACCAGAAAACGCCCCCTTTTTCCCACACTTTGCCTCCAGCCAGCCAGCCAATCTTCCATTCATGTTAGTATCTTTCCTGTAATGCCATGGACTCCTATCTTGTTAAATAGCATCATGTGTGGCACCTTGTCAAATCCAAGTAAACAACAACCACTGACTCTCCTTTGTCTATCCTGCCTGTTACTTCCTCAAATAATTCCAACAGACCTGTCAGGCAAGGTTTCCCCTTTAGAAAACCATGTTGACTTTGACCTGTTTTATCATGTGCCTTCAAGCACCCCAAAACCTCATCCTTAATAATAGACTCCAACATCTCCCCAAACACTGGTCAGGCTAATTGGCCTAAAAACTCTTTTCTTCTGCCTCCCTCCCTTCTTAAAGAGTGGAATGACATTTGCAATTTTCCAGTCCTCCGAATCCATTCCAGAGATATTTAATATCTTATGTACATTGTTCAAAAACAATTAGTTAATTTGTCGATGTCAAAAAAGAAAGAATATATTTTGTGGTGCCTTTCACAATATCAGAACTTCTTGCAATCTGCTTTTTCAAGGGTATTTCCAGTTCAATTCTTCAGGAGTTTAGTTGCCTTCTCCCTTATTCAGATTTTTCTATTTACTATTAGTGCCATTGACTCCACCCTATGTGATACATAGAAGGTAATTGCCTGTACACAGGATTCACTGTGGTAAGGGGCAAGAGTCTCCCATCATATTGTGGACTGCTTCACTTTGGCCTCAGTATGGTTATCACTCACATGGTGATAATGTGACCATTTCATAAATTCTGATGCTATGGAGGTGCTTTGGCGCAAACGGCCTGCAGATTTCAGAATCAGGTTTAATATCACTGGCATATGTCTTGAAATTTAGTAACTTTGCAGCAGCAGTACAATGCGATACGGTGTAATGACTTTTCCACTTTAAAAACTGTCCTGGACAGGTTTCCTGTCATCGCCAGATACGACAACAACCATCATCGATTTGGAATGAATGTTAGAGACTCGGAGGAGTATTCCTATTTTTAGGCAAGTTTGACAAACTTAGGTGGGCTTCAAGGAATTTTTTGTTAATTTATAGATGAGTGTCATCCTGCAAATCTTGCTTCCACAACCACATCAAAGCATTATGTCCTTGCCATTGAAGATTGGGAAGACCTTAAAGGTAAGATTTGCACATTACCACTGGCAGCAAGAAGTGGTCTATTAAATAAGGAAGAAAAAACTTGTTTATTTCATTATGGAGATGAGTGAAGCAATTAATTTGAATCCAAGGAATTTATATCAGCGTAGTTCAATATGATACAATGTAGAAATTATTTGCAATCAATAAAAGACAAGGAACCATGAAGTTGCCAAAACAAACTGAGAATCTAGGCATACAAGCCTTAAAATGGCAATATGAAAAGGAACCAAAAAGACTAAGAAAATAAAAGTTTTTATTCTCAAGAGAATCAGAATCAGAATCAGGTTTATTATCACCAGCATGTGTTGTGAAATTTGTTAACTTAGTAGCAGCAGTTCAATGCAATACATGATACAGAAGAAAAAAAGTAAAATGATAATAATAATACTACTACATAGGTAGATCGATTACAGTATACATATATTGAATAGATTAAAAATTGTGCAAAAACATAAAAATATATATTCAAAAGTGAGGTAGTGTTCACGGGTTCAATGGATGGCAGAGGGGAAGATGTTGTTCCTGAATCGCTGAGTGTGTGCCTTCTGTACCTCCTACCTCATGGTAACAGTGAGAAAAGGGTGGTGGAGTTCCTTAATAATGGACGCTGCCTTTCTGAGACACCGCTCCTTGAAGATGTCCTGGGTACTTTATAGGTTAGTACCCAAGATGGAGCCGACTAAATTGACAACCCTCTGCAGCTTCTTTCGGTCCTGTGCAGTAGCCCCCCCCCCCCCCACCCCACACCAGACAGTGATGCAGTCTGTCAGAATGCTCTCCACAGTAGAAAGATAGAAGTTTTTTAGTGTATTTGTTGACATACCAAATCTTTTCAAACTCCTAATGAAGTATAGTCACTGTCTTGCCCCCTTTATAACTATATCGATATGTTGGGACCAGGTTAGATCCTCAGAGATCTTGATGCCCAGGAACTTGAAACTCCCCACTCCTGATCCCTCTATGAGGATTGGTATGTATTCCTTTGTCTCACCCTTCCTGAACTCCATCATCAGCTCTTTCGTCTTACTGACGTTGAGTGCAAGGTTGTTGCACTATGAATTGAATTAGATAGAGAAAGAGGATATGCTTGGTCATATGCCATTTGAAGAATTATGTTTAGTTGTTGCAAAACAAACAGATTTTACAACATACGCCAGTGATATCAGACCTGATTCTGATTCTGGTGTGGCCCTTTTCCCTCAGACTGATACCCTAGTATTGGCCTTAGTGGGGAAATAGTGCATTGATACAAGAGCTTAACAGACTAATAATGATGTCGTTAGATGACAATAAACTGTATTCCCCGTGATTTTGTAAAATAAGGTATTGTTCTTTCTCCAAGAACAGTGGTGTGAGTCAGTATTCAAGTCTGTGATTAAAGGGATTTTGGAAGATGTTAGATGGGTGAACAAGAGTGAGGCATGGAATGGTTCAGTCCTGTTATAAAACTCTGTATGTACATGCAAAGAGGATGACAACCTTATCATGGTTTGGAGGCTTGCGTGCCTCAAGGACCCGGAGAGCCACGTATGGTTGGAGTCAGGGCTTTATGCTTGGCTTCTGATAAGGTCAAAGGGTAGAGGCCAGACTAAGAGAGGTCCGCTGGTCCTCCAGGCACAGGGGTCAACTCAGCACCAACACCCCGACTGGTAAAACAAAACTGTTATAGAAACAGCAATGAAGAATTCTTCTACATCGGAGTGTGATGGTATTCCTGAGTCTCAACCCAGGACCTGCATGACTGACAGTGGTGAAAACCAGGTAGGGCTGCTGACATGAAGAGGAAGCCTTGACCCCCCACCAGAAATGGACCTTCATTGCTGCACTAAATGCCAGCAGTGCAGGGGGCAAAAGAGACATACATCCAAAATTAAGTGTGCAAAACTACTGTGGACGTATGATGGAGAAACAATGTAGGACATTGTTGCTGACACTCTTGCTGAGGACAAAATATGTTAGTTGTGATAAAATAATGCTTTATTAAAATAGTATGCTGTTGCTTAGGAATAAGGATGAGCTTTTTTAGGATATCAATGTGCTATTGTATAATTGAGTGTTAAATGTTGGATTTTAATGTCATTTTATGAATTATCTGGATGTATTTTGAGATCATCTTTATAGATCTAACTCTGTTTATTGCTGGTTATCGGTCTATATTAGTTTATAGAATTAAATACTAGTTAATTAACATATTGCTGTGCCTCATTATATGGGTCTCTGTGAATGATATTTCATTAGATATCAAAACTGAAAGAACTGCATTTATTTGGAGTCTTTCATCATCTCAGGGCAGCTAATGAAGTAGTTGGGAGGTACAGGCAGCATGGTTCTACACAACTAATTCTCACAAACAATAATGCAAGCTATTTTTGCTAGCCAATGCAAGTTACAGTAGGAATATGTCCATACACAATATTTAGGGTATCTGCATTTGATATATAGGGTCCATCACTAAGTTATGTCTTAAAGCATTGGTTAATATTATTTTTATTTTTATATCAATTTATCCATTTGAGGATAAATGTGTTTAAATCAGCAAGTATGAGGGATCCCTGCCAGGTTGTAATGTTATATATAGAGCTGGGACATTTTGGTTTAAATTAGCAATCATGGCTATACTTAATTATAAAATTACTACCTGGAATTTTTTGACCATCATGGCCATTTATAATATTTCATCTTTACTGTAGCCAGGTAAGTCAAAATATGCTTTTATAACCTTTCCCCCAGAAATAGCATTTCACAAATAAGATAATTTGTAATTACCCTCTTTGGATTATGTCAGTATAATTATCTATTCTATGCAAAATAGACCTATACTTTTTTAAATCTTGCACTCTGAAGTCACCTTTTTTATGAAAGCTTTATTTTTTCTTGGCTGCATAGCTGATAAGTGTCGGGCATATTTATAAATAATTATAGTAAGTTTGATTCAAAGTGAAAGCTATTTCTAAAAGAATGTGCACAACAAGTTTACACAATTTATTTTACAAAATCGTGCTTAATTCCTCATCTCTTCATTCTTTCAGTTTCTTTGTTTATTTCCTTTTCTCCACATTAGTAATTTTCAGAGGTTTCGAACTCTACCATTCTCGGAATCAGCGATAGAGTCCTCTCTCCCAAGCACATGGTTAGCGTGAAGTCTTTAAGCCATTAAAATCAAAAGTGATTGTTTTTTGGTTTGTCCAATGTAAACACAGCCCTTGTTGCAATATGTGATTAACAGACTGAATAACTGTTCCAAATGCTTGAGTGAAGTCTCTCCAGGACTCGGAGTACATCTTGGATCAATTAATATGGTTCATTTCCAGTCACGCCTCAGCAAGTATTGAAGAATTTAAAAAGATAAACTTTGTTTAACGAAATTACCTGGTGGCTAATAGTTGTTCTCAATAAATACCCATTGTTTCATTCAATTGTAAATTCTCGTCGCTATTCTGATTTCAGGCTCTGTTTCATTGTGTTACAAACGATTTCGATTCAAAAAAATGTGAATTACGTAAATTTGAGGTTTCCGCGTTAAGGTAGCCTTTTCTTAATGCAATTAATTCTGAAATACGATGAAGGTATTGTCAATGGTTATTCTTCGAACGTGTGTCAATGTATGCACCTTTACAACTTACATACAATGCGATATACGGTTTGATTTTTACTAATTGAACATCCTGGGACAGAGGGGGTCTTTATATCTGAAACAACTGTCGAAACTTCAAACTTGTTCAAATCCTCCCACACCATCGCAAGACAAAGAAAAAGAGAGAACTTTAGCGGCATCTTTGGGCAACAACAATCACAGAAATCAATATAAACAGATCGATATAAAGTGAGATTGTAAACAATCTATGCGCCAAGCAAGTGTATGTAACAATTCCATTATTTCTAATGTATATTCTGTCTGTTGTGGTACTTAACACGCGATTGGGTCTAAATGCGCTGCCGGCAGAAATGGGTCAGTCTAATCTAGGATTTTGTAGATGAAAAGAAAACATTCTACCAGCGAAAATTAAGATTCTCGCGTTCAATAAAACTTTTTCCTCATGGTATTGCTATGGAAAAAGAAGGGGCGCAGACTTCGAGGTGGCGGGAGAGTAGAAGCCACCTCGCTAAAGTCTTTTCCGCTGCTGCATAAGGTGTTTCTTTGCTGAAGGCAATTGTATCTTTGGGAAATCCACCTCTGTGTGTGTAATGTAATTTTGTTTTTTTTTGGCAAGCGCTTTTGGAGAGTAGTGGTCCCGATGTTGTTAGATGCCCCAATGCATCCTCCTGCCTCCAGCAAGTCCACAGCTTCCTTGCTGCTGAGGAAGAGCGTCCCTTCTGCCTGGTGTATTCCGCTTAATCTGCCCCATGTCCTTTTCTATTTTTCCAATCTTTCCAATGTTCGTGTCATGACCCTTTCTGGTTGGTTGCCGCCAGGGACACAATAAACTGTGAAAACATTATGCTTAAATAAAAAATAACGGGCCAATTAAATATAACAATCCTCTTACTCTGCCAGTGTTAACCATAAGGTTTTCTCTGTGGTATATTTAAATCAGACATGGTTTTGACCTATCAACATTAATAATGCACATTAGTACTGTATTAATTAATTAAGGTGCGTGTTGACATTGATGTTATTTTTTCATCTTCAATGAAAACATTTTGATGTTTTGTAGAGATAGTTCAATCAATAGTTTTACGAAGCAAGATATAGACCTTATGAAAATCATACGCATTGTGAAAGTAGTTATTTTGCCTGTACAATTCACGTACCTTAACATTTGTTAATACCTTGCAATGTAATTGCAGAGGTTTGCGATAATCAATAGGAGGAAAACACCACTACAATTGACAAGCATAGAGAAATAATCAAACGTCATTACCCGTGTGAGATTTTATTCTCCCCTCAAACCCGGAAGTAAGCAATAACCGTTCTACTCCCCACAACACGTGGAGTGCAAGTCTGATTTACCAAATATAGTCGCACAAAGAAAAATGGGAATTTGCCGATCAAAGATCAAAGTGCCAACAACTCCACCTCGAATCCCTCCTCCACCATTAGTCCTCTTACAGAACATCAATTTTTCACACATCAATGATGGCTTAATAATAGTTGAAAGACAGTTGCACAAGGATGCAAATCTTGCCTTTGTCTTTGTAATGCTTTATAATGTGCATGTGCTGATTTAATATAGCTAAGTAAAAGCGATCCCTTTTGTATTAGGGCTGCAGAGGCGTTAGTAATCGCCCGAATCAAAGGAGATGGAGAGATGTTAATTCCCCGTACAGTTTATACACAGCATGCTCATTTGATGCACCAACACATTTCATTCATAAGCTGGTCTAATAAAAGGGCAGAAAATAAATAATTGACCATCACATAAATATTTGAAACAAAAATTGTGTAAAAATATTGGGTATGCAATGAGTAGAATGTATTGAATATGAGGTATTTTTGTATTAATCTGTTTCCAAATAAATTAGCCAACTGTGTGCGAACTCCCGGATAATATGTTGTTTTAATCATTTTTGAGGCGGTTTACAGTAACTGCAAAATGCAAAACGCTGCAAAATTTGAAATAATCTCTTATATTAAGCTACTGAGAGTGTTCTTGCAATATTATCGGACCTTCCTTAGCGCTAGTGAACTTGAATATTTCAGTTAATATTTAAGATTATATCTATACGGCTCTGTTAAACTCGAAATACGGCACGGTCCAAAGTTTCCGTTAAAAAATCCTTATCGCTTCGTCTGTAATATTGTTAAAATTACTATTATTATCGCGCATACTCGCGAAAATGTTTAAAGCAGTATTTACGTGGTTTTGCCAGCTACGCGGTAATAACGGTAATAGATGACAATACTTCGTGTCAAAGAGGTTGTTGCACACTTAAAAACTCCGCGATATTTACAAATACAACGCATTTCGGTTCAATGACATATTAATTATTATTGCGGATTTGAAATGGTTTCGTGTTGATTAGCACGTGCAGTTAGAGATCTGGTCAAATCAGGGATTTAACACACATAAGAAGATGTGCTAGTTTAAAAACAACCGCTTGATTCACCATATGTATAAAAAAAGATCGATTGCTTGTAAGGCTAAGGCAGCATGTTGCAATAAAAAAAATCTAGGAACCCTTGACGGGTTGATGGAAAAACTGGAGCAAAAGTTAAGATGATCAAAACAGAGCAGAGCAAAGAAAAAATACATAAAAAAATTTGAGGAAATCAAGTTCAAGGGCTTTTGATTATCACTAAAAAACCTCAGCCAGCCCCTCTCCCTCTCTCTGTGTTCCCTTTTAATTTATTTATGCAGACGTCATGGAAGTCCCTCCTCATTACTCGATACGCATTGCCCTCTTGTGCATCTCATTAGTTTGCAAGCGGGACAGTCTGTGGAGCTTTTCCTGTCAATCAAAGTGTCAATCAAACAGCGGCGAGCCTTTGAAGTGGAGCAGCCGCCGCCGAGTCTGCAACAACTTCACTCCGAGCAGGAGAGCTAGCTCCTCGGCGTGCATTCACTAACAATTACCGCTCCTGCAATTTATTTACTTACTCCCAGACAGCGAGGGGGGCAAGAAGAAGGAGGAGAAGAAGAAGAAAGAGAGAGAGAGAAAAAGAAATCATACTTGCGACGGATTAACAACCCCCTCCTCCTTTCCCCACTCCTTTCCCCTCTCTCTCCGAACGAGTTGCAGCAAGTCGATCACTTTATAAAAAAAGGGGGGAAAAGGGGGCATTTAAAAAAAAAATTAAAGATGCCGCAGCTGAACAGCGGTGGCGGCGACGATCTAGGGGCCAATGATGAAATGATCTCTTTTAAAGATGAAGGGGAGCAGGAAGAAAAGATCTCGGAAAACGCTTCTGCAGAAAGGGATTTAGCAGACGTCAAGTCTTCATTAGTAAACGAGTCAGAGACCAACCAAAACAGTTCATCAGACTCCGAGGTAAGGAGCAAACCTCTTGTTTATGTATTTTTAAAATATGTGAGGGAAGAGAAAGTGTGTTTCTGTATGTGTGTGTGTGTGTGGGTCATTATTAGTTGCAACACCCACACAAAAAAATCTCCATCTCATACTTAGCAGGCGTGAGATTGCGTATTTATTATGTTTTATTTCACCAGTTTTTAAAATAAATACATTCTTACAACCTGATGATCTCTGCTAAATAATCGCAATTCTTGTTTCTCGCCCTGACCCATCCACCATGTTCCTTTTAGGCGGAAAGGCGGCCGCCGCCTCGGCATTCAGAAACTTTTCGGGACAAGTCCAGGGAGAGTTTAGAAGAAGGTGAGTTGTTTGTGAAGGAGAAAAAAAAAGGAAAATGATTTTACTTATTTTTTGTTTGTCTTGCTAAATTACTTTAAACTGTTTTTTCTCGCTGAAGCGAGAGCGGCTACTTTTTTGGGGGGAAATTCCTCTTGTTTTTAAAAAGAAGTAAGAAAAAGTTTTGATCCCTAACTTTGTTTGTCACTCTCTCTCGCCTTCTTATTCCCCGCCATGTTTCTTGACCGAGTAGCAAAGAGGCAAGATGGAGGAAGTCTGTTCAAGGGCCCACCATATCCCGGCTACCCGTTCATTATGATTCCTGACCTGGCAAGTCCTTACCTCCCCAATGGATCTTTATCTCCCAGCGCCAGGACGGTAGGTTGTGCATTTATTTAAAATAAAGGAGCTTCTTTAACAAAAAAAAAGTTTTTAAAGTTTTGTGTTCCTGGATAATATTTAAGAAAATTACACAATTTTTCCCTTTTAATGAGCAGAGTGCTGTTTCCCCACCCCGTTTGCCACGTTTCTCCTCATGTTTTAGGTAAAGACATTTACTATAAAAATAAGGAACCCTCCCCTCCCCAAAACAACAGCTGCAAACTTATTTTTGATGCTCTGGTGACTTTTAAGAGCCCGTGCTGGGTATTTGAGTGCAGGAATTTTTGGGTGCAAAATAAGTCCCCCTCCCCCCTCAATCTTGGTTCAACAAGTGGATGTTGTTCAGATTTTCCTCTGACAGTTGCCACTTTCAAGCTCGATTGTTTCAGGGTCTTATTTTTCCTGTCACCACATTTTGTGTGTGTGCCTTTCTCTTCACACACAGGAATATCCTGTGTTTTTATTTCTGAAAGCTGACTGATTGTGTGTGGGGGGGGGGGAGAGAAGAGAGCGTGTTTTTGAAAACGGCAGCTTTTGTGAACAGTCATTACAGTAATTTGTAGAAAGCGATTTCGGATTCCCCCCCCCCCCGGTGTAGGAGACTCCGTTGCGGCGATTTGCTTTTGTTTTCGTGGAATTCCGATTAGGGGAGTCAGACCTTTTTGTCAAACCTTAGTTGTGCTGGAAATTTACAGGTCATCGTGCAATACAATGGGAGGCTCAGCGGGATATTACTCTTTTGCGATTGGGGCTAATTTGCTAGACTGGATGGGCTTTATGTCTCGTCCCTGTTCACCTCTACGATCTCTCGGAACTGTCAGCTCCCCTGAAATACCAGCAGAGTCACGTGAAATAAACTAGGGGGAAACTTTGATACTTTCTGACAAGAGGCACTGAACAGTGAAACTGCCCTCCTGGACTCGAAATCCTCGTTGCGTAGATACAAGGCATTTTTATTTACAATTTAGGCCCCTTCTTTCTCTCCTCCCATTTCTCCCCCCCCCCGCCTTTCCTAATCTGACGTCTCAGATTAATTCCACGTGTTGGATTCAAGAAAGGGGTGAAGATGTTTACAGCGTGATTTTTGAATCTGCTATGAGCGTCTGGGTTACGTTGGCTACAGTGGAGAAATCTGTGCTCTTTCTGTTGACTCATTTTATACTGAGACCACAATAGCAACTTTCAAAATGAGTCGAGTCAGACTTAATTTGAACAGCCTTATTAATAAATTTTTGGACTTTTGCTAAAAGGGTCTCAACTTTGCTGAGCTACGGATCAATTATTTTTGCAAGATGCAGTTTACCATGCAGTTTGAATCTTGTAGTTTTTCCTATATTCTATATTCTAGTTCCTATAAAATGAGATTTTTAACTGAAATTATAATTTTCGCTCACGTTTCAAATGCAGTTTTTAAAGTTTAACGACTTTGAGTTGAAAATAACTATTTAAGATATGAAGAGATTTCGGCAGAATCTTAGCAGAGCAAGTAAGCTTAAGAAATAAAAAAATGTTTGGCCGGTTTTAGAAAGACATCAGAGCTTGTGTAATTTTGGTTTAAAAATTCATTGCTTAGAAATAAATATATTTGGGTCCATCAACTTGCCGGGTATTGTGTACCGAAGTCGAATGTTTTGAGAGTACATGCACAATCACATGGGAGTTTTTTTTTGGTAGAATAACGTCGATCAAGTACAGGAGTACTATAGACCTTTGAAATATCCATTTGTACTTAAATTGCACGGTTTTCTGTGTTCAGTTTCTTTTGAGTGTCCATTAGTTTGAATTACTCTGCTTTAGGTCAGCAAATAGTAATAAATTTTAAAAAAAATAGTTCCTGAATTTCCAGCACATTCTTTTGGTTGGGGAGGGCGGAGGTGATGGCTGCAATCAGATGAGAAATGATTATAGTGCATTTAGTTTTGTAATTCAGGTGTTGTCGTAATGTGTTTTGTGCTAATTTTCAATTAAGGTTACATACATAGTTCCACCATGGGACTGTGGACTCAAAATGAAGGGCAAGCTAATAATATCCATTCCTGGAAATTATCTGGCTATTTTACAATGTAATCTGTATTACAATGCAGAATTATTTATCATTGCACAGTTCCTGTTTTACCTGGAACAATAGAATACTCATCATATTGAATTGACCAGGTGTTATTGGTCTTTTTTAGTAATAAGATTTGTGTGCCGTACGTATTATCAGCAGTTGATGTATTTAAAAAAAATCTTTCAGCTAGGGTTCAGTCACGCACTATTTCTTAGGCCTTTTCATGACTTGTATTGGTGTTTGTAAGTTAAATCAAATACCAACCTTTTATTGTTTTGCTCTGTTTGTGGTGACCTTTTAAATGTCGACGGTGCCAATTTTGCATGCTTCACAAAAGGTTATTTAAAACTATATTATGGATAGTAGTTTTTACACAGTGACCACAAATGTTTCAAAATAAACTTGCTGAAATTGGAAATAGCTGGTCTGTGATGAGCTATATCTTTTGAATTACAGCACAGTCAGGTTGAATTGAGCAATTTTTTGATCAGGTGCAGAAATATTTTGCCTTTAAGGTTAAATTGTAGAAGTGCTTCACATATGCATTTTCATTTTTCAGTCACTATCTTGACAAGAATGTACTTTAATTTCACAAGGATGTGGTTGCACTTTACCTCTGCCAGTCATTATTAGTACAGTGAAGATGTTCTGTAAATACTGCTTTCAAAATAGAACCCCTATTTTAATGGAAGCTATTTTAAAAGTGTTGTGGGTGATGCCAGTCTGCAGACACTCCTGATGCAGGCAACTGTAATTGTTATGTCGGGTGTATATCGAAACACTGTCTTATTGTTTTGAATTTGTACATCTGTATCTTGCTCTCGTAATTGAAAGAAAATGGTGGTTGTGGCTCAAAGAAATGAATTGAAATACTGCAAAACTGGCTGGGAACTCGTGTTCAGCATGACGTGCTTGGGAATGACAGCTGCAGAGATTTGTGAGAACATGACTAAAGTTGGAGGAGATGTTCCAGCTGTCCTATAGAAGTTTTTTTCCCCCTAACGGCTGGTTCTTCAGTTTCTGAGAGCTACATTTAACTCTAGAATATAGAGATGTGTGGCAGTGGAACTTTCAAGGGCTGGAGATCGTAGGAGAAATGCTGTTTTTCTTTCTGCCTAAAGGTGAATTAGTGAGTCAAAAGTTCCCGGTCTGACTTTGCAGCTACTGTGCGGCCAAAGTTGCACCTTGACGAGCCGTCAGGAAGAAATTTGCCACCCCCAAATCCTGGGCCGGCAATTGCAACCAAGTCATAAATCAGTTGGGATTATTTACGGCATGTGTCATATGTGAATGCTGAATTACCTGATGTCACACTGGCCTTGTACCCTGTGACCCAAGGAGGATCTGGGGGAGTGGGGTTTAATGCCAAAGAGAACTGGGGAATTAGAAGTGTGTGAGGATTAGTCAGGATTCATTATTTCTTGCAGTAATGTTTATTTGTCATTGGCTGCTTTCATTTTGCAGAGTTAACCCTCTGAATACATGCAGAATTGTAATCTGGATTAAGTGCGTTTACATAGGGTTTTAATTGTTTGTGGTAAAGAGTTGGTTAATGCCTTGCTCCCAGGTGTGTGTGAGATTTTGTAAGTGTCTTCCATCTAGTACTATGGTTACACATGTTAATTGTCCCTAATTGCTATCTCCAGGGGGTTTATGACACTGAATGGGTTCTTTAACACCACATCAGACCCTTTGCTGTGTGTCTGATGCGTCAGTAGTTGAGCAGTTTTAGCAAATGTCTTGGCATTTTGGTTTTGGATTGTGAAAGCATTAGCAGAGCAGGGTACGTTTACAAAGTCTGATTAGTCTGTCCGGATTGTTCACGGCCTGCCAGACCTGGAGTAATTTGCACAAGTAGGGCAGTGCAACTAAACCAGCGCGATTTTTAAAAAAAACAATAAATCACTTGCATATTTGTGCAGTGATTCAAATGGAATTGAGACCGCTCCCATCTCAACATGTGGTAAATTTAAATCAATGAATTGCAGATGTAGATTGTGGCGAGGTTTCTCAACAAATGGAAAACTTCACGCAGTAAATATTTACAAATTGATTTTGAGCACAAGGATTTCTTTTTGCTTTGTGTTCAGTTGGGATTACGTAGAACAGTACAGCACAGGAACAGGCCTTTCAGCCCACAATGTTGTGTCACACTAGCTAAAATGTACATTTTATAAAAAAAAACCCAAAATCTGCCCTATCTACAAATGAGAAAATCTGCAGATGCTGGAAATCCGAGCAACACACACAAAATGCTGGAGGAACTCCGCAGGCCAGGCTCCTACCTCCATCGCCCTCCATCTTCCTGGTATTCATCGGCCTGTCTAAGAACATCTCTTAAAAGGGCGGCACGGTAGCATGTTTTACGGTGCTGGTGACCCAGGTTCAATTCCTGCCGCTGCCTGTAAGGAGCCAGTGTGTTCTCCCTGTGGCTTTCCTCCTGGTGCTCCGGTTTCCTCCCACAGTCTGAAGTTAATTGATCATTCATTGTAACCACTCTTGAGTTTTGGAAAAAAGGTCACATCCCTTTTGAGCCTATCCCCTTTCACCTTCAATGCATGACCTCTGGTACTAGACGGGGTTGGTGTAGGAGGTGCTTAGGCCAATTCCTTAATTGAAAAGGAAGTACGGTACGTTTTCCCCTTTTCTGGTGAAGATTCCACTGTCGCTGATGTCCCTTTCTCTGTTTCACTCCGTTGAATTCACACTCTGGCTTTACATTAAAACTTTATTAAAATGACTGGAGATGCCAACCACTCCAAAACAGATCAGCCAGCTAGAAATGGCTGGTTAATTTAGAAATAGCACTTGCATCAGCAGAGAAATAATAACTATTCTAGGTGGATGGTGTAATTTGTAAAGGAAAGCTGTGGATGAATTGGCTCTTAGCCTGTCTTTTTCCAGCAAAACCCCCACCCCTATTCAATCCACTAAATCAAAGTATTGATGGCAGAGGCATCACTAATCAGTCACTCTAATTGGCAGTAGTAGAACGGCGGTGGGTGGTGCTGATGTTTGTTTATGGGTGGGGAATGGGTTGGAGGGTAAGGAAGCTCATTTTGCAAGGGTAAAAAGCAATTCCTTTGACAGAGTTTTAAACTTGGCCGGGCTGAGTCCTGTGTGGAATTTAGTGCACGCAGATGAGTTAATGAACTTGTTCTGCAGTTTGTTATGTGAGCTGCAGATTCTGGTGGGCAGTCTGGAGCTGTGCAGTAAGTTGGGTATTTGTTTCTGTTCTGCTTACTCCGGACAGTGCAGCAGGACTGGATTGTGGGGAGGAAGAACATAGCTATTGTTTGTTAAGGGAGTTGTATGCTGTATTTCAGCTACTGGCAATCAGTATTACACCCTAGCTTGGAAAAGTAAGAGATGTGAAACACTGCAGATGCTGGAAATTTCAGTCTGAAACGCGGGCTCTTCATTTCCCTTCATAGGTGCTGCATTTTGTTCCTCCAGCATTTTGTGTTTTACTTGAAAAGTGAGCTTTGCATAGAAACTGCTACATCAATGCAAGTTACTTCATGGGTCCAACGCTATGGTGGTGTGCTGTGAAACACGATTTCTGAGTAAAAATGGGTTGTACGATGCCAGTTCAATAGATTAGGTGCATATCGATCTGTGGGTGTTTATATTAGAACGTTGGCCAGTACAGGAACATGTACTGGCCAACGTTCCATGATGTCTGTGCCAACCGTGCTACCAGTTCAAACTAATGCACTCTGCATGTACGTGGCCTAGACCCTACTATCTGAGTTCCTTTTAGATGTTGATTTTGTATTCCACCTCTTTTATTGGTGCTATTCTAGAAGAACTGTTAAAAAACCTATTCTTCTTGGGGCCCTTTATCTAGGCCATCGATGACGTCCTGTCTCCAATATCTGAGGTTAATGGTATGGTTGGAGTTCATCAATGTTTCTGTGATCCATTGCATCCACTGTACAGGGGATTGGTCTATACAGCTTCACCAGAGCCCTGTTGGCCGGCCTTGCCCATTTCCATGATCTCTCACGTTTGGGCTTTGAGAGGCAAAGGAAAAACCTATAATCACCTTAAACTTTTCCCCTCTTTTAATCCCCTTAAGGCTCTAGTACTTAAAAAGTATATTGTATAAATGTTTATGTAACTGCATGGTTGAGCTATATAGAATTATAGTGTGATGTTGTTGCTAGCTGCTTCTTCCCGGATACGCGGGTCCCAATGTGGCCCAGGGTGCATAGGCATCTGTTTGTGTGTGCCACATGGGTGCGTGCCATGGAGCCTGTTTCAATTTGTGCTCCCAAGAGTGCTGATACGAGCAGATCTTGTTCTGATTTATGACTTGCCTGCTAATGAGACAACAACACTAAAACCAGCCATTCCAAAGCCCCAGGCAAACAACTGAAATGGGAGAATTTGACAGATGAGAATGAAAGGACAAAATATGACTGTTGCCTTGGTTTCTAGGCCTAGCTTTAGCAGACACTTGTGTGCCTCCAGTTTGGATTCTAGTATACATTCTTGAGGAAAATGCTGGCATATTTAGCTCAGGCATTGAACTTGGCTCCTCTGCTAAACCCTCCAGTTATCTGCTTTCTGATTTGCTGCAGGTGGAAAATCTCATCATGAAGTTGAGCTTTGGCTTTGATAACTCCTGTTACTCTTTTTCTTTTCCCACTTCCATGCTTGTGAGAGACTTGGCCGACCATCAGCAGAAATCTCAAAGGTGGAAAATTCACTACCAATGTTGCCCCTGCAGAATCCTTTAAGTTCCCTGGAAGAATAATCAAACCAGCATCTCTGCTTTCTTACAGACCAACATATCTATATGGTATTGACTCTTGATTGCACTTCTCCAGCTCTGTTGGGCAGGCCATGGTGGATACTCTATTCTGTGTTCATCATGAGATTAGTAGGCAGACAGAGGAAAAGGTTCAAGGATGTGCACAAGACCTGCTTGAAGAGAGGCAATATCTGTGTAGACTCTGGCCCATGACTGCTCAACGTTGAAAAGGAGCATTTGGGAGCCATGAAGCCACGCATTGGGAGCAGACAGAAGCCACATCATAAATTTCCCACCCATCTTCAGCTGGTCAGCCACCACCTATCCCATCTGTGGAAGTGTTTGTGGTTCCCAAGTTGGTCTCATTAGCTACCTCAGAGTCCACAAACCTGGAGTGGAAGTCTACACACTTGTTCTTTCTTGTCTTACCAATGCATCTTACTGTATTCAGTGAATGAAGACAGTATGACTGTGACAGTGGATGGAGAGGGTGTAATCCTGTTCCCATCTGAAGACTTCCCACTGTTTCTTGTGGGGATTGCATCTGGGGCGGACATTCTTTCCAGATTACTTTTCATATACAAGAAGTACTGAGGCTGCAATGGTCCATTGGCTGGGATTGATCAACTCAACATGTTTTAAACTGGCATCATGTTTCCTTTTTCTTTGAACTGGTTCCTGTGTGTTTCTTTGTTTCGTGCCTGTCTGTGGGAAGAGGGATCTCAGGGTTGTATACTGCACACAATACTTTTATAATAAATGTACTTTGAATCTGTTATTGCTCAACCGACTTTTCAATTATTAGGGAGCTTTTTTTATTTTCTGATGCAGTTTGACCTCACTGGTACTACAATTTGCATTCCCAGAATCAGAAATCACAATGTTTAGGCTAGTGAGGTAAAATTCAGCTTTTGCTTTGACAGATGATTTGGTTTATAGTGCGCTGACTGTTCACCTCCCCTGTCCTTTTCACAACAATGGGTCTGATCTCCTCTCACTTATATTTTTGTTACTGTTTTCTATCTCCTTTTGTCTTATTGTTGCACCTTGGAGAAAATCAACTCACTTTCTAATTCTGCTAATGTACTAACAAAAAATGGAAATCAGAATCAGCTTTAATATCACCCGCAGATATTGTGATTTTTTTTCTTTGTGGCAGCAGTATAAGGCAATACATAACAGAAAAAATGTGAATTATAATAGGTATATATGTGTGCATGTATAATATGTATATTAAAAAGCATGCATGTATTTGTGTGCGTGTGGATACATATGTTAAATAAGTAGTGCAAAAATAGAAATTAAAAAAAAAGTAGTGAGATAGTATTCATGGGTTCAATGTCCAGTCAGAAATTGGATGGCAGCAGGGAAGAAGCCATTCCCGAATCGTTCAGTGTGTGCTTTCAGGCTTCTGTACCTCTTTCCTGATGGTGGCAATGAGAGCAAGGCATGACTGGGTGATAGAGGTCCTTAATGATGGATGCCATCTTTTTGAGGCATTGCTCCTTGAAGATGTCCTGGACACTCCAGAGGTGTGTGCCCACAATGGAGCTGACTAAGTTTACACTCTAGCTTATTTTGATCTTGTGTTGTAGTCCCCGCCCCCCCATACCAGTTAGAGTTGCAGCCAGTAAGAATGCTCTCCATGCTACATCTGTAGACTTTAGCGAGTGTTTCTTGGTGACATACCAAATCTCCTCAAACTCCTAATGAAGTATAGCCTCATTTCTCGTTTGTATTTTTTTTGTCTGCATCAGTGTAACTTGATAAAGATTGCTGAACACAAAAGGGGTAATAGCCTCTTTTGTCAAAAATAATACTTTATCAGAAAACTTTTGAAAGTTTGCTGTTCAGGTTGGTTTGAAAAAGTGCAAGGTGGGGAAAGAAAAAATATTTCACTTAGAACTGCCTGTCCAGTGCAATTGCAGTATGGGAGATTAATAGATTGATGCTTTGAGAGTATGTGGTAAACTCTATTATGGCTCTGGGCAAAACTGCCAAGTTCACCCTCAGGCTTTGAGGGAGACTCACATTGAAGTGAAAAGCTGTAATGAAGCCATTTGTTCACTTATTCAAGAGAATTTGTGTTTTTGTTTCAATTTCTTTATTTTGGACATCAGAATGATCAGTTATAGAAAAACATTTTCAGAAGGCAATTGTGTGAATTTTGTAGGGAGCTCGTGTGCCAGATTGTGCAAACGTTTTATTAATTTATCTGGAGATACGCCGTGGAACTGGTCCCTTCGAGCCATGCTACCCTAGCAATCCATTGGTTTAGTCCTAGCCCAATCACAGGACAATTAACCTACCAACCGGAACATCTTTGGACTGTGGGAAGAAACTGGAGCACCTGAAGGAAACCCACATGGTCTCGGTGAAAATGTACAAACTCCTTGCAGAGGACACTGGGACCTGAACTTTGAACTCCCACGCGCTCCAAGCTGTAATAGTGTCATGCTAACTGCTACAATCAAGTTAACAGGCAAACGAATTTCACAACATAAGAGAATCTGCAAACATTTCACAACACATCAGTGATAATTCTGGTTCTGATGGATTGTCAATGAAATTTGTAGCCAATGTCAAGTCTGAAGGTTACACCCATCTGATGACTTACTTCAAGATAAGAGTTTTGTTCAGTCAAGAATATCATGGAAGCTCTGCAGGGTGAAATAATACACTAGCAAAAACATTTTTTCCCCTCCCATAAAGGGCATTCTCTGTACCTCTGAAATGCAACCCTCCTGGTAATACAATAGTAACTTGATGCAGAATCCTGCTCAGACTCTTTCCTAAGCCAGGTTGATTGGGATTGTTGCTTAACTTGATTCCACACTAGCTAGGAATTGAATAGTGGAACCTTCCCATAAATGTTTTAAATAATAAGGCTGTAGAGCACGTGGTTAATTTCAATTAAATGTTATGTTGATACCTTACAACGTACAATTGCAATTTTCTGCTGTTCCTTCTGTCTTGTAGAACGAACTGGGGGAAGAGCAGATCTTAGGCAGGAAGGGGGGAAAATTGAAGCATTCCTTTCAAAAGGTGACAGTGGAGGATAGAATTCCTTGGTCTTAAAAAGCAGAGAGGACAATGTTTGACAAAGAACTTTTGGGAACAGTGTTTTGGAGCTTGGAACAATGATGACTTAAAGATTTGTTAACTTTTATGAGGGAAGAAGGAGGAGATGATGGCATCGTGGTGCGATGATGCCAACGGCCAAGCCAGCAAACAGATAGTTGAGGTAGATTGGCAGATTCTAGAACCATAGAACACTACAGCACAGAAGTTGGGCCATTTGGCCCTTCTAGTCTGTGCCGGAACTTTATTCTGCTAGTCCCATTGACCTGCGTCCAGTCCATAACCCTCCAGACCTCTCCCATCCATGTATCTATCCAATTTATTCTTAAAACTTAAGGGTGAGCCCGCATTTACCATTCAGATGGCAGCTCATTCCACATTCCCACCACTCTCTCAGTGAAGCAGTTCCCCCTAATGTTCCCCCTAAACCTTTCCCCTTTCACCCTAACTAAAGCCATGTCCTCTCTTATTTATCTTTCCTAATCTAAGTGGAAAGAGCCATTTGCATTTACTCTGTCTATACCCCTCATAATTTTGTAAACCTCTATCAAACCCCCCCTCATTCTTCTATGCTCCAGTGAATAAAGTCCTAACCTGTTCAATCTTTCCCTTTAACTCAACTCCTGAAGACCCAGCAACATCCTAGTAAATATTCTCTGCACTCTTTCAATCTTACTGATATCCTTCCTATTGCTAGGTGGCCAGAACTGTGCACAATACTCCAAATTTGGCCTCACCAATGTCTTCTACAACCTCACCATAACATCCCAAATCCTGTTCTCAATCCTTTGATTTATGAGTGCCAGGATGCCAAAAGCCTTCTTTACAACCCTGTCTACCTGTGACACCACTTTCAGGGAATTATGTACTTGAACTCCCAGATCCCTTTGTTCCTCTGCACTCCTCAGTGCCCAACCATTTATTATGTGTGTCCTACCTCTGAAGGAATTGCAAGGATTTAAAGGCAGTGGCCATGTTGATATACATGTGCAGGGAACACTGGCTCAGATGTAGAACCGTTTCAAGGGGCAGATTGGGTTGCAGGTCATGAGCTGCAGCAATTAATGTTTATCAATAAATTCTGCAGCAACCTGGTCTTCATATGGTTGTGGCCTGCTGGGTTTAAACTGCCGGAAAGGAGCCATAAAATAAGCTCAGAGGGATAAAAAACAAATTGCTTGGCTTGGCTGTAAAATAAAGCAATGTCGTTAATTTGTTGTCATTTCAGTGATTACAGGAGTGGGGAAAAGTAGAGGATTTACAAAAATAGGATGGTAATGAAACACTATGATGAAGAAAATGCTTGGAATTTCCAAATTAAACCTGAGTGCAAACTGTTGAATGGACACCTGGATTACTGCTGAGGCCCTGTTGGTGGGGGTGGGGAAGAAGCTGGTTCTGGTTTCGTGACAATCTGATTCCTTGGCAGAAGGGGGAGGGGTTGGTGTCGTCCAGCCTCCACAGGGATTGCCTCAGGCTGTACTGGTGCTTTGAGAAGGGAAAGCCTGGACATGTTACCCTTAAAATTTCAATTAGACCACTGGGAAATGAATAAACTAGACAGAGAAAGCTACATTTGCTAATTTTGTACTCCGGAGTGAGGGGGGGGGGGTGGGATTGGTAGTGGATGGGGATGGCTGACGGTAAATAGCTTCTCAGCAGTCTCCAGGGCAGGAATTTCAGGCTGGCAAAAAGCATTGCAGGGAACAAAAGGTGTTTGAGTAGTACTTGGAATTGCTGTTAATGTTAGGATAATTAGAGTAGCCTTGCCAAAGAAAAGGAGTGGAGGGCCCAAAGGTGTTTTTCTGAAAAGGGTTTTGGGTTTGGGCTTCATTATAGTCTTGAGCAATCCATGTGTGTGGTTCTTCTCCATTCTCCCAAATTTGGCCCCATCTTGTTTTTCAGGACAAATGGATGTTGTTCTTAAAAACCTTCAATCCTTAAGAAAACAGCCAAGGATTCAATTACTATACAGGAATTTGAAGGGGAAAATAGGTTCATTTGGAGGCCTTGTTTGTACTGTGGCAGTCACAGTTAATGTTAATTGTCCAGAGTGACTTCCTTCCATTGTATTAATAAATACCCTGGATTTTTTTTCGCACAATAGTTACCTGCAGGTTGTAAAGTGCAGTGAATGTCAAGGTGTGTGGCCTTTTTGATTCTGGAGTTGGTGAGGCACAAAAGATATTATTGGCACAAATAATTATTTTGGGGGTGAAGAAAGCCATTGCCAATTTGCAGACATTCAGAACACAGCCACTTCTTGCTCCATTTCCTGTCCCTTGTCCCGAGATACCGGACTTTCTCAATTGCTTGGTTTCTTTTGTGTAGGACAGAAATGTTTAATTTGCACTCCCGGTATTTGTGAGTAGTTTAGTGAATTCTTTATTGATTTCAAACTTGTTTTCTGTTCTGCAGTATCATTTTCATTAAAATTGACTACAGTACAGTCATCTGTGACCAGTTAAGATGCCTTCATGAGATTGTTCATACTTTTGAATCAGTTGCCCATTTTCCTTCCCTAAATTGGAGCTCTCACTGCAGACCGCAGCTCTCACAAGAAGTTTTGGATATGTGGTTTATATTTTTTTTTAAAAGATCACGTCTGTGGTGCAGGGATGAAGATGACATGATGATTAGCTGTTTGGAATGGGGCAATGCTGAATGTGTGGTTTTTTTAAACCACCTTAAATTTGGTTCAGCATTGGTTTTACCGTCTCATTCTCAAGCAGTGGGATAGTTGGGAGTTTTCCTACGTGGCCCTGCTATAGGGAGTAGCAATGTTTTTTGGTATATTGTAAATGTTGCATTGTATGCAATTGTATAATTCTTGTCTTGATTCATCATTGCCTTCTGATGTTGTTTGTTAATTGATGCTTGTTACATACAGAATTGACATGGTTGCAATTCAGCAGTTCCTTGGATGAAGTGTTTTCCATGGTGTATACTTTTGCTGGATTGACAAAATTTTTATTGTTTGGTGTGAAAACTTCAACATATTTTACAGGTTTGTGCTGATAATACCAGATTTTTTCCATGCTTTTATTCTAAATGTTCATTTGATTTGAGTGTTGGCCTGTCAGTTAACTTTTTATTACATAAGATAGAGTAAGTTTCTAGTCTATGTTTACTTTTGCTAATACCCATTGGTTTAATCTAAATGAACTGTGCTACTAAAATTAGGAAGTGTTGGTACATATTTAGTGTGTTGTTTTTCAGTATGCATATTTTAAGAAGGCTTGGAATCTTGCTATTGTCAGTGTGACGAGATTACTCCTCACTAGAGGGGCAGTGGTTTCACTCTATTAAGATTTGTTTGTTTGTTTGGCCAACAAGGAGTTTGGACGCTGATTGCACATTGTGAGATTAAGCAGGGGTTAATGTCTTGTACATGAACAGGGTCTTATCATTGAGTTTAAAAATCCAAAGCTTTTTAAGAGCACAGTTGCTGTTAACGAGAGTCCAATGCAATATGTGTCAGTACATTTTCTTTTATCAATCTGCATGTATAGTATAAATTTGCTTTTGTTTTGCACATGTAGAAAAATATAATCTTTGAACTTCATTGGACGGAAGAGTGGGTTAAAGGCTGTAGCTATAAATCATTTGTATTGAATACTGGTCACTTAATTTCCAGCTAAATTAACCCATTCCTACCCACATGGTATACCATTAGCTGAAATTTAAATATTTGAGCTGAAAGAGGACGTGAGCATTTTCAGTCATTTTAAATAATTATGGTCATTTGCAAGTCGTTTTTGGAATTGGCACTATTCAGTTTGCTAATTGTGAGATTATGTCTGTACAAACTGGATTTAAACTTCTCATGCCTTCTGCTTTATTGTTTCATAGAAGCCTCTGATTTCAAAACCAAACACACTGAAGCAGATGGAATTTCAATTGCATATTCATATAGTAAATAGTCCATTTTCCCCCCTTTTAAAAAGAACAAGACTAAAGCTTTGGCAACTAAAGTTGGAAAGGGAGTTTGAAGCAGTTATCTAATATGTAGATTGATGGATTATCTTTGTGTACTGATTAACAGTGTTCTGTGTATAATGTTCAAAAATGCACCACCATTATCAAATGTATAGGCATAATTTCTAAAATGAAGTTGCTCTGATGGTTTGTAACTTGATTGTTACCATGTGGAATGTAGGTTTTTTTTATATAAGGCCAGGAAATTGATTATAACAATGTGACAGACTTGGATTGGTGCAGTTGGGCAGGGCAGGCATTCTTTCACTTTTGGCCTTTATTTAATAATAGGTTTAAATATCTGTATCCTGACAATATTGTCCAACATATAACACTCTCTTCGACACCAGCTTGCATTTGTATAACACCTTTAGGCACGTTGCAGGAATGAATTTGGGTATTATTGAAATTCCAGGCTGTGGAGTAAGCCTTGGGCTGATTCGCCTTTCCTCATGTAATTACTCTTGACAAAAGTGGCTCCGTACTGAAGCATGGTTACTGTCAGTTTGATGACCTGAAGTTCTTACACCTTCTCTTTATTGATAATGTGATATCTTTAACATCCTTTACCCCTGTCCAGACCAGCATCAGAAGTTTGGGGAAAAATGCAGACTTGTTGGGTCAATGTGTCAGATGTTAAAATTCAAAATGTACATGTCTTATTGCAAGCTCTTAGTTTAACAGCTTTCAAGACTTCCTAATGGAAATATGGAGATTCACAAAAACAATATATATGAAATGATGTTTTTGCAGTATTAATTAGTGCTAACTGCAAAATTTAAGCTGACTAATCAGTGGAATGTGAAGGTGCATGAAATGTCTGTTCAAAATGTTCCATGATGAATTCCTTTTGATGTACCTGTCTATTGTCATGTAGACTGGTCTGACATCCACACAGCAAGATCCCAATATTAGAATTCTAGGAGTGACTGCTTTTTTTTCTGGGGGTGGGTGTGGGAAGAAATTGTTGCAGGCACGTTGGATGGCAGTGGAGTAAAGTCCCACCTCATTCTTAACTTTCACGTTGTCTTCGGTACTGCAATGCTTGTTAATATCTGGATTGGAGAGTGAACTTCCAATCCAGCGATTGTGGTGAGAATGTCAGCAAAATGTACTAAACTGATAACCTTGTCATTGTCAATACCTGTGCAGGAATAACTTCACAGTCAATATGAAGGCCAGTGAGCGTTAAAGATATAAGGCATTCTTCTGTACATCAGCTAACAGGACCAAACATGACCCAAAACAGACTGCAGCAGTTCAGGAACATTCAGAAAGTGCATAAATTACTAGTAGACTGCAGTAAATGGAAACTTGGGCTTTAGAAGATGCCTTGATGAGAACAGAGGTCAACTGAATTTTACTTACTTCGGTTGTACAGTTTTCAAAAAGGAACCACCGTAGAATGCTGTCTCCTCTATGTATCTCCTCTGTTGCTAATCCCAAGGCTGAGAAATCTGAGGTAAAATTTAGAATAATCATTTAAAATGATTGTGCAGCACATATTTCTCATGAAAATCTCCTTTAAGATCCTGAATACATTTTTAACTTTTTTTGTGATTAGATTTTGTTAAATTTAATTGTTTTAAACTATTAGGTGTGGAAATTAATTACTTAAAGAAAACAAATCAGTTTCTCTATAGGATAATTGATAATTAGGCCAATCGGCCCAAAGAGTTTGTTCCACTATTTCATCATGGTTGACCCATCTTCATCCCCATTCTCCTGTCTTCTCCCCATATCCCTTTTACGCTGAATCTCTGTGCTTTTGCTCCGTACTATTTATAAGTAACATGGTAGATAATTAGAATGAATGTATTGGTCCTATTTCATATTTGGTTGATTAAATTTGCTAGCTATTCTTGCATCTGCCAGCTGAGCTTTCAGATTATTGCTGAGTGTAATGGGTTTGTATTGAAGAGATTTACGTTGTCAAATGTACTGAACCACAGCTTTTGGCTTAACTGGAGATTGAACCTGGGCGATCAGGTAGTTGCTGAAGAACCCAACTCCTGAAGCAAATCAGGATGTTCTTGCCTGTCAGCTGGCATTCTTCTGTTACACAGTACCACAGATGGTTTAGCAGGGCCAGGATTTCACTTATGTTTGTGATTTAACAGCGCCAGAGTTTTGCACATGACAATTGTCATTGCAGTTTAGATATTATCAGGTAAAACATTTTGAAATGCCCTAACATACAAATATTTCCTTTTTTCTTTTTTGCCGTGATTTACACAGGAAAGTAAAGGATGATATATATTGTAAGAGGGATGTCGTGAATTTGGTATTGTAACTGCTGCATTTTCAGGTTGATTTGGGGTTCTAGTCAGGCCTGTGCTCATTTAGAAATGTTTGCATCATTGTCTCTGCCATGCAGTAAGAATATGAAACTTAGCAGTTTTGTACAGTCCTGGTATCTACAGTGGACGCTTTCAAAGAAAACCAAGAGAGGTAGCTCTCACTTTAATTTTTAAAACTTTTGTCCATTTATCACCTCCCAGGGAAGTCTTGGGCCACTGTAGCCTACAAGAAATTGGGGTGGCTGGCCAGCTAAGATGGCACAGAGATGGAATAGAACCTGTGATCCTATAGTTTTAATGCTATAGTGTAATTCCAAGTGATATTAACTGTTATGCATGTATAACCCAACTGCTCAGTTCTTGCCTATCCAAAATTTAAGTCTCTTGCATTCTGTAGGACTGCAGGGAATTCTAACCGAGCTCCTCTGTCGTTGTCCATCTTTCAGCCTTTTCTAAGTCTTTGGTGATTTTCCTTGTTGGGTTTAGATTGTTGGAGGTTACCAGCAGTGACCCCACCCCCACCCCATTACCGTCTTTACTCAAAGTGACTCCATTATCCATGTGAATATCAGTTTTGGAGAAGGTGCAAACTCATAAACTTGTGCAAATGCTTTTGGCTCTTGCTGCAGCAAAATAACTCCTGAAGGGTCATGTCAGCTTCCTCCTTCGTATGTCCTGACTGACTCGATGAGTTTGTCAGGTGAAGGGTGTTGGGAAAGACTCCATCTTCTACACCTGCATTGGCTTAACAAGTTGGAGACCAAAAGTAAGCTTTCTCCTTTAAGCACCAGAGGCAAACACTAGCTGGAAATTCTTCCTGTCTGTCCGATGAACTTTGAATGCTTGTACTGTTGGTCTATTTGTCAAAAGATTGTGTGCTGTTTTAATTAGCTCCCCTCTGAATCTCAGTAAATATTTCAGATGTTAAAGGCAGAAAACGTGGAAACAAAGTGATTGAAATCGTATTCCATGCCCAACTGACATGGTATCGTATCTTGTAGAAATGCGTGTAATGGGGCTGAGGAGTTTCTGGAGGTTTGCAGATAATGAGGATTGTTTTAGACGGGTGGGGGGTTGGGGGAGCGGTTGAGGGTAGTGAGAGGAGTTGTTTACACAGCTGAATTGGTGCTGTTGCCTAGGAGGTACATTGTTCCATTCTGTTTTTTTTTAAATACAGAAGAACTCATCTCCTAGCAATTCTGCACGAGACTTCAGCTGTCTAGCAGTCCTCATTACCACTTCTGTTCTGTGTAACATTGCCTGGCCCCGCATTGGGTTTCATCATTTGTAGTCTTGTTTACTTAGGAACTCTGTGCATGAAACACTGGGGTAGGTGCTTTAAAAACGGGAGGCCGCACTGTTTACTACTGGCTTGAATGTCATCAAAACAATCCTATAAATGGTTTCCGAGTGAAGTATTTGCATGAGACTGAAAAGCTTTGTTATGCAATATTTCTAACCGTTGCAACTCTTTCCTTTTATTTGCTGTCTTGTTTTATTTAGGATTTATTGGTATTATTATTGATTGAGATAGACTGCAGAGTAGGCCTTTCCAGCTCTTAGCCCACACCACACCACCCTGCAACTCCCCAATTTAGTGCCAGCCTAATCATGGGACAATTTACAATCACCGGTTAACCTGCCGACCGGTGGGAGGAAACGGAAGTGCCCACAGGAGACTCATTTGCTCACGGGGAGAATGTGCAAACTCCTCACAGACGGGGGCAGGAAGCGAACCTGGCTCACCTGTACTGTAAAGTGTTGTGCTAACCACTATGCTACTGTGCTGCCCCAAGGATATTTGAGAGGGCAAAGGAAAGCTGCTTCAAAGTTATTAGAAACACGCAAAAGCCTGCAGATGCTGGAAATTCAGGGCAACACACACAAAATGCTGGAGGAACTCAGCAGGTCAGGCAGCATCCATGGAGCAGGGCAAATGGTGACGCTTTGGGCCGAGACCCTTCTTCGGGTCTCAAAGTTATTAGAATTTTATATTTTATTTTGGGGAGTGGAAATATTAGGAAGTTCCCATGATTACAACTAGTAAAAGATAAGTATTGCAGCCAACTTACTGAATAAAATTCAGAATTTTTATTTTTTTTGTTAATGTGGTTTGGTGTAATGTAGCAGTTTAGTTAAGCAGATATTACTTTCTCCATTTATTTTTTAAAATCTCCTTTAGCAGCACACTTTTTGAAGAGAAACGTGTAATGACCCCTGTGCTTTAGGAGCATTGACTTGTTAATCCTCTATCCAAATGGAAGACCAGTAAGCACAATTCATCTTGGCGAGCCGTGTGAGGACCTGACGCTGCGTTTACTGGAGCAGATGTTGACATACGGGCAGTCATAGAACTAATTGTTGTTTGAATTACCCGTTATGATATGATGACAAATCTCCTGTGTTCCTGCCACTGGAGCAGAAAATGTAGCTTGAATTGGAATGATGTTAGCAAGTGTAAACTGTATTTCAACAAGATGGATAAATGCAATTATTGAGGAGACCTGTAGAGAGAAAATCCATTTAAATCTCGTAATGTTAAGCAGAGCACTGGTTAATTCATTTGGGCCAATTTGCAGGTGATATACGAGTGTCGGTGCACATCAGTCAAAAGAGGGATGGATGTGTTAAGAGTGATTGGATGCGCTGAAGCAGATGTTGGCTGTTTCTTGCTGGGACAGCAACAGAGAGGGGCACTATTACAGCTGCTAGTACAAATGGATTTGGGAAGCTCAAATGGCAAAAAGATGCACTAACTAATACTGTCGAAGCAGCAAAGTGTAGACACAGCTACAAGAGAATGAGCCTGTTTTCCAGTAACCATTGAGTGTTTGAATAATTGCTCCCCCACTTTTTTTTAAAAAAAGCAATATTTTGGAAATCAAACATAGGCGATGAAAGCAGGTTAGCACTCTGTGTGAAAAACAGATGTAATTTTAAAAGTTATTTTTCTGTGAATGAAGAGGACGTTTCATCTGGTGTAGTTGCTTTTTGTTTTACGTAAAATAATTGGAAGTGGTTGGGGGTACCAAATTTACGTGCTTTTTAAAAAAAGCTATTAATCTGTTTATGCGTTTTTATTACCATATAAGGTTAATATGGTAACATATTGTGTAGTAATATATATTTCTGCCTCTCAGCAATCTATAAATAGGAAAGTTCTTAGTAGTTCCCCTCTCTCCAACAATTGCTAGAGTTGCTCATTACATTTTTCCTGCCAGCCATCAAGGCCCGTGGAAAGAAATAAAAAGAGGATGTAGTCTTAATTCAGCAATCCCAATCCTTCCTGAGACAGGCAAGATACTCATTGTCACGATTTTTAAAAATTTTTGGCTAGGGGTGGGGGTGGTGGGTGATGGATAGACCTGCACCCATTTATACATATGCTATGAGGGAGATCAATCCAGTATGCAAATCCAGAACACAAGTGGTTTTAGTAAAAGGAGAATTGTTTCACAGTTTGAAACCACAAATATAAAGTGTGCAGGTTTCTGATTTCAAATTGCTTAGCTCATTATTGTCCTCTGCCTCAGCGTACATGGCTTTAAATGTGAGTGTTAGAATTCATGTGAACTGTCTATGGTTAGCTTGGTTTGTGGTTTCAAGTGTAAAGTGCAGTCTGTTGATCCTGATTGCACATTTTGGACCTTATTCACGCGGTTCCTCTTTTTTTTAATATAAATTATGACTATGCAAAAACTTGCTGGTTTCTACTATTGCCTTCCGTTGTTGCGCTTTGTTACTACAATTTAATTAGATCGGCTGCTTTCACTCAGCGGTTTCTTAAAGATGCGATGTGATTAGTTCAAACTTAAACTGTCACCACATGATAATGAGGTCAGTGCATCGATAAAGTGAGGCCACGTCAGTTCAGGATATTTCTACTGAGTTACCCTGATATCATGTCTCGTTTTATTCTCTAAACTTAAGTGTACCTTTTGGATTTTAGTATTTACCTGCCTAGTGCTTTAGTAACGGAATGAAGTTTAGTCATCTCATCCTTTTGAAGTTAAAATCTTTTAAAAATATTTGTTGATGATGACACTTCTGTTGAATAGATTTTCTTTCCCCCGGTGGAAGTGTTGAGCTGAATAATCTGTAACTGTACATGAGGTATATTTATACTCCATTGCTTAAATTGAAAACATACTGAGTTATGTTTTTAGTTTTTTATAATTAATGTCCTTGAACTACTTCCAACTGAACTGTAGGTGATGGGGAGAATTTGAGTGTAGGTGCTCTGACTGCTGTTTTCTAGACATGTAATTTCTAGATTTTAAGCCTCTTACGATTTGTTATGTTTGAAATGTTCTTACTATGTTTTCAGACTTTACAGAATTTTTGTGAGGGGGTGTTTGCTTTCAAGGTCTCATTTTGTTTTGATTCTGTTTTGGTTAAAAATTGATGCATGCTTGATTGTCTTCAGCAACCAAAAGAGAGAAATTAGAATGAGCTTTACATTCCAACTGGCCAGGCATTTGTGTTGTCTCAGTAGCACTGGAATGTTTACAGGAAGCATTAACGTACGTACGTGTGTGTGTGTGTGTGTGTGTGTGTGTGTGTGTGTGTGTGTGCGCGTGTACAGACGTGTACCTCGTGCATTAGTTTGCCTCTTTAATGTTTCTTAATGAATCTCTGCTTTGTGTACGATCCTGAAATCCTTGTGTGACGGTGTTTATGTTGCCAATAGTGATGGGCAACATTCCCGATGGGTTACAGTGAGGTGTGAGTTGCCATCATGTCACAAATTTTTTTAAAAAAATGTAATCATTATGTAATCATTCTCTTGATTTTTTTTTGTTTGAAGTTTAAAGTCCAAAGGATGACGACTTGTTCTTGTAGATGGGCGGCATGGTAGCATAGTAGTTAGCACAAATGCTTTACAGTACAATGACCTGGGTTCAAATCCCGCTGCTACCTGTAAGGAGTTTGTACGTACTCCCCATAGCCATGTAGATTTCGTCCAGGTGCTCCGATTTCCTCCCACCATCCAAAGACATACTGGTTGTCGGGTTAATTGGTCATTGTAAATCGTCCCGTGATAAGGCTAGGACTGAATCGGAGAGTTGCTGGGCAGTGCGACTCAAAAGGCCGGAAGGGCTTGTTCCACTCAATTTTTTTAAAAAAAGGAATAAACAAAACTTGCAGAAACAGAATTTTATATTTAGCTTCTCTTAGAAACCTAATTTAAAATTAATGAGAGCATAGTAATAAAGTGAGGGAGCCAGAAACGTTGTTAAAAAGGTAACACCACCCAGGATACAAGACATGTTGTTCCAGAATTTCATAATTCCTTTTATTGAACAAAATACCTTTTCCCAGAATATGCAGGGTTGGACTTAAATCCATTCCTGTTAATGTAAGACTTTTAGGAAATCATTGCAAAGACAAATACTGCTTTGTTTGTGGTAATTTTTCCATTTGCTATTTGAAGCATGTGCTGTTAGTTTGTTTCAAAGTTACTGCATGTGATTTTTAAGAGAAGTATTGAATTGGTGTTGTGTATGGCTGCAATTCCATCATTGTCAGCCCTTGCTCAGGGTCTGTGGTGGGGGTGGGGCAGTTTTATTTAGGCAAATAGTAACGGCTGATTTCATTTATATTTGCTTATTTGCTTTTCCAGTCCTGTGCTCGAGTTAATGTTGTGTCCCAGTTCATTGCCGACATCCCCGCTCTGTTTCGGGCTGGCTCAGGAAGATCTTATTTACTTCAGAGCTGTTGGCAGGACAGCAGGGGCAATCTGGACTAGATTATGATTTATTATGATTTATGAATTGTTGCTGGGGACCTGAGGCCTCGTAAATTGTGAACCTTTTCCCTAATTGTTTACAGAGGCTGTTGGCAACTGGTGCTCCGCAGCTTACTGGTTGTGTATGCGATCTCTTTGGAATTCACAGGGCTAGATTAAACCCCGGGAGTGTGTCCGGCAGTGCAGTGTTTGTTAGTGCTCTTATGCAAAGATCGTTACAAAATTTAATGCGTGTCCTTCTTCATTGTTAAACATGATTTTGACTTTTGTCCAAGCTGTGTTGCTGCAGGGTACAGAGGTTTATTTCAAGTAATAACAGGGAGCTGATGGGAAGCGATTTGTTGTAGGAAATTTTTGACAAAAGCTTTTTTTTGTGTGGTCTGGGAAAAAAACTAAACTCTCCATAAAATATTTTAAAACCCAGTAGGTAGTTATATTTGTTCCAGGCCAATTTAGTTAGCAAATTCATTTTGTGTATTTATAAAAGCCACTTTCTGAATCTTAGAAGCACAATCTAGTTTTGTTTTATTATTTGTCTGCTTTAGCTAAATAGTAGTGAAAGAGTTAATGGTGCTCTTGCTCTTCTGCCAGTTGCCTGTTCTTATCATAGCATCAGAGAGAGGAATTGAACCATAGTAATGGTGATTTACCTGGCATGCATTCAAACCGAGAGGTATTTGCCATCTAGTCACTAGAAGCGCACACCAGGCAATGCGAGTTTGTTTAACAGTGAGTGCTCAGTGCTGAAGATACTGCTGGTTCTGTTTGAAAGCCTGTTCAATGAATTTGGCTGAGAGTGGCCTCTGTGAGGAATGCCACTCTTTCTGCAGGCTAGATTTACATTCTGACAATTTATGTCCAACTCAGTGTTTCCAAGAATGCATCACCTCAATCTAGTTTACTTGAGAATTCTGCAACCTAAAATTCCTGAATTCCCATCCTTTTATTCAAAATAAGACGCTACATGCAATTTGGCCCTTTTTAATTCAATAGTAGCTTTTGAAGTGTGGGGGACGCGGCAGCATAGCATTTACCACAACTCTTTACACTACTGGCGACCCCAGTTCAATTCCCGCTACTGCCTGTAGGGAGTTTGTACATTCTCCCCTTGACTGTGTGGGTTTCCTCCAGGTGCTCCAGTTTCCTCCCACGTTCCAAAGCCATACTGGTTGGTATGTTTTTTAGTTATTGTAGATTGTTCTGTGATTAGGCTAGTGTTAAATTGGGGGAATTGCTGGGTGGCATGGCTCGAAGGGCCACAAGGGCCTATTCTGCGTTGTATCTCAATAAAAAAAATTAAAATCCATTCTAATCAGCCATGCAGTAATTTTAATTAACAGATAGATAATGCAAGACATTGGGATTATCCCTGTACATAGACAGCCTTTTTATTGACCTTTTGAGTGCAGCACTTGGTATTTCAAGATTTAGCTTTCAAATTAATGACCCAGTGTTTGCAGTCAGCTCATCACTGGCCTTCAGGAATGGCATCCGTGAAGATTTAACAGGCTCTTGAAGATGCATTGCCCCACAATCCCAACCCCACCTCATTTAGGGAGGTGAAGTTTAGTAGAAATGAAGTCATTAAACAGCCAGTCACCATTGACAGTTCTTGCAGGCATTAAATGGGTGTCTATTTAGTTGACTTTAATTGCTTTGGAAAATGCAGGTGTGTACATGGGTTATTCTAGTATCATAAATTCTTACAAAGATTCAAAGTTTGTGTGCAGTATACAACCCTAAGATTCATCTTCCCACAGACAGCCACGAAACACAGAAAAACCGTGGAGCCCATTTTAAAAAAAACATCAAACCCCCCATGTGCAAAAAAAACCCCCCAAATTGCACAAACAGCAAAAGAAAGGCACAGAATACAAGATGCCAAATCAAAGACAACGAAAGTGGCCAGGCATATTCAGTTCAATCCGGTGCTGCAGTGCCCGCGACCTGCAGGCCACAGCGATAAGCCGTCCCAATCAAAAGTGTCCGAAACAGCAACCCAAAGAAAAGGGGAGGGGGAGTATGGATTTTTAAAATTATGGAATGGAAGGACTGACGTCTCGCACCTATTGGTTTGTCAGAGCCGGAGAGGTTGTTCTGCAGCAGTAATGACTTGTAGTCAATAAAAGAAATTCAATTTGTGTTTCATTAAGCAATGGATTTTTGCAATGAGAGTAACAGCACCCAGAAGGTTGAAAGTCTCTGATTTTGTGAAAATGAAGACACTGTTGTGGTGCTAGTGGGGAAGTGAGTTATGGCCGACACGTTGCACATTTCTACATTTTACAGTACTTGATATGTGTGGGAGCCAGAAGGTGCAGCCAGTTGACTGTGATTGGGGCTGTAACAATGGCAAAACAGTTTCCAGGTCAGTGAGAGTTGAGAAACTGCTGCTTGCAATGTGCCTTTCAAAAGATCTTTTGTTGATAAGCTGCTGAGTTGGAGGGTTCCTGGCTGAATTGTGATGGTCAAATCATTACTGATTCATAAAAATTAACCTCTGAATGTCTGGGTGCTGGTCTGTTGTTTAATATTAGCTCTTAAAATTCAGTGAAGGAATGTTGCTGTTGGATGTTATACTATCCTTGAGTTTTAACCTTACTGGGAAAAAAACGGGTCCACCTTTAATTTTGTTCCTTTTTCTTTCCATTGAGTTTGTTAACTTGTGCGTTTGTACAGAATTCTCACAAGTGGATTCATTATTGCAGATATTACCTGAAGCCCTGCTTTTCTCTACATCAGTTGGGATTCCATGTGCTTTATGTTATAAAGCCCAAATTAACAGCTGTTTTGGTTTTTCTTCACATGGATCTGACTGTAGGATTAGGTTCTGTCCTCATGTGAATCAGTCTAGTTTGATTTATTTCAGGTCTATCAAAAAGATCAATTAAGCTCTTTCAAATTAAAGCTGCAATGAGCCCCCTCCTAACATGTCAGTAGCGTGAGCTTACTACCAAACTGTGCTGAAGAGGTCCAACATGTCGATTTGAAGAAACAAAACAGCCTCTTTTCTTAAACAGGAGATTTTGTTCTGATTAACAAATTCCACAAAGCGTTCTTCAGTTGTGTAGTGCAGAAGGCGATTTACTCGTTTTCACATGGTTCTAAATTTAGTTTCTTAAATTTATAGCATTTCAAAGAGACCAAGAAGAGTTTTAAGATGCCTTGCATGTCATTAGTCTCGTTAAAATTTTGAAAATAAGCTAATTTGATTAAATTAATCTCTCACTTCGAACATCGAGAACAGAATGACCAGAAACCCTAAATCTTCTGTACTAACTACTGCCTTTGTGTTCATGAAAATGGCTGTCAGACAGGCAGACTAACAGGAAATTAGGTTACTACTTTGGTTCCAGAACTAATGTTTTCCTAAGCCTATTTCTTCACACTTTTAGTGGCCAATTTATATTATCAGGCTTGTGCTGCAGAATTTCTGATGTTTTTTTTTCATTTGATCAAGAGCTATTTAAAAATTCAAATCCCAGTATTTTGAATGTGATTTCCTTTTCTTGTTACGCCTGTTAATTAGTGACCGGACTCAAGCACTTTCAGATAGGACTGATTCCGAAATGGGATTTCTGCTTCACAAATATTGATGAGAATACTGTAAACCTGACCAGCATGGAGAACAAATGAAATGTAAGAGTTTTGTGCTGATAGTTATTTGACTTTGAAGCTTGCAATTCAGCCTTACTATGCTCGAAAACAAAAAAATACCCTTCTCATTTAACTGTTCGATGCAAGTGTATTGCTTGAAGATGTGGTGGAAGGTGGGAGAGAGTAGAAAATCTTCTTTTGTAGACTTTTCACAGAATGATGTTAGGGCCTGTAATGTGGGTAGGTGGGAAGGGCCTTCTATTTGGGAGTTGAATTCTTTCAGTCGAGAATGGGTAAGTAGACCTTAAGGAGGACGAAAAGCTATTTGCCTTCAAATTAATCAGCTGTAGTAATTGGGTTATTGGTACAAGACAAATTGCAGGCTACAAATCCTGTGGGATAATTTCTGACAGCAATTGCAGTGATGTGGGTTGCAACTTAAATATGTTTGAGGAAGGCTGGGCCATATGCCTGGCAAAAAGAAGACAATATTCTGTGCCAGTGCTGGAGAAATTGTCAGGACAGAATATTGGTCAGACAAAGCAGGAACAAGTGAAGACTTCAGGCACCTCCTAACTTGTTCTGTGTGTATTCTTAAAAGCTTTGAATTTTTCATAATTTTCTCATTACATTTCCTTTCAGGTCCAGTAATTGAATATTCAAGTGCTGCATTAGTCTGATTTGAGGGGATTTTTAGTGCATGTAGATAACTGGACTAGTAGGAAGTTAGGGAATCTCTCAGAGATGCTCATGAATATTCAAATTTGAAATCATTGACTTGACCACCTGTGATCCAATCTTTGATCATCACCTACCATATTTAAATATCTATCTTGGTTCTGATTGGCATTTTTCTTGAAAGTTAATTAGTTTTGTACATCAGTGGGAAAACTACAGGTGGTCAGCTGGCAATTAAAAACCCCCTGGGGTTGAAAGTGCAGAACTCTGCTGATGGGACATAATGTTCTTCCAGGGATGGGGGTAAGCAGAGAAACTCTGGGCCTGTCCTAGAATTAAACAGTGATTTAAACGTAAATTCAAGAGACTGCTGATGCTGGAAATCCATAGTAACACGCACAAAACACTGACAAACTCAGCAGGTCAGGCAGCATCAACAGAAAAGGATAAGCAGTCGACGTTTTGGGCTGAGTCCCTTCTTCAGGACTGAGAAAGAAGGGGGAAGATTCCAGAATAAAAAGTTGGGGAAGAGGGGAAAGAGACTAGCTGAAAAGTGATTGGTGAAACCAAGTGGGTGGGAAAAGTCGAGGGCTGGAGAAGAAGGGATCTGATGGTGAGGAGAGTGGGCTGTGAGAGAAAAGGAAGGGGGGCCCGGGGGAACGTGGTAAGCAGGTGAGGAGAAGTAAAAAGTCAGTGGGTTAAGGAAGAATGGGGAGGAGTGAAATATGCTTTAAAAAGACCAGTAAAATTGGACTGGAAGCTGTTCTGTTTGTCTGTAGTGTGGCAGCGATCAGTGTGATTCTTGTAACATCAAAATTTTAAACTAATTCAAAGGAAGAAACAGGAGTCCAGGAATGTGGGACTAGCTTCGTGCTTACTTCAGGCGAAGTATGCACATAGTGGTGTGATGACACATGCAATTCAAGAATTTATACATATAACCTGTAATAAATGATTAGAACAAAGAGTGCTTATATACACACAAGATTACTGAAATATTAAATGTGCAACAATTCCCCTTTGACTATTATTCCTTTTCATTTTCACCCTCTTCTTTATTTTGTGTGAATGCAGCTCTTTGCTTGTCATTTATTGGAGCTGGACATTCCAGTGAAAACATAACAACTGTGTTCATTGGTTGAAGCATAACAATATGCAAGTTGTCCAAAGTATAATAAATTGTACACATTAATTAGATTCTGATAAATTGCACCTGGATTCTCAAATTTATTGCTTCCTCTCCTTGAGCACAACTGCTCTATTTTCCTTTTTGAAGATTTTGCTTTTCCTACTAGTATCTGGGCTTGCAGTTAGTTTGATGGGTTATTTTGTTGTCATTTTTTAAAGCCAACCAATACACCTGACCTCTAGAGCCATTGGTCAGCGGACAATACTTTATTGCTGATTGAGTCTGTCTACCAGGCAGCTGCTTGAACTCCACAGCGAGTCCGTGATATACTAACGGGGGAATACAATTTAATGTTTAGAATTTCACTGATTGAAGATACTACCCCAAATGTGTATTACCAGTAATTTGACTCATAAACAGCAACTTCCTTGAAGGCCACTTTTTTTGGGGGAAATGTTACTACACTCATTGACAATGAGTTTGAGATTGTATCTTTGATCCTTGCAAAGATTGAGATCCTAATTTTTAATCTATAACCACAATGTAACTAGGCATCTGCTCTAAAGCAACGGAAAAGAAAATGGAGCCAGTTTAGTTTGATTTGATCTTTTTTTATTCCCTTCCTCATTATAATGTTGCTGAAAGAATGTTGCTTGGGCTTTCTTTGCAATCTTTTCTGTTGAGTAAGGTAAACTACATAAGAGCCAACTCTCAAGTAAGAGCAGAAATAAGCAGCATCTGTGGAAAGAGAAAAGTCAATGTTTTGCATCAGTCATGCTTCCTTTGAGCAAGGGGGAGAACGGAGACCTCAGTTGGAATATTGTGAGCAGCTTTGGGGTCCTTAGCTCAGAATGGCTCTGTTGACATTGGAGAGGTTTCAAAGGAGGCTCACGAAAATGATTTTGGGATTGAAAGGCTTATTTAATGATGATTGTTTGATAGCTCTGGGCCTGTAGTCACTGGAATTCAAAAGGTGGAGGAGCTGGATCTTATTGAAACCTGTTGAATTTTGAAAGGCTTAGATAGAGTGGATGCAGAAAGGAGATTTCTTGTGGTGGAGTGGGGAGAGGGGAGGGTGTCTCAGACCAGAAGGCTCACCCTCAGAATAGAGGGACACCTGTTTAGAACGGAGATGAGGGTCTTTCTTTAGACAGAGAGCGGTGAATCTGTGGAATTTGGAGGCCAAGTCATTGGGTATACTTAAGGCAGAGGTTGATTCAATTCTTTATTAGTCAGGGCATGAAAGGATTTGGGGAGAAGGCAGGAGATTGGGGCTGAGAGTGAAATGGATCAGCCATGATGAAATGGCGGTGTAGACTCAATGGACCAAATGGCCTATTTCTGCTGCTACATCTGGTTATTTTTTTTATGGTGGTGTGGAGGAGAGTTTTAACCCATCTCCATGTTCTTTGTCCTACACTGCAAGAAGACCTGCTGACCGGAAACATTGACTAATTTCTCTTTCCACAGATGCTGAGTTCTGCCAGAACTTTTGTTTTTGTTTCAACTTCCAGCATCTGTAGTTTAATTTTGGTCTTTCCTGGCTTGAATCCCAGCACGGCCAGACTTTCCAAAATCAGAGGCCCAAATTACATGCTGTTTCAAGCTCCTTGGTTTGCTTGCATCATGTTGGTTTTGTTAGGAATAGTGCTGTGCTAGATTATTGTAAATGGATGAGGCTAACCCTGAGGTTTTAAATAGTCCTTGTTGGAACAAGTATTGAATGGTGTCAAAGTCTCTATGCCAGGTAAGAAAGCAGAGTGCTCTGAATTTCTCATTTTTAGCAATGCTATTTACACCACATGCACAGTTTGTTTTATACCAATTGCCTGAGTGATCATTTTCCATTCTAATATCTTGTACTTTCTACTCCAAAAATAGTTCATTTTTAAAGGCTATTTGGAAGAGCTTTGGCCATTTCATAGTTATGTCTGTGATCTGAATAGTGTTGGTTCTAGAAGTAATCTAAACAGGGTCTTTTTCCCTTGACCAGTTACCTAGGGAGACCAATTTGACCCATTTCCTAGAGAGAAGATTGCAGATTAAAATTTGGAAGTGATGTTGAGAGATGGCATCTTTTTCTGACCCTTCAGCCTGAATGAATCCTGTTGTATTCTGAGAAGGATCAATCCAGGGGGTGACATGCTCTTCCCTGACAGAGGGTACTAGCTTTCTAGTAGATGTGAGATCAGAATTTAATTTAAAATGTTTTAAGGTGATTTGGCCCTTTGATCAAACTATTTAATTTGTTGAAAATACATGGCCATTCTAATCTGCTATGGTGCAACTTTCCTAGAAGCCAGGATCCACACCCTTGTTATCTAGGAACTGTTTTGTAACCGTCTTGGCCAGAAGCAGTAAGTTGCCTCAACCCTCTTTAAGGTTTAGTGCAGAACCAACTCTGTTCTGGGAGTTTACTGGAGTAGCTCACCGAGTTTGGCTAAAGGGAGTAATTCCAAGATTTGCATATTTTTACATTCACATTGAATAATTTAGTATAATGTCCTCAAAACTACAGAATGGCAAGATAATGGATATTAAAGGCAGCATTTGATGAAGTTTGACTTTGAAAGCCCTTGCAGAACAAAGACAATGGACATTGAGGGGAAAACACTCGAATGGTTGAAGATGGATAGAGTTGTCGGAGTTTAGTCATCTCAGTCCCTGGGTGTTGCTTCAGGAGTTCCTCAGGGTTGGGTTTTGCGCTCTGCAATCTTTAGTTGCCATGAATAACTTTCTTTCCATTAGAACAAGGGGTCCCAAACTATTTATGTTATGGAACAATGCCATTAAGTGAGGGGTCTGACCACAGGTAGGAAAACCCTGCATTAGAAGGCCTGAAGTGAAGGTGTTTGCTGATGGTTATGAATCTTACTGAATATTGTGCAACACATGCTTGCAAGCATCAAGTCCTAGACCATGTTCAGGAAGAAGCTAATAATTGGAAAGATTTGTACCAGGCGGTAACTAGCCCAATGAGAGCGTCTAATCTCAGTGGTTTCACCTTCTCTATCGATGCTCCAATTACTAAAAACACGATTGGAGCAATCAGAAAGATCATGATATAGGCACAGGACACGCCAATGCCACCTATAAGGCACAAGTCAGTGGTACTGTGTAATAATCTACATTTGCCCTGATGGTCAGAGCTCTGACAAGCCTGTTTAACTCAGGGTAAGGGAGTTCTCATTGGCACTATCCCAGCCCCAATCTTCTACCTCTGTTTTTCCTTCTTGCTCTAATCTATACCTACATTTTGTAGACAGGTTACTGGCCTACGGCCCTGCAATAGCAACTCTCTAAACTTCAACTCTTGTCACCAAGGGCAGCAGGCTCAGAAGAACAGTATCAGCCGCAGCTTCCCTTTCAATTTGTACAGCATCTTACATGCTGTGAAATTCATTTACGATAGAAGTGCAGCGCAAAGACAAAAATTATCATAAGTTACCAAATAAATAGTGCAGAAAAAAGGAATTATGAAGTTGTGTTCTTGGATCAGTGGTGGACAGGAAGACCTGTTTCTGTATCTGGCGAAGGAGAGTTTTCTGGCTCTAGCATCTCCTTCCCTGGTGATGAGAAGAGGGCATGCCCTGCAAGGGTAAGGTCCTTAATGGTGACTGCCATCTTCTTCAGACACCTCTTCTTAACGGTGGGAAGGGTTGTGCCTGTGATGGAGCTGGCGTATTCCACATCTCCTTATAGCCTCTTGTGTTTCTGTGATGTAACCAGCCTGCTCTCCACCATACACCTGTTGGAAAAAAAATTGCAAGTAATTGATGACCTCCTAGTGAAGTAGAGCCACTCGTGTGTCTTCTCAACAATTCAAAGTGTAGGGTTCAGGATAGATCCTCTGAGATGTTGATGCCCACGAGCTTGAAACTGCCCATGCTTTCCATCAGTCACCCCTTCAATGAAGGCTGGTGTGTGTGTGTGTTCTCCCAACTACCCCTTCCTGAATCCCACAATCAGTTGTTTGATTGAATTTATTGTTGCTAACTTTTTAAATCCTGGGACTCCCCTCCCCCAATACTATGGTGGATTACATGCACTAGAATGAATGTGAAAGTTCAGTTAACTAAATTGCTGCACTGTGTCTTGGTTAGCAAATGCTGGCTTGGCCAGTTATCTTACCACATTTTCAAATCACCGGTTGCTGCCTTCAATTTAAAAACAAGTCATGGATTGGTGCAGTTTTAGCTCTTTTTGGCCATTGGTTATTTACAGGGAGGTCATATTTTCCTCTTTGATCTTCATTTTCTTCATCTAATTTGGCATTTCATGACGCTTAGAATGATTCAGGTTGAGATCTGCATGAGAGAAATTCTTCATGTGTTACAAATATGAAACAGAAACCTCCTGTACTTGCATTTCAAAGTTTTTCACTGGTATCACAAGTCGTAGTTATGCAACCACTGACGCCAGGCAGGCAACCTCTGAAGAGTATTGATGATGGCTGGGGTCACGCATCTAATAAAGACACCACCCAGAAGACACGGCACAGAATGATGATGATGGCCAAAGCAAAGTTTAACGTGCCTCAACACCAATAAAACAATCAAGGTCAACTTTCCTGAATTTGTCCAATATTCTGAACAGTTTAGTATTGATCAGTGGCTTCTAACCTGGGGTCCATGTGCCCCTCAGTTAAGGGTAAGGGCCCATGGTCTAAAAAAGGCTGGGAACCCCAGGATTTCTACCCTGCCATGCTGTAGCTGTTGTTGATTTTATTCCCTCATAACACTTGCCACACAGTGTTTGATTTTAGCAAACATTCACATTTTTGCAGAACTCATATTTTGCAGAAAAAATACTTCGCAACTTGTCGAGCAGCACCACAATATCCTCTGTGTCCAGATTTTTGGAGGGAGAGGTCGTTCTTAATCAGTGCATGTTTATATTCATAAGAGCCAATTCCAAGCCAAAGTATTAAAAAAAATTATTATTATTGTTGATTTGTTTGACAAAAGCACTTGGGTTTCCACTCATTCGATTTGGTTCAATCTTTAATAAGATTGAACTGTTTCAACACTAACACCTTCCAGCCTTCACTTTTTGGCTTAGATTTTACATATATCACAGGCTGGCAGCCTAAGAGCCTGGGACTTCCCCACACCGCACTCGGCTGCTTTGATCTCGAGCTTTGGAGGTAACATCAAAGGAATTGTTGAGAAAGCCAGCTACTACTGTGAAGTTCAACGTTCAAGTTGATGGCTTGGTTGGGGGCATACAGCCAGACTATTGAGTTTTCGCCCCTTCTTCACTAAAGATTCACTGTCCTGTTTTGAGGTTGTTAATTTTTAAACTCTCTCAATTCTTTTAACTAAAGCAAGGATTGTCCATTAATAAAAGAAGAGAAATACAGTGTGTTGTAATGGTCCTTTTAAGTTGCTTGTTTGAGCAATCACGGCAGTGCAGTTGGGCTTGCACCTGTAGCTTTCAGGTCGTCTTCACAGAATTGTGATGCTCTTTTAACTAAATTTCACCTAGGCATTGCAGGAATTGCTGAACAAATTTTCAGGTGTCTTCCTACTTCTGTTCAACTATAAATGTCAGAGTCAGAACTTGGATTTTGTTTGGATTTAAGAGCACAATATTTCATAGAAATGCTTATTAAGTAAGGCCCTACCTGAAATGCTGAGTGAGCTTTTTTTTAAAGAAAACAGAGGTTCTGCGGATGCTAGAAGTTGAAAGTTACAGATAAAGTGTTGGAGGAACTCGGTAGGTCAGGCAGCATTGATGGAAAGGAATAGCGAGTCCATGTTTTGGGTCGTACCCTTTAATCAGAGTCGAAACACACAAACAAAAGGGATCGTCTATTCTGGAGCCGATGATCCCCTTTCTGATCCCAATACTCTCATCCACAATCAGACTACATTTCACTGCTTTACCATATGTGTGGTTCCATGAATGGTTTTGATGAAGGGTCTCGGCCAGAAACATCAACTCTTCCATAGATGCTCTCTCACCTGCTGAGTTCCTCTAGCATTGTGTGTGTGTGACTTTGTGGGCTTTAAAAATACAACTGAATTATGGACTGAAAAGGCAGTGATTTCTTTTCAGTAATTTGCAAGGACTTGTGTGCAGTGGCAGGAGGACCGTGGGTCTAGGATAGAGTAGATAGACCACTGTCTTCAGGAGTGAACAAGGAGGTCCAGAACACTCGAGCTGGACGAGGGTACTCTTCCAAAGTTGAGTAACACACTGCAGTCGAGGCTTAATGTTGTGGGCTCTTTTGTGTCATTATTTGAGTCAGGTGTAATGTAATTACATAAAATAATATTTTTAGATAAAACATTTATTTTGGAGGTGCGTATAGGGTAAAGCAATGAAACGTAGTCTGAATGCGTGCTGGGAATAGAAAGGGAATCATTATCTCCAGAAAAGGTGATCTCTTTTGACTCTTGATCAGCACCACAGATTCAGCAATTGCCACGTAGTGAACAGTAGTGTAGCGGTTCATGTGACGCATTTATGGCTCGGGACCTTGGGGTTCATAGCATACCAGCATCCATTGGAAGGAGTGTGTGTGTGTGCCCTCCCTGTGGAATGTGTGGGTTTCCTCCCACAGCCCAAAGACATACCAGTTGGTCAGTCCTGTGATTAGGCTAGGGCTAAATCGTGGGTTGCTGGTGCAGCTCGAAGAGCCTATTCTGCTCTGTATCACTAAATAAATAAATTTAGGAATTTTGATAAAATGGCTTGCTCGAGATTTTGGGGCTGGACTTGTAGATTATCTGTCCATTTGGATGTTGTTATATTTAATACTCACTGATGCACTTAACTTTTAGAAGATGTTATGCAATAACATCAGAAATTTTCTTGCAACCCCATTATGCTTGAAGGATGCTGATAGATGAGAATCCCCTGAGTTGGATGAGTGCCGTATGAAACCGGGTCGAAGGGGGCATGAAAATCTGGGTAACAGTTTCAGGAGGACATGAGCATTAGCACCTGGAGAGCTCGATGCTGAACTATTGGGATTTCAAAACAATCAGATTGTGGATTATTGGAGTGCATACAGTTAAATAGAGCCTGAAGGAACGTGAGTATCTTCTCGAAACAGATATTTTTAAAGACTCCACTGAAACCTAAAAGCAATTCTTGTTGTGCAAATGATTATCAGCCCAGAGATGGCCGTGGGTCTATCTACCCAACTTTTGATAGCTAAGATTTCTTTCAGTGCACCATTAGCTTATCTAGGAAATGCCTGTGCGCTCCAGACCATACACAGGGATTAGTGTTGCATTTGTTAACGCGTTTGTTTTTCGCAAGCTCTTGCACCTTCTGCACATGGAAATCCAAGGCTGCCGAAGAACTACATGTCAATATATTGATGCAAGGGGAATATGGGGTTAATGAAATCCAGGCCAATTCTTGATGTGTTTTTGAGAAGTACAACTTCGGAGGCAGAAATCGTGCCCTGCTTTCAGCTTTCTTTCCAAGCTGTTTGAACAAATACAGGAATGTTGGAGCTTCATGGACCTGCCCTGAGGCCATGAAACCTGAGGCCCTTTGCCCCACCCCCACCTCCAGTCTCTAGTAGTGCTTTCCGTTCAGTTATCTACATCCCCCCCTCACCCCCACCCCCACCTCCAGTCTCTAGTAGTGCTTTCCGTTCAGTCATCTACATCCCCCCCCACCCTCCGTTCAGTCATCTACATCCCCTCCCTCACCCCCACCCCCACCTCCAGTCTCTAGTAGTGCTTTCCGTTCAGTCATCTACATCCCCCCTCACCCCCACCTCCAGTCTCTAGTAGTGCTTTCCGTTCAGTCATCTACATCCCCTCCCTCACCCCCACCCCCACCTCCAGTCTCTAGTAGTGCTTTCCGTTCAGTTATCTACATCCCCCCCCACCCTCCGTTCAGTCATCTACATCCCCTCCCTCACCCCCACCCCCACCTCCAGTCTCTAGTAGTGCTTTTCGTTCAGTTATCTACATCCCCCCCTCACCCCCACCCCCACCTCCAGTCTCTAGTAGTGCTTTTCGTTCAGTTATCTACATCCCCCCCCCCACCCTCCGTTCAGTCTACATCCCCTCCCTCACCCCCACCCCCACCCCCACCTCCAGTCTCTAGTAGTGCTTTCCGTTCAGTCATCTACATCCCCCCTCACCCCCACCTCCAGTCTCTAGTAGTGCTTTCCGTTCAGTTATCTACATCCCCCCACCCTCCGTTCAGTCATCTACATCCCCCCTCGCCCCCACCCCCACCTCCAGTCTCTAGTAGTGCTTTCCGTTCAGTCATCTACTTCCCCCCCCCTCACCCCCACCCCCTGGCTATTCTGGCTGTTCATTTTTTCCCACTTGCTTACAGTACAAACTGAATTATTTTACATCCATTCTTTTAAAAGATGAGAACTTAAGAAATGATCTATTTTGACAGAACCTAGTGCATCTAAAATCCCGGATGTTGTGGCCGCGTTATTAAAACCAGTTGGATTGCTTCTGAAAAATAATGAAAGCAAAAGCACCTCTGGTGATTGTGTCTTTTGTGGGAGGTGAAGTTAGGTATTGTAGGTTCTTATTGCCTGCAGGCCCTATCGTGTTAACTCCATGATTGTTGGGATAGGTGCCTCCCTGAGATGTTTATGGTTTAATTACTGAATTACTCATTTATTAGCTGCTGCATTTTTATTCCAATGTTGAATTTGCTGACAAAGCCAGCCTTAAATGCCTGCCCTTCATTGCCCTCCAGAAGATGGTGGCGCACCACTTTTTTAAACGCTGCAGTTCTTCCTGACGGGGCATTTCCGCACTGCTGGGAGCAGGGAATTCTGAGATTTAAGCCCAGTAGGCATGAAGATGCAGTAGTGTGTATCCCAGTCAGAATGGGGTGCAAATTGCAGAGAAACTTGTGAGTGATAGTAAATAGTAAGGCACTTGTCAACACGTACAGCACTCAGAACAATTTTTTTTTAAAAAGCGCCTTGGCAAGTTGCTTGTGAATGGTCGACATTGCTGTCTTGCTGAGTTGCTAGAGGAGGGAGCTTTGACCTGAATGGTGTTCACATGCTTGGGTGTTAAAGCTGCATTTAGAGGAACTGGAGGATTTATATTCTTTTTATTTGCTTGTACTTTGCAAATGTTAAGGAAGCTTTGATGTCATGGGGTGGGTCTCTCGCTGTAAAATACTCAATAATCACGTGCTATTGTAGTCATACTTGTGTGGCTGGTATCTGGCCACGGGTGACCAAGGTGGACTGAACACTGTTGCTGTCATTGGATGTTCATAAATGGTGATTAGATTTTCTTCTATTGGAATTGGCCAGGGCCTGGTGCAAATGCTGCTGGTCCCATGAGCCATTGAATTGTGACTGGAACTGAACACTGAATCAGTCAGAAATGTCCTCAGTTGTGGATGAATGATGATGAGAAGTGCAGGACGCTGCCCTGAGGAACTTGAGCACCGTTGCCCAGGTGTGGTCAGAAGCTCCGAACATACAGATTTATTGTGTTTTTGCTTGGTGTGGTTCAGTTGCGAATCCTTTCCCTACTTTCAATTTTGCTCAATGCCACGTGGTAAGCAGCATTCATGACATCAAATACCGATGCTGTTGCCTTTCTTCCCCAGGGATTTTGTCAGCTAAACACCAGTCTTGTAGTTGTAGAGGAATTGCATGCCTTCACTACTATAAACCAGGGAGTTGTCAGGACCTGTTGCATCCTGGGCTATCAGCCATTTCTTTTTCATTATATAGAGTGAATCATACTGGCTGCAGACCTGCTTTCTTTGATGGTAGGAATCTCGAGCGATTACCCAGGTAGATCATCCTACTCAACACTTCTTGCTGAAGATGATAACAATCACTTCAGTTACACCCACACCATAGTCATGTCTAAAATCTTTTAACCGATCTCAACAACACAGGCAGACAGCATTTGTTTAATATGGCATACAGTACTATAGCTCTGGTTTAAAAAAAACTCTTCATCTTTATGGGGTACCACGGTAGCTTGGGGGTAAACATAGCACTATTACAGCTCTGTGTGTCAGAGTTCAGAGCTCAATTCCAACATCAACTGTAAGGAGTTTATGCATCCACCCAGTGGAACGTGTTAGTTTCTTCCCACAGTCCAGAGATATGCTGGTTAGTAGGTTAGTTGATCATTGTAAATTGTCCCACGATTAGCCTAAGGTTATGTCAGGGGTTGCCGAGTGGTGTAGCTCAAAGCGCCAGAAAGGTCTATTCTATGCTATACCTCAAAAAATAAATATTGCTTTCTCCTGCAAAGAGGTTTCATGCAAAATAATGTGTTGTAATTCAATTGATTTATTAAAGCCAAACTTTGTGAAAGTGGGGAAACTTGCATATGAAGGAAATGAACTTGTTTTTCTTACAACAAACACATGCAAATATCTTATTGCCCAATTAAACAAATGTTTCCCATTGAATTAATTCCTAGAGTTTGAACTCTACCCAAGAATTTGTGCCTCAGAATTGGCACATTTGACTTCAATTGTTGTATGTAAATTATGTGTGATGGTTACAATGGAGTTTCTGGCAAGACCTTTCCCCTTTTTTCCCCCCTTGCACTCCCTTTGCACTATTGATTTTCTTTCCTCTCCCCCCTTGGAAAGGATATTTAAAGATTATTTTTTAAAAATCAAAAGGAAATTCTAGAAGATTTGAGAGTTGGGAAATAAAGACAACGGTTGCAGATTAAGTATTTTGTAGCAATAAAAGATCTTGTGAAAATATTTGTGAAGGCCCTTTTCAGGATTCCCAACAAGTACACTGCCCATATCACCAAGTATATTTTTTCCACAGGAAGTCTGCAGGATTGCCACATTTGCTCATGATTATTCTCTGATCATTTTGATGTTGTGTTTGTGAAAGGATTAATGCTTGTTTAAATGATCTTTGTCAGTGGAAGACTTTAGCAACAGAATTTGCTTTAATTTTTTGTGTGTTTTCCTTGTAAGAAATTGCACCAATGGCTACAGTTGACATCATTTAGCAGTGGAGAGGTGCTACAGGTATCCCAAGGAGATCTGACAAATGGAATGAGTGGCTTTAGGAGACATTCTGTCTTCCCAAATTTCCAGGATTAAAGCTCTCATTGCCTGCTGACAGACAAGTGTGTGGGGATAGTCTGCATTGTGCGAAGATTCGAGAGGAAAGCCCTTCATAATAGACAATTAAGACATTCAGCTTGTTTTTGATTGGGGCGGGTGGAAGGAAGAGGGTGGGAGTACTGATGCATGCTTGTACTGTGGAAAAGGCAGCTAGGGGATTACTGATTGAGAAACGACTGGGTGATAAATCCTGAGAGGGAATATTTATTTCCCAGCTGTCTGGGAGGGAATGGAAGTCTCTGTCATATAATTTACTAGAGCAAGGTGATACTTGAATGAAGAAAGACACAGCATCTGGGGAGGAGTAAAAGGTAACGAAGGTCGGCTTGACTTGAAACTTCAGATGCTTGACCACCAACAGCTGACAATGTTCAGTAACGTTGGCCAACTGCAGTGGTGTACAGGTGAAGACTCACCTTTAAAAGTTGTTGGTTTATGCTTGTGGAAGATAGATTACTAGAGACAGCAAACTGCCATCTGAGATTCCTTAGAATATACTATGAAAGTTTTGTGTGTTTTTCATTAACTGCATAGAACATGGTTGTTCTACATTTGCTAATATCACTATAATACTTCACTTTATAGGAGTTCCATTCTTATTCTGTGTAATAGGAAACAGAATAATTTCTGAGCAGAGCTCCCTATAGAGCCTCAAATTATTTTGCCTGATCTTTACATCGAAGGCTGGAAGTTGTAGCAGTTATGTTTTAAATTAATGGGCTCAGTTGCCTCTTGGAATGAATGGAACCAACTGGTTTAAGCCATCTTGTTATGATGACTAGAGTGGGCCTCTCCCTAATGTAGAAATTGTTCTTACTAATCTGTTTGCCTATATATTGGCTAATACAAAAGCAAACCTTAAATTCCTGTTTAGGGAGGGAATCAAAAAAGATACAGTATTAATTGTTAACAACGAATTGGGCAATTTAATAAGGACGCAGCAAACAACATTAAAAGTTCAGCTACATCTAAAATAACATGGGGACCATGTAGTAAACCCATTTTCATTGAGTTGTTGAGATGAGATCCTAACCTTGTATAAGATTGGTATCTTGGGGTTGTTTTGTAGATTGATTTTCTCTTCCTGCCAGGACCACCAGACACAAAAATAGTGAATTTCCCCAAGCAGTAAAGCTGACCAACACCTCCACCCACGAACAATCATTACTTCATAATTTCCCATCAGTCACCTTATCTACAGCCCTAGCGTCACTTTATGGACATACAATATAAGGCTATGTATATAAGCTATCTTGCATATTTGTATTTATGGTGTTATTGTGCTTGTTATCTTTTGTGTGTTTTTTAGTGCTGTGTCAGATCCAGAATTAAAAAAAAATTTGTTCTCTTACACTTGTTTACAGGAAATAACATTAAATAATCCTGAATCCAGAATCTTTTACTTTTGGAGGTTTTCACAAGGCAATAGTTGTTTGTGCTTGTGTCAATCAACCATGTATTCCTAGTCATTGGTAAAGCCAGATCGTTACTGATGGTTATATGAAGTATTGAGGAATAACGAGCTTCAGGGTGGTTCAGAACTGTTTTAAAGCATTTTACTGTGGTGATGTTAACCTTTTTAAAAGACCCTGTGTAAGTGAAGGAATTGTGACATTGTTTCTTTAACCCAATAATATATTTGTATGAACTAACTCAGCACTCAATCAACCTTAATGAAAGTCAGGCCTGTGTACCTCTTAATTAAAAAAAATCATAAAGGTACCCTATTAACGGTCACAGACAGCATTGGACAATTTAAAATTCCCAAATCGCATAAAATAACGAAAATAAATGTATGAAGCATTAGGTCATACAATTTTATTGAAAGGACAATAACTTGCTGAGTTTAAATACTTATTGGGTATACACGATCTTTTATTTTTGCTGTTGTCTTGTGTATTGCTTTAAGGGCAAGTGACTCAGATCCACATCAGGTATTCATTAATGACGTTCAGTGTTTCTCCTGACTTTACAAATTATTCAATGGAAACATTGTGGCTTCCATATTGAGGCTGTGTGTTAGTGGAAAGGGAAGTTCGTGTTGTATTTATTTGGGCATGTAGGAAACTTAGTGCTTTTCTTTTTAACAAGTTTCAAACTGCATATATGTCACCATATACAACCCTGAGATTCATAGTCTTGCAGGCATACTCAATAAATCTATAGAATAATAATCATAATAGAATCAGTGAAAGGAAGGACATTGTGGGGTATAATTTAAAAAAAAGGTTTATATGGCTTGGGGCATACTTGAACATTTGTTCCTGTGAAAGTTGCTGCATCCTGATGTTCTGGGCCATTCATGCCAAATAGTTTTTGTGGATTTTTTAAAGCAGTGAATATCAATTAATATTCAAAATGAAGTACTGCTTTGTGGTGAAATCGCAATAAATAACTACAATTTAAATTTGAACATAAATAGTTATTCCTCCATTTTAATCACCTCCTTCCAGAATGCCCGTCTTTCACCATCTCATCCCATTGCCCAATTCTTGGTCTCATTTGCTATTCACTCTGTTGGTCATTGCTTTTCCGTGGCCCAGAGCCTCTGTCCTGATCCCTGTTTCTCTTGTAATTACTACTCTGTTAGATAACATTGTGCCCCTTGTTTTACAGAGTTGAATAGCTCTTAAGTCTGAGGCAAGGAGAAAGTTGGAACTGGCGTAGGCCATTCATCCTCTCCAGTCTACTCCATTCAGTATGATCACGGTGATTGAATTTTCCTCAAGTCCACTCTCCATAACCCTCAATTCCCAAAGGAACTAAAATCTATCTAATCTCAGCTTTGAATAATTTCAAGGAAACAACCATCCTACCTTATGGGGTAAGACGTTGCAAATACAGGCAGTCCTTTGAGGGAAGGCAGCCTTCCTCCTCTCAATGGAAGTGGACACCCCACACGATTTATGACCGTGCCTACACTCTGAGACAAAACATTCTGCAAGCATTTACTGTGCCCAGGTCCATGAGAATCTTGTATTTTTCAACTAGATTGTCTTGCCCTACCATCCCACGCCAGCCAGAGCTTTGGCAAGTCCAATCCCCTAACCCTACACGAGTGTGAATACCCACAGCATCTGGCCACCGTGTGATCTCTGCCTTGGAGTCCTTTATGAGGGGTGTACTTTTGTCAGGCATCAGGCCCTGATGGTGTATCTGGCAGAGTAGTGTGCTGACCGGCCTCTTAAAGCTGTCCATCATTGGGGATGTAAGAGCCACTGGGCGACAGTTGTTGAGACAGCTCACCCTGCTGTTCTTGGGCACCAGTGTGATTGATGCCCTTGTGATGAAGCTCCAAATGCAGAATGAGAGATTGAAGATGTTCCTGAATTGGCTGGGGTGTTGTAACTGGAGCCTCGACTTCCTTATTGGACGTTATCAGTGATAACCTCTCCTCACTGTCAGTCAACACCGGGTGCAGTGGCCCATTGCCGTACTCTCTCCACACTCGTAATGGTGTGGCTGGGCACAGCTCAAACGCTCTCTGTATATCTGTCACTCACCACTGTTGCTGGCAGATGGTGATGAGGAAGCATATAGGACAGTGAGATGGATTGAGTGGTGCTATGATTAAACCTCACACTGAACATCAAGGCCAAGGAATTGATTGTGGACTTGAGGGGAAGCTGGGAGAACAGGCAGCAGTCCCCATTGAGGGGTCACCTGTGGAAAATTCCTGGGTGTAAATATATCTGAGGATCTAACCTTGGCCAGCACATTGATGCAATCACAAGGAAGGTACGCCAAGGGCTATATTTCATTAATAGTTTGAGAAGATTTGGCATGTCGTCAAAGACTTGTAAATATCTACCAAGGAGATGGTGGTGGACTTTAGGAGATCTAGGCCTCATATGGAGCCAGTGATCATTAATGGAGAATGTGTGGAGCAGGTTAAGACCTACAAGTATCTGGGAGTACAGTTAGACGAGAAGCTAGACTGGACTGCCAACACAGATGCCTTGTGCAGGAAGGCACAGAGTCGACTGTACTTCCTAAGAAGGTTGGCGTCATTCAATGTCTGTAGTGAGATGCTGAAGATGTTCTATAGGTCAGTTGTGGAGAGCGCCCTCTTCTTTGTGGTGGCGTGTTGGGGAGGAAGCATTAAGAAGAGGGACGCCTCACGTCTTAATAAGCTGGTAAGGAAGGCGGGCTCTGTCGTGGGCAAAGTACTGGAGAGTTTAACATCGGTAGCTGAGCGAAGGGCGCTGAGTAGGCTACGGTCAATTATGGATAACTCTGAACATCCTCTACATAGCACCATCCAGAGACAGAGAAGCAGTTTCAGCGACAGGTTACTATCGATGCAATGCTCCTCAGACAGGATGAAGAGGTCAATACTCCCCAATGCCATTAGGCTTTACAATTCTACCGCCAGGACTTAAGAACTTTTTAAAAGCTATTATTAATGCTTTTTGAGATAGTGATTTAGATGCATATCATATTTTTTACTGAGTTAAGTATTGTATGTAATTAGTTTTGCTACAACAAGTGTATGGGACATTGGAAAAAAAGTTGAATTTCCCCATGGGGATGAATAAAGTATCTATCTATCTATCTATCTATCAAAGGAAAACATTCTGATTGGTTGGAGTACTGCATGCTATGGAGGCTCCATTGATCACCAGATATTCTAGACTCAGCCAATTCCATAATTGGTGCAACCCTACCCACTATCGAGGGTATGTTCATTGCCTCAGGAAAGCAGCGTCCATCATTAAGGAACATCTGGGACATGCCATCTTCTCGATACTGCTATCAGGGAGAAGGTACAGGAGCCCGAAGGCCTACAGTCAACAGATTTCTCAATGTCTATAAACACTACTTCATTATTCTTCTTTTGTACTATTTGTTACTGTATTATTCCTCTCCACACCTTGTAGTGTACTGGGCAGCAACCTTGGAGTTTCTTTAGCATTTTGTCTTTTTGTTTTACAAGGCTGAGTTGTTAGTTTGATAGTCAATTCAGCACGGATGAAAGTGTTCAAGGAGCTGGCAGGATTTGAACACTGGACCATTTGCCTCGAAGTCCAGTGCTGATGCCACTACACCACCAGCTGGCTAATTTGCACTATTTTAACACTTCTGTAACTAACCAAATTTCATGATATCGCCAGTGAAAACCTTATTCTAGTAGTGTATTGTTATTAGTTCACAAACCAGCATTTCATTCATTGTATTAATTTTCTTACATGCATAAATTATTCATCTAGGGTTTATTGGTATGTTAATGGTAGGTGGAGAAGGTGAGAATTGTGCATTGTTTTTATGCATATTTGTTTTAGGCACGGTGCCAGTCTTGTTTGCTTCTGCATATTCCCTATCACTAATGAATGGATCTTTGATTAGGTTAACTTCTTTCCCAGAGTTTCATCCTCAGAGAGAAGTCAGCCAGGTCATAGTTCAAAGTACATTTATTATCCAAGTATGTATATCATAGGCAGCCTCGAGATTCATCATCTTCTAGCAGGCCGCCATAAAACAAAGAAATGCAGTAGATTCCACTGTGGGGGGTGGGGTGGGTGACTCAAATAGCAAAGACAGTCAACCGTGCACGTACGTGCGTGTGTGTGTATATAAAAAAAACAAATCATGCAAACATTCAAAAAAATAAACAAATATCACACGGAGCATAAACTGTGGGGTGTCAGGCAGCGAGTCTCCAGCCATGGAGTCAGAAGCCTGTTGGCTGCAGGCCACAGCTGCTGAGTCAGTTCAGTGCTGAGAAGAGTAAAGGTTTGTAGAGTGGTAAACTGAACCCTGTGTGGCTCGTGGCCAAGTGGTTAAGGTGTTGGACTCTCGATTTGAAGGCTGTGAGTTTGAGCCCCAGCCCCAGCGTGTTCTGTCGTTAACCACACATTGCTCCAGTTCACCCAGTTGAAAATGGGTACCGGCAAAATGCTGAGGGCTAACTTCGCGATAGTCTCGTTCTCTCAGTCACTTCACGCCACGGAAACCGGCATAAGCACTGGCCTGATGAGCCTGTAAGGCTCAGGACAGACTTTTAACTTTCAACTGAACCCTGGTTTGTCTCGGCCATGGTGCCTTGATCTTTTTACTGTGGCTCGGCACTTAAATCAGTTTGTTTTCCACTCTTATGGCCTGGTCGCCACTGCTTCACTCCAGCCCAAAGTTTCAGTCTAACCACAAGCCTGCTGAATCCAATCACAAACAAGAGAAAATCTGCAGATGCTGGACTTCTTTAGGATATCACAAAAATTACTGAAGATCCATAGTTCTGGTAGTACTCTACAATAAGATTTTCTCTAAACCACAATCTGATGCAAAATTGTAGTGTAATGTACCACAGAGCTACATACTGTAGAACCATCATTCTGGTAAGCTCTACACTGCAGCAAGATTTTCCACCAACATGAAAAATCAGGTGTAAATTAGACCAGAAAGGCATGGGATGATGGGTAAACACAAGATCCTGCAGATGCTGGAAATTCTGATGAAGGGTCTCGGCCCTAGAGGTTGACTGTTCCCCCTCCATAGTAGATGCGGGCTGATGTGCTGAATTCCTGCAGCATTTTGTGTGGGTGCTGTGTGTGACTTTCCACAGCTATAGATTTCTGAATGGACATTGAACTCACGGACCCTACCTCACTACTTTTTTTCCCTCTGTTTGCACTACTTATTTAATTTAGCCTTTTTTATGATTTACAGGTTCATTATTATGTACTGCTGCCCTATTACAACAAATTTCATGACGTATGCTGGTGATATGAAACCTGATTCTGACTCTATACCCATCACTGTGTTATAACTGAAGCAGAAGCCCTCAATGCTTAAATGGTTGGGAGCAGAATCTGATTTTTTTTGAAAACTGAGTGAAGAACTAGTTAAAACATTATCATTTTTGCAAATAAAATTTGAGTGCTGTGTACAATGGCTTGATTTGCTGTTGTTTCTATAGTAGCTTGTGCTGCGTTGTCATAGAAACAGGAAGCAGGAGAAGGTCAGGCCGTACTTTGGGCCTGCTCCACCATTCAACAACTTAACAGGTAACCATCCATATCATTGCTTTGCTCCCACTTCATCTCATACCCCTTGAAATATATCTTGTTCCTCTATGAACATACCCAATAACTCCACAGAACCTCCACTGCCTTCTGTGGTAGGGAGTGGGCAATTATGATTTCAACATTTTTCTTAAAAAGCTCATTTTCCAGCAGATGCTTTTGTACAGCATCCAAATAAGTAACCAGGTGAATGCTGGGCTGGTATCACAGAGCAAAATGTGTTGCTTTTAACACTGCCTCTCCCTCCATTTCTCCCACCCTTCCCACCTAACTGATAGCATATCCAGTGCCATACAACTTTTCATGATAGAATAAATCTGCCAGTTTTCAAATTCTACAGTAATTTATTTAATTTTATTTATTTAGATAGGTTCTTCCCGACCTTCGACCCTAATCCCAGTAAAGCCTAATCATGGGACAATTTACAATGACCAATTAACTTAACAATCGGTACATCTTTGGACTGTGGGAGGAAACCCGCATGGTTATGGGGAGAACGTGCAAACTCCTTATGGGCAGTGGTAGGAATTGAACCCTGGTCACTGGTACTGTAAAGTGCTGTGCTAACCACTATGCTACATGTTAGTCTGCAGTGTACAGGACATTGTTGCTGTTTAATGATGTGCAGTATTCCATTGTCTTTGGTATGCTGCTATAAGCCCCCCGTTGTGCAGTCAGTGCAATGGCAGCAATTGCCTACAACAGGGCTTCCCAACCTTGTTTATAGTATGGACTCCTACTATTAACCAAGGGGTCTGTGGGCCTCAGGTTGGAAACCTCTGGTCTACACTGATTCTGGATTCTTGTCAGGTTTCAATGGGGAATTTAAAGGAGCAGCATGACGTTTAGATCATTAGAACCCAATCCCCATATCAAGTATTACCCTGAGTTAAAAGTTACTAAAGATGCACACTGTATTTAGTTTTAAATACTCTTTTAAATACTCCCAAGGTAACTCAAAATTATTTCCCAGTGTGTGTTAGAACTCCATTTTTCCAACTGGCTAGTTTGGTAAAGTTTGTAAAAATGGGAGGAAATGGCCCTTCTTCATTTAACTATTTTGGAACAGTTATTACCCCTGAACCATCACCCTCTTGAACCAGTGGGACAACTCCACTCAGTTTCACAAACCCTATCACTGAACCGTTCCCACAACCTATGGACTCACTTTCAAGGACTCTTCATCTCATGTTCTTGATATTTATTGCTCATTTCTTTTTTTCTTTCATATTTTCAGTTTGTTGTCTTTTGCACACGGGTTGTTTGTTCATCCTGTTGGGTGAGGTCTTTCATTGATTCTATTGTTTTTCTTGGCTTTACTGAGTACTCATGCAAGAAGATGAATCTCAGGGTTGTATATGTATGTACTTTGATAATAAATTTACTTTGAAGCCACATCCTTAACAATCCACTTGTCCTGTCAAAGACCTCCTACCCCTTCAGTGACAGAGCCTGCAGATCCTGCATTAGACTCAATCATCTCATGACCCAATTCACTAGAGTGAGAGCAAGTCATTCTTGAACTGCCTTAGGAAAGAGGTTTCAAAGAAAGCAAGCCTTTGTTTAGTTTCATTTAAGATCATGATCTTTGTTTTAGTTTTTGTGTTGATATCAGGTTGTCAACATCCCTCTCCTTGTTTTGGACATTAAAACTTTCACTGAACTTGTGGTTATGAAGAAAGTGATGTGATGGGAGCCACCTCGAGCTGTATTCACGTGATCTGGCCGTTTGAAAGAGGAAAGTGAAATGAATAGAAGAGAGTGAAATTGGAAATCCCATACCATGCCTCCATGTTTGTGACTTCTCTGGCTATACACCAGGCTCTGAGTATAACCTTGAAATAGACTCCCTGTGTTGTTCATTCTCAGTTTAATTGTGCTTTATTCTGTATTGTCCTTTTAGGCACTTTGCTTGTGACAGGTTAAGATTGATGAAAGAGGAGGGAAAAGCTTTATAATGTTGGCACCAATTGTTGGTGGAAGCCCTCTGAGGTTACCTGTTATATTAGCCTGTACTCTGTGTACACTGCTCCAACAATGGGCTTCAGTCTGATCTTGGAACTCCACTGTAACCGCAAAGGATTGCTTCTGCTTGCATCAGTCCATTTTCTAGACTATTCTATGTGGAATTATGGCCATTTTCTGATGTGGTCACAGATTCCAAAGAAGTTGCATTATCAAAGGTTTTGCTGATTTCCTTGTAATTGGCGAGGAGATTCTTTGTCATTCTTTCAATTTTGATTGACCTTTTACCCAGATTCAAATCAGAGGTTACAGGGAATGGGTACAAAGATAAGCTGTGAACCGAAAGACATGCTGCATAAGATGGTGTGTGTGTCACTGACAGGGCCCACCTCTTGAGAGGATCTTTACTGAAATGGAAATCTGGAACAACACATGTTGAAGTTTAAATGCCCCCACCTATAATTTAGGGTGTGCAAAAGTGCACTTTGCTGTAGATGTGACATTTCCGTCTACGTTGTATCTACAGATTGCAGATGAGTGTTTAGCATTGAATTATGACTATAGCTACCATAAAAGTGCTGACTGTTGCTCTTAGCTCTTTGGACACCAGTGCCAGTGCAATTGTTCTGATGATTCATTCACAGAATACTACCACACCTATAATGACTTCTACCTGTATGCATCAGGCAGATTATTACTACGGTGGATAAGGTTCAACATCTAAACCTTATCGGGCACAAACCTGAGCTGGTCTTGAGCCCACATCCTTATCCAAAGACTTTCTCCACCCCAGCTGTAAGATAATCACAATGATTACTTAGTAAAACCACATTATAAATTCCAACTATTTTAATTACATTTTTATATTCAGTATATCAAGAGCTGGTGTTGGGCTTCACTTCCCTTAAGTGAATGGAAACCAACCAGTAATTTTAAAAGATGCTTGAGTAGGATTGAAAATTTTGATTTGCCAGCTTTTCATTCAAGATGCATGATAGAAAGGGTTTTTTTTTTGGTTTGGTATTACATGTGCCAACACATGGCTGTGTTAATAAAATAGTTTCTTAAATCATGGGCAAAATATTTATTTTAATTTCATCCCCCTCTTCCCATTCCCACTTTACAAGATGCCTAGCACATTTCAGTATTGTACCTTGCAAAGACTGTGTCATAGCAGATTACTTGATTCCATTTCCAAACCGTTAAATTGTGATTTCACTTGGTGTGTTGTGGTTTTCAAAGTTCAAAGTAAGTTTGTTAGTGTTTCTCAGTGGTAGACCAGCTAAACTTTAGGTGTGGTTACACTTGTGTGGATGGATTATCAGTTCACTTGAGATTCCACTCACACCCACTGACTATGGCAGTTGTTATCACTGACATTGTGGTCATGAACTGTTGTCTGTTTCTTTCGCCACTTTCCATATAAATTTGCTGTGGTTATTACTGTTCGCCCACCACCCCTACTGGGGCTTTGGCGGCTGACAGCCACCCACCAGAGTCCTCTGTCCTGGGTCACTCTTTCCCCAGGCATAGCCTATCTTCTTGGCATCAGCTTCAATTTCTTTGACCAGCCATTCTTCCACTTTCCCTGGAGAATCATTGTTAGTGGTTGCCTGGTGATGCTGATACTTAGTGTCCTATCCAGCCCCGTTTTTCTTTTCCTTACTACTTCAATGTTCAAAATAAATTTATTATCAAAGTACATAAATGTCATCAGAAACAACCCGCAGATTAGTTTTCTTGTGGGCATTCAAAGTAAATCCAAGAAGCACAGTGGAATCAATGAAAGATGGCGTTCAACGGGATGGACAAAGAACCAGAGTGCAAAAGACAACAAACTGCAAATACAAGAGAGAGAAAAAAACCAGTAAGCAATAAACATCAAGAACATGAGATGAAGGGTTCTTGAAAGTGAGTCCATAGATTGGTGTCGCTGATGACTTCTGGCCGGCAGATTCAGATGGAATTTTCTCAGACAGTACTCTTCTCTTAATGGTATTTGTTGTCCTCCCAAGTCTCTGTCCTGTACAGAAGAACTAGCTTCATGTTGGAGCTGATCAGCCTGATTTTAGTGTGCTGTGATAGCTCTTTGGTGCAATAGATGTTCTTGAGCTGGATGAAGACTGCCCTAGCCTTGCCAGTCCTTGCCTTAACATCTGTATTATCGGTATTATCTGTATTAGCGCAGAGGGATTTAGCAAAGGAACTTGTAGTTTGAGGAGTCCAGTGACAAACAGGAGTTCTTCAGGAACTGGGCTATAATTGACTTTGTTCTGTAATAGGGCAGGTACATTGTCGTATCAATATTTGTATGACATTTCACTCTTTGTCCAATGATTCAGTACCTCAGAACTAGTTGGCGCCAGACATGGAGGTGTGGTATGCTATTTCTAATTGCCAATCCTCGAAGCACACTGCTTGATTTCCATTGCTGTTTCTTGTAATTTCTTACAATGTTCTTTCGTTGTGAAATCATTGATTGGCATACCCATTTACACTGACTTTCTGAACTGATGGAAGGGGACAAGTGGACTTAGTGCACCAGAATTTGGGCAGCTCCAGGATTCCGGGTTAAGCAGTACCTCACTTAGTGAATCTTTTTCCTCAATGCTATGATGCTAATCTGAGTTTATTGGATGGCAATAGTTAGATTTATCAAACTAGCTGATCTTGTTCTCAACAATTATTTCTTGTGTTGGCCCAGGGTAGCAGTATTGCTAAAGAGGAAGGATTGTGTAGGCTGCTTTTGAAGTGACACTTGGGTATTGGCATTATTGAGCTGTGAAGTGAGCATGATTTATGGATTAATTCATCAGGGCAGCATGGTAACATAGTAGTTAGCACAACCCTTTACAGTACCAGCAATCCGGGCTCAATTCCTGCTGTTTTCGGTAAGGAGTTCATGCATTTTCCCTGTGACCATGTGGGTTTCCTCCGGTGGTTCCAGTTTCCTCCCATAGTCCAAAGATGTATAGTCGGTAGGCTAGGTGGTCATTGTAAATTGTCCCATGATTACTACTAGACAGGTATATGGAGGAATTTAAGGTGGGGGGGGGGGTTATATGGGAGGCAGGCTTTAAGGGTCAGCACAACATTGTGGGCAGAAGGACCTGTCCTGTGCTGTACTATTCTATGTTCTAAATTTGGGGTTGCTGGGTGCCCCGGCTTGAAGGGTCGGAAGCATCTGTCCGTACCCTGTCGCAATAAACAATAAATGTTATGATGCAAGCTCAACAGTTCAGGATTTCTGGCAAGAAAGAAAATTAATGTTTGGGCCAAAGATGCTTTGTCGGGGCTGGGAAAGAGAGAAAACAAGTCAACATTGCAATTTTTTTTGTTTTTGTATAAAAATCCATTTAGGAATGGAGATGCAGATCTGATGCCCATCATTCATTACTGATGACACTTCCTCCTTGTAACTGTTACTGCATTCATGAAACCTTGCCTCAGGGGTTCCCAACCACTCGGTTGATGCTAGGGGTCCATTGTGTACAAAGGTTTGGAATCCCCCTCCCCAGCCGGCTTAACCTGCCCTTGATAGATGTAAGGAGGTCCATGGACATTGGTCTTGGGTTTTGACAAAGGCAAAGACATTGAAAATCAATCATTGTGTACTGTTGGAACAAACCTTGGATGTTGTGATGTTTTACTGCACATGGGCATAGACTTTAACATTGTTGTGAAACATTGTAGCCCTCAGCTACGTACCAAAAGGGTAAAGTGTGGGGTCAAGGACCTATGCAGGATTCCTGGAGATTTCTCAGAACCTGACTTATTATCACTGACTTGTATAACTTGAAAGATATTAAGTGAACCATGATTCTGTTAAAGTATCAGTGCCTTCAGGAAATGAGTCGATACAAAGAATTTAATTTTGCTGCTACTAGTGTTATTTTTAGTTACATATACGTGGCATACTTTACAAAACTTCTTTAAGGTCTTTTCACCTTAAGACTTAATTGTTAAACATAGGTTAATTTATTGTGTTCGATTTTACTAGTCCTTGTGACTTGATATAGTGAGGGAATTGATCTTGATGTTCTATTGCAGACTGTAGAGTTCACTTTGCTATTGTCTAACTTGGGTGTTTGGAAACCATCTTGAATATACCCTAGACTAGGGAATTTTCCACATGGGTAGTGGTGATGCATCTTCTGTCAGAAATCCCAAAGCAGATGGTCATGGTAGAACTGGCAGTTCCTTGGGAAGATCAGATTGAGGAGGCATTTAAACGTAAGAAAGCCAAATACCAGGAGCTTGGTAGAGCAGTGCAAGGCTTTATAAATAGCATTTGAATCTTTTTCTCTGCACATCAGGTGATCTGCTAAGACAGGGCTCATAATAGTTCACCTATTTTGTGGGTCTCGTGTCAGGTGTGCAGTCGACAGATTCGAAGTCTGTTCTTAGATGACAGAAGCTGAAGGTGTTGGTAAATTAATCATCTGTTTTAACCACGGCGAAAAGATGCTCATGGTTGCTTTAATTGGCTCTAATGTACATCCGTGATTTAAGGTCAAAGTTAGCAAGCTGCCGTGAGGTACAAATAAGAAATTACAGCAATTTACACCTCGATAAGATGTAGGTATTTTTCTGTAGGCTGCTAAATTTGAGGAGTGTGCTCAAAGTCAAAGGCTTTGTCCATGTCAATCAGCCAAGTGAAATGGACATGATAGGCCAAATGGCCTAATTCTGCTGCTGTGACTTGTACATGTTAGTAAGTGCATCTCCTTGGAGTTATCACACACTGAAGACGGTGTCAGCTGTTCCTCTATAATTAGATGGGACCCTCACTGTGACTTGAGAAATGTGCCTTCTGCCACTAGGAGGTAGTAGCTGTGGAGGATCCTAGTTTGCCTTTCCCTGTGGCACACTGCAGGAAGATCTGTCCATAGTATCTGCAGCTGGGCTTTTCTTGTTGAAGATTGTTCACAATTAAGGTGTCCCTGGTGTCACTTGGCATGCCATTCTCCAGCCAGCAAACTAATTTTTCAGTGGGACAGAACAGCTGGCAGCATCCTAGATTCAGCCATTAGTGTTTGCTAGACTCTTTCATCATTTGAGGGCGAGACCATGTGGATGCCTGTATTACCGGCATTCAATCAGGTAATAAGTGCTCCATCAACCACTGTATAATCCACCTTGCTATCTCCAACCCTCAGCCCTCAAAAACAATGGCAGCACCTGAAATATTGTCAGAGGAATTTGAATGCAGGGGGTGTGTCTCAGTCGGCACCTCCTGATTCTCATTATGGAGTTGGCCGTAAGTAGTGTCTGTGAAGAGACTTCTTTACCAGGTAGTATGAGATCTGATTTACTGAGAAGGACTTGGAGAATCGGAGCTAATTAACCACAGATTTGTGTTTTTTTTGGATTAGTGGCCTACCATAGCTTGAGGGGTAATGATATAGTTGTAGCATTACCTTAAGGTGAGGTCCAGCAGAAAATCTAGCACGTAAAAGGCCGAGCAGTCTGTAGATTACCATGACGTGCAGAATTTGCAATGCTGTCAGACCCATCTTTAGCACAAATAAGCCAAAACCATTCCTACTGATGGCCAAAATCTTGTACAAGCTTATCAAGGACAGAGACATACGAAGGTTTCTTCCACCGTGACTCTGTCCCACTGTAAACTAACTAGTCCAGTCTTGCTGACTCCTGTGACCTCATGATACCAAAATTGTCAAAAATCCAACTGTTGTCAATAAAAAGAAAGTCTTGAGGGCTCACCAATATTTATGATTAATTGATTCCCAATGAAGACCAACTTATTCATGTTGCGGGACCTTTACTGCACTAAAGTGGTAGCCACTTCTCCCTTTTATTGCTTTAAAAATAATCTATTGGTTTTGATATTTTTGTGCTCTACAGGCCACATATCTAATGCCCACCCCACTGAGAGCCAAGAACTAATGCAAACCTAACAAGCACAAAGATTGTGAAAGATGCGATTTAAATGAAAGGCTGGTCTTTTCCAATTCAGGGGCCCACTGCACAGGACAATCAAGGCAGGCTTTGTTTCATTGGAGCATGTTTCTTGAATCTTACAACAAAGTTTTTTTTTAGTATGTATTTAACTTTAAATCTATTGAACAGGGTTGACATCTGCAAGAGCTGGACTGTTACCAATACATTGGAATTTTATCCGTGTTTCTTTGGGATGATTCCAGTCGGCCAGGTGCTGGATAATGTGTTTGCAATGAATCGGAAAATGGTGCTTTGCACACGTAGAGTTGCAACACAGTCCAACCACAAGAACAGTTTTGATTTTAATGTATCTAAATATTGGATTTCTGCTGTGCAGGGATCATGGATACTGTTCTCATGTTTTAGATTTAAAAGTTACTGTTGTTAAGACGCTGTACTTTCTCTATTACACTTCAGAGCAATTACCATGAAGAATTTTTCTGAAACCATACTATTTGAAGGATTGTGGCAAAAGATGATAACTATCAAACCATTGTAGAGTAATGCAAGCTATCTGTTGTTTGTTGACAAAAGGCAATGAGGGAGAGCATTGGATATTACCCATATTTCAAAAATAAATGACACAGGCGTCCAGTGCATTTTGACTCTATGGTCCTTCATGGTAGTTCAAGTAATTGTCTTAAAAAGCGATTTTTAAAGTCTTAAGATAACGATCCAGTAAACCAGGAAGTATTAGAGTGGTGAGCCTTGCATCAGCGATAGGGAAATTATTGGTGAAGGTTTTTTGAGTTTGAGGAAGGATTTTGTCTACATGGGCTTTAATAAAATGCAGTAAGATCTGTCATGGTAGGTTCATCCAGACTGTATTTCCCTAACTGGACACCAGCGATGTTTCTGCACGGATTGGTGCCGAGACTTCTGATGTTTGTAATATGAATGGTTTGGATGAAGCACAGGTGGTTTGTTTTGTAGGTTTGCAAATCACCTGAAAACTGGTAGTTATTAACAGTGAGGAAGGCTAGTTAACAGTGAATTCAAAATCTGGGTAGAAAATGGCAGATAGAATTTAATCCGGACAAGTGTGACATGTTGCATTCTGGGAAATCAAATGCAAGCGTCAAGTATACGTTAAATGACGGGACACTTGGGAGCAATGATGTGGATTCAAGCCCATAGCTATCCAACAGGGGAGTCAAGAAAGGTTCTGGTATGCTTTTCATTGATCTGGGCATTTCATATAAAATTAGGAAGCTACCTTGCAGCTGTATTAAAATTTGTCTCAGTCAGATTTGGGAGAAGTATGAGTTCTGGTTGCCGCACTGAGGCTTTGGAGAGGGCACAGGGTTGGTTGACCAGGATGTTGGCTTGTGATGGAGTGTATTGGATTGTTTGTTTTCTGTGGAGTCTTACGGTGCTGAGGGGAGACCTGTTAGGGGTATAAAGTGCTGATGAGAAGCTGAAATGGGTTTGATAGTTGGTGTCTTTTTTTCCGGAATTGAAATGTCAAAAGCAGAGGGCATAGATTTTAGATGATAGGGTGAAAGTTGAAAAGAAATTTGTCAGGCAAGTTCTTCTCATTTTTCACAGTGGTAGATATCTGGAGCAAGATGCCAGGCGACGTACAGTGATGTCAAGAGCCACATGAACAGAGAAGGAATTACAGACGATATACAGAACAATTTGACATTTTGTTTGGCACAGATAATCAGGGTTAAAAGCCTTTTCTATGACTTGAGGTTTGGAACAGGCTTTATGCTCCTCCCCAGTATAGTGCTATGGAAGTCTTTGCTAGAGTTTAGGTGAGTTGTCCTTCAGGCTGCCCATTTTAGTGGTTGATAAAGAAATTGAGAATTGTTAAAATGCCATTTGAGGAATTCGGGAGCCAGAGTGGATGACCAAACACAGCACAAGGTGTTATTCTCATTTCTGCTCTTCGAAAGAGCCACTGTCTTCGTTCTGTTTACTTGCTCTTTCTCCTCAGCTCAGCAGATTTTCCCTGTCACATTTTCCCAAACTACTCCTGATGAATAACAGTGCTTGGCTCTTGTTAATTTTGGTTACCTTGAGCATCTGCCTACATGAAGTAATGAATTGATTGTGCATGATGTTCATTGAAATGTTTCTGAGAAATTCGTAAATCAGTGTATGAAGTCTAAAGCTTTAAAGATTTGGGACTCTTCCCCACCCATCGTAACTGCATTTTATAGGAGAGCGTCCTGACAAGTTGCATCTCCAACTGGCATGGAGCAGCCAAGCATCCGATCGGACGTCCCTACACAGGACTGTAACAATGGCTGAGAGGATCATAGGGGACTCCCTACCATCCATTGGGGACATTTATCAGGAACGCTGTGTACACAGGGCCCTTAATATTATCAAGGATCCACCCATCCATCCAGCATTGTCTTTGACTTTCTACCATCAGGCAGGAGACTACGATGCATAAAAACAAGAAAGGTCAGGATAGGAAACAGTTTCTTCCCCCCAGCCATTGGGCTTCTGAACTCATTGCTGCATCGCATTTAAAGTGTCACTGGATAATCTTTTCCGTACCTTACAATATTTAATACTAATACACTTTTTAGTTTGCTATTTAAGTGTGATTCATCTCTTGATTTTTATCCTTGCATTAAATTATTGTGTTATGTATACTACTGTGCTTTACACCCTGGTTTGAAGAAATGTTGTCTCATTTCCATATATATTGTGTGGTTATATAAGTTATATACATATATCTAGTTAAATGACAATAAACTTCACTTGACTTGAAATGAATTGTAATTAAATTGATATGAGAACTGGAAAATGGAAAAGGAAGCATGGCATTCAATGTCTTTTGCCATTGAGTAAGATCATAGTTGGTTTGTAATACAACTCAATGAACCGACTTCTATTTTAGTATCTTCACTGTACATTAATCTGTTAATGCACTGGCACAGTAGTTTGCCATTTTGCCTTGGGTTATGAATCTTCCAATAGATGCCCAGAAAACAAGAACCTTTATCAATATCAACTCACAGACCTCCGTTGATACCCCTGCCCCCCCTTACCCCATCCCTATTCATAATTTTAGTTTGGTTCTCTTTCTCTCTCTTCCCCCCCTCACTATAATCTACCTCCAGCCCTACCTTTCTTTCTCTTTTATTTCCCATAATTCTCCACCTTCCCCCTAGCCCATTTCCCTCCAGCCTATCACTTCCCAGCTCTCTACTTCATCCCTCCCCCCACTTCTTATCCCCCCTCGACCATCCCATGTAACTTCACTCCTGATGAAGGGTCTCGGCCCGAAACTTCGTCACTACCTCCTCCCATAGATGCTGTCTGACCTGCTGAGTTCTGCCAGCATTTTGCGTTTTTATTTAACTTTTATCAATATTTGAAACCATGTGGTCTAATCTCAAATGCAGATCCGAGAGTTTATTTTTAGGGAATTGAATACTGCATCCAGAGAGATAGAATACCTCAGCATCACAACCACAGTGCAAAAACCAATGTGCTTCCACCTTGCGCCTGTGACGACTCAGTGCAGATAGAATTTTGGCAGTCTTGCTTCTGTTGCTAATAGATTTGGATCTGCAGGCTTAATGTCCTATTATGAAACACTGGGATTACAATTTGGCAAACTGGGAAATGGAAGCAAATTGAATTAGTATAGTTGAGCTTGTTTTATGGGAAGTAGAGGTCTCAATAGGATTGTTGCAGGAGTGTAGAGGGTGTTTTGAGTTGCCATTTGTCTCACAATCTCGTTACCAACCACACAGCTGCAGATTTGTGTGAGTATGCTGCTGATTTCAGGATCATCTTTAACTTTTGTTTGGCTTCACATTGCAAATGTGACATTTTGAAAACATATGAAATCTCACATGCCAAATTTGACGAGTCAGGAAAGTGAGACCTATTTGGAAAGGTGAGAAAGAATTCAGATTTGCTTTTGGTAATTTTGACTTTGTAATAACAGGATTGCTCGTCCAGGATGAGACAAATTAAATTTGAGCTTTATGTATTGCATGGGCAATATTTAATGTCTGAAGGCATCAGGCTCTTGAATCAAAGCAACACACATAAAATGCAGGAGGAACTCGGCAGGCTAGGCAACATCTGTGGAAAAGAGTCACCAGTCAACGTTTCAGGCCAAGACCCTTCAACCAGGACAGATGAAGGGTCTCGGCCGGAAATGTCATCTGTTTACTTTGCTGCCTAGTCTGCTGAGTTCCTGTAGCATCTTGTGCATGTTGCTTTGGATTTCCAGCATCTGCAGACTTTCTTGTGTTTGAGGCTCTTGAACCAGTGTGGATAACTTCACTCACTCATCACTGAAATTTTTGCACAATCAGTGGACTCACTCTCAAAGACTCTTCATCTCATGTTCTCAATACTTAATGACCGTTTATTTATTTATTTTCCCCCTTTTCCTCTTTGCAAAGCTTGCTGCCTTGCACATTAGTTCTTTATCCGTCTGTTGGGTGCAGTCTTTAATATTTTCTATTGTGTGTCTTGGTATTTACTGTGATTGCCTGCAAGAAGATGAATCTCTGGGATGGTGAAGTATCTGTACTTTTGATAATAAGTTTACTTTGAACTTTGAACTTTCAAACATTTGAGAGTTGATTATCTATTTCCTGGAAGCATCCTGTTGTTACTATGTTCTGAAAAGTTACTCCCAAATGCCATGTGGAATTTGAGCTGTAACTTCATACACAAAATATTCGTGTTACATTGCCAGCAGCAAGTTTGAAAAAGAATGATTCTTTTGCCTGCAGTTTGGAATGTTCTGATTTATGACTTCATTGTTAGATTATATTAAAGCAAATAAATGATCCAAATGATTTGAGATTTGTATTTAAAGGAAATGCTTGCAATTGTGTAAAGCATTTAACACCATGAAGACGTGTGAAATGAAGGCGAAGGTTGGTAGCTCAGGTTGGCTGCTGGTAGGAGTGTTTGCCGAGCCTGGACGTTAGGTTGCAAACGTTTCTTCACCAGTCGAGGTGACATCATCAGTATGCAATTTTGAGTGTTGTTTCTGCCGAGTGCTCGTGTTTCTATTGGTCCGACTCGTTCTGATTGGTTGGCTGTCATGCTGGCCGCTAGTCACGGCTGGGTCCTGGCCAACAGAATACCTGAATGAGCAATGCTCACACAACCAATAACCAGGGATATAGATCACTCAGCTACCCGATTGGCCAGGACCCAGCCGAGACAAGTTAAACCTGCCAACCAATCAGAATAACGAGTTAGACCAATTTAAATGCGAGCACTCAGCAGAAACGGCAGTCGACTGCGCACTGATGATGTCACCTCGACTGGTGACGAGACGTTTGTGATCTAACCTCCAGGCTCGGTGAGCCACCCAACAAACAAGCCTAAGGATGTTTCAAACAGCCCAGCAGTCTTGAGTCTTGTTCCTACAGCAGCATGGGATTGTATCAGCCAGAATTGTACAAAGGCAAGTGATGGAAGCTCAGTTACCCGTATTCGGGTGTTGAGGAATAGATATTGACTGGGGTGAGACCATAACATACAGGAGCAGAATTAGGCCATTTGACCCATCAAGTCTTAGTCGATTTTCCTCTTAGCCCCAATCTCCCGTTTTCTCCCTGTATCCCTTCATGCCCTGACTAATCAAAGAATCTATCAATCTCTCTGGCTTAAATATATTCAATGACTTGGCCTGCACAGCTGCTTATGGCAACGAATTCCACAGATACACCACTTTCTGATTAAAGAAATTCCTCTTCATTTCTGTTCTAAATGGATGTCCCTCTATTCTGAGGCTGTGCCCTCTGGTCTTAGACTGCCCCACCATAGGAAACATCCCTTCCATATCTGCTCTATCAAGGCCTTTCACCATTCGATAGGTTTTAGTAAGACCACCCCCCCCCCCCCCCCCATTCTTCTGAATTCCAGTGAGCACAGTCCCACGTACATCAGTCGCTTCTCATATAATAAGCCTTTCGATCCTGGAATCCTTTTCACGAACCTCTTTTGAACCCCCTCCAATGTCTGCACATCCTTTCAGAGATAAGGGCCCAACAGTACTCCAAGGCCTCACCAGTGCTTTATAACGCCTCAACATTACGTCCTTGCTTTTATATTCTAGTGAATACAAGCAGTGCATTTGCCTTCCGCACCGCCAATGCAACCTGCAAAGCAACATTGTCCCTCTACAGAGTAGTCATACCATTGGGTGCCTTCTGCACCCAACTGAGGGAGTAAATGGGATTGGTGTGACACCAAAAAATAGTCCTACAGGATTCCCTCGGTGCTGCATTGAGCCAGTTTGTTGGTGCTTTTGTGTTTGTCGAGAAGAGTCTTAAAAGGAACAGCCTTCCTATTCAGGGGCAAAAGTTAGTAACTACAATTGAAACTCCGTACTGCTTTATATTTCACTATCACTCGCACAAGTGATTCAAAGCAAGAATAATTCTAGGAAAAGCAGTTAGTAACCATTGAATGTGACCTTAGGGAAATTTCCATCATTAAAGCTAAACAAAAACATTATTATCTATGAAATACTGCAGTGTTTATTCCCCTTGTCCTGTTCAGTTTGGAATGATGCTGGATTTGTTATTTAATTTGAACTAGGGTGAGATGCAGGGTCATGCCAAGTTGCACATTTTAGTTTATAGTTCTGCAGAACAATGTGTGTGTACGCTGAATTTGCGCACAAAACTAAACCAGGCATGTGCACCTTCCTTTGTCCTTCATTACTTTCTCCTTTCCAGGATGTTTTTTAGGGCGACGAGTTACATATTGCAGTGCTGCTGGTGTAATTTAAACTTCTACCCTCTTTCCACCCACTTGCTACCAGATGTGTTGAAACAAAGAAGTGATCCATTCAGACTGTTTGTTAGAGAGGCAAATGAGTGGGAGGAGCTGGGCAGTGGCAAAGATTAGGGTCGCACCTCTGGTGCAGAACTGGTGTGCTTCCATTCGTGGTCATTATGCTCCATACTTCATTCATTATGGGAAATGCTAAGCTCATTAGTTAATGTAGACACATAGAAATGAAAGCTGTAGCCATTAAACTAATCAACCCAATCTGTGGAGGCAAATGATTCCTTACGAAGGGTCCTAGCCTGAAACTTCGACTGTTCATTTCCCCTGCGTATGCGCTGCCTGATCCACCACGTTCCTCCAGTGTTCTCTGTATGTTAATCTAGATTTCCAACATCTGCAGCTTCTTGCGTCACCATTAAACTAACATACTATCATTCACAATGTGTAGATAACACGATGAATTATCTACTTCTCTCCCTCGCGGAATAGGCCCTGAGCTTTGCTGCCCAGCAATCCCTTGATTTAATCCTAGCCTCATCACAGGACAATTTACAATGACCAATTAACCTATCGATGGGTGCAACCCAATTTCCCTCGAAATCAATAAAGTATGTCTGTCTGTCTGTGTCATCTTTGGACTGTGGGAGGAAACCAGAGCTCCCGGAGGAAACCCACACGGTCACGGGGAGAATGTACAGACTCCTTACAGGCAGCAGTGGGAATTGAACCCAAGTCGTCTGTACCATAAAGTGTTGTGCTAATCACTATGCTACTGTGCCACCCATTAATATTAGTTAGCGCCCAATTAATACTAGTAGGTTTGAGGATTTAGATTCCTTAAAGCCAGTTCCCAGCGCCTGAGTGAACACACTGCGTAGTGGGTGCTAACATAAATCATGCATACTCTTATTTGTTGAGCGATGTTAAAAACTTGTGATTAAATTGTGCCTACAGTAGGTAAACAGAGGCTGAAGCATTGTGCATTTTTCATTGAAAATGTGACAATCAGCTTATTTGTGTCATATCTTGCTTGTTTTGGCATTTTATTTGTATTATACCTATTTATACCTCTCTGTTCCAACTTGTAACTACTTGCTTTTTCACTTCTCTGTAGAGTTTATCAGATGAATTTTTCTCTGTTTTTAAAAAAATTATATGTTTGCTTCCCACTTGGGCTGAAACTCAAATAGAATGATTGTTGTTAAAGGTCCTGGGTCAAGTAAGTTGGACTGTCTCCATTCGTTCCCAGTGGATCCCAGTCCAACATAAGCTGGCAATGATTTGGCCCTGTTTTTGCAACAATTTGGAAATCTTGGCACCAACTGGGGAATTTAAAAACAAATAAATGATCCAATTGGTGTGTAAGATCCTGTGTAGAATATGCTTATCCTGAAATTGCAGCTGAAATATGTTATGGGGCAAAGTTGGGAAAGAAAAATCCTCACTCATTTATGCTTCTCATTGAGCTCCATGGCCAAAATATTTCTTTAAGAGCAGGTCAGTATCATTTTAACTCTTAATTGAATGATTGAAGTGAGGTAGTTTTCATGGATTCAATGTCTGAAATTGGTTGGCAGATTGAAGTTCCTGGTTGTCAGTATCTCCGAGGATCTAACCTGGACCCAGCATATTGATGCAGCTACAAATAAGGCAAGACAGTAGTTATATTTTACTAGGAGTTTGAGGAGATTTGGCATGGCTCCAAAGACACTCGCAAATTCCTGCTGATGTACTGGTCACCGTCAGGTATGGAGGGGCTATTGTACAGGATCGAAGTAAGCTGCAGAGAGTTGTAAACTTAGTCAGCTCCATTATGAGCACCAGCCTCTGTAGTATCCAGGAAATCTTCAAGGAGTGATGCCTCAAAAAGGCAGTGCCCATCAGGAAGGAGGTCAGAAGCCTGAAAGCACACACTCAACGATTCAGGAACAGCTTCTTCCCCTCTGCCATTGGATTATTTTTGAATGGACATTGAGCCCCTGAACACTACTTCACTACTTTATTTCTATTTTTGCACTACTTATTTAAATAAGTGTGTGTGTGTGTGTGTGTGTGTGTGTGTGTGTGTGTATATATAAATATATGTTTAATATTTATTTTCTATTATGTGTTGCATTGTACTGCTGCCGTAAAGACAACAAATGTCACAACATATGCTGGTGATATTAAATCTGATTCTGATACTTAATGCGATTCCTCGGGCCCTCCGGGGAATAGTTTTATGAGTAAGTTTGCTGGTGAGAATATGACCCAGTGATTGTTTGTTGCAAGATTAGACTGGTGCCTTGCCTGGGACGTATCCCAGAAACATTTCAGCAGGTAGAACTCTTTGCAGAGGATTGTGAAGGCTAGATCATGAGAAGTATTTAAGGGAGATTAATTTAAAGTTTTGAACAATTGATAGTGGTAGGAATGGCACAGAAGAAACCTTTGTGGATCAGCCAAGAATTGAATCGTGCATGTGGGAATGGTAATGTAGTTATACAGGGGATTGAAATGGTGATGTTATAACTAGATATTTGAAGGATCTGGTGAGTAATGTGCATCTTAGTTTGCCATCTTTACTAATGCAGAATATTGAATTGGAGGACAGAATCTTTGGAGTGGGTGGGAAAGCTTCAAGGGGAATGCTAAACTCTACACTAGTCCACAGAAAGAATATATCCATGAACAAATACTGCTGGGACGTATTCTGTGAAGAAATGAACTTGTAGTGATTTATTCAACGAACACTGGATAATTTCTTTCGGGAATAGTTAGCACAACAACACCCAGGCAGTACGAAATGTCATGGCAGGTATAGCATGTTTGGGTAAGTGGTTAGGTTTGGACTTGTGGTTCCCAAAGCTTTCCATTACTGAAGGGTTTATTGAGTCATGCCTGTGTGCGTGTAGACTTGAGTAGTTAAACTCCGTAATTAGTTAACATAAGCATTATGTTGTAAGTTCAGTGTTTATCCCTGTAAACAGACTGAAATTGAAACCTGTTCTGCAGAAACATTTCAAGAATAATCCCAAGCATTTGCAGAGGAGGAAAATAACATCAGCCTGGTTAGAAGGCAAACCTAAAGAGCTTGTTTTCTTTTCAGAGCAACAGTAACATTTTGAAGTGCAGTTGAAAATATGTAATCAATTGCTTGCAATTGTTTCAGTAGTGATAATCTATCTATCATTTTATGTCCATCAGATATTCTATTGCTCAATAGTGCCATTATAAACCCAGTGAACAGGCTTCCTAAATTGATATCCCATTAACTTTATAGAATTGCCTCTTTAAAAACCTGATGCCTGTGCCTCGGAGGCATTGATACTGGATGTTGTCAGACAAACATGAGTCACTAGCAACATTTAGGTTGGACTATTTTCTGGAAAGCATTTACAAAACACTTGAGCTCTCTTCTCAATCTTTCCTTGGAATGGGCTTCCACTCCAGCTGGAGTATCAAGTCCATTTAACATTTATTTTCTGTCATGTAAAGTTTCTAGTTTTTTTTTTGTCTATGTTAACCCTTTTCACAGGAAGCCAAATCTCTGAAGGTAGGCGCGATGTCCCACAATGCCACTGGTCACATTCACGTTGTTGCCTGGGAGTAATGGTATGGTTGAGGAATAGGCCCTTAGGCCCAAGATGTGTAATTAAGCTCATAATTGCCAAACTAAACGAATCCCTTTGTCGACGCAATGTCCACATCCCTCCATTCCCTACAGATTCTTGTGCCTATTTAAGAGCATCTATCATATTTTTTCTACTACCGCTCCTGGCATCCCATTCCAGGCACCCTGTAGTAAAAGAAATGCATCTCTTTTGAACTTGCTCCCTTTCTCCTTAAATGCACGTCCTTTAGTATCAGATATTTCGACCCTATCTTTGTCTTTTCCTCTCAATGTTATAAACTTGTGATGGGTGAAGCCAGCTGGTTGGGAGAGGGGGAATAAAGTAAGAAGCTGGGAGGTGATAGGTGGGAAAGTTAAAGGGCTGGAGAAAAAGAAATCTGATAGGCGAGGAGAATGGACCACAGGAGGAGGGATACCAGTGGGAGGTGATATGCAGGTGAGAAGAAGTAAGAGGTGGGGGAATAGAAGAGGAGAGGAAAAATTACCAGAAGGAGATGTCGATGTTCATGTCATCAGGTTGGAGGCTACCTAGATGAAATCTCAGGTGTTGCTCCTCCACCCTGAGAGTGGAGTGGCCTCATTGTGGCAGAAGAGAAGGCCATGGGCCGACATGAAGATGCTTTGCTCTCCCTGTCTGTTGCTGTTGAAACTACACAAATTGCTAGAGTGCCTATGATGCAGATTTCAGAGCTGAAGATGAGAGAAGCATTTCAGTTGGAAGGAGCATTGCACAAAGAGTGACACACTGGTATGGAGGTCGTATAAAGAAGGTATTAAGTGCCAGTATGGATCTAATATAAAGGGACAGTAAGTCATAATGTGGATATAATATAAAGAGAGTATGAATGTATCACTGTGCTTCTGATGTAGAAGAAGCATTAATTGTCTAGATTTAATTATAATGTACAAAAGGAAGCATTAAAAGACAAGCCCATTGGATCAGTGAGCGGCATAGAAAATCAACTGTGATCACATCTTACAGTGTTACAGTCTGAGTTAGTATACATGCAGGTGCATGTGCATTCTGACAGATAGTTATTCATATGTCTATTAAAATAGGCCTTCTCTTACTGTTGATTAGAGATAAAAGAAGTGGTTTAAGTGGCCGTCTGGTATTTTCAGTAAATATTATTAATTATTGGCTTCATGGTGCTTGGTTAAGGATTGGAAAAGTTTACCCAACGGGTTTTCCATTCTGTTAGAATCAGAAAGTTGCAAATCCTGGAATGAAAACACTTGTATCTGTAGCGAAGGGTGATTGGAAAGAAATGATCCATAGTTGCCCTTTTAAATTCTAATTTGGGTTTACCTTCCCTCGTTCATACATGTTCTTACTAACTTGTTAAAAATTGTCAAGAATATTCTCAATCCAGTGAGTGTTGTTGGTTCTTCTCTTTAATTTAGTTAGAATCATTCACCTTTGGTGTGTTGATCTCCAGTGATAGGCACTTGGATGTTGATGCCATTCTTAATGAGAAAGCTAAGTTTTGAAAAGAATAGCTGAAGTTTCCTTGAAATGTTTACCTACTTCAATTTTCTGCAACCCTTACTGTTTTTTTAAAGAAATAATTCTGCATGTGAAACTCTGCCTGGTTCTCTCCCACATGCACACGCACACACACACACTCTCTACCAAGTAATACTGAGATTTTGAAGATCATCACATTTTACTTAGAATGGGAATTAATTCTTTCTCCTTGTTGCTGCTTTCTGATCACTAGGTAGTCTGGAACGAGGATGCAAGTTTTGATGGTGAATGCTGAGATCAATTTGAAAAGAGTTTGACTAGAAGATGGTGAAATTCCATCAATAACTAGAGCTCAGCTTGAATCTCGCTGTTTGTTCTAAGACCTGGATGCCAGCAGACTTGTGTTTAAGGACACTGATTAAATGGATGCTGGATAATTTAGTTTCATTCTAAACCCAAAAGAAATCAAAAATTGGACTAAATGTTTTTTCACTTTATTAAAAAATATCATTATAGATGTAATACTTTATTCTATTGATTCTGGACTTTAGATTTGTAGTTTTGAAAATTATTTTTGTATATTGCTATCCATTATTAAGTTTATTGGGGAGAGTATTAAGGGAATAATGGATGACTTGTATTCCAGTGTTTTTTCTACCTGCACTATTAAGAAACCTAGTTTTAAATCGTGCAGAAATATTTCTGCTTTTGGCAATTCATCATTAAACCTCTTGACCTGTGCTTCCTCCTCAACTTGCCTCGTCTAGAATTTAACGCAGTGTGCAATGTGTAGAAAGCATGGGGCCTCAGCAATTATCTGGCGTCTGTTTCCATTGTGTGAGTGAATTGTTTGTGGGGTGGTTACTACTATGTAACTCTGTAGGACTGCTTGTGCCCATCTGGTTCTGGTTTTCTCTCTCTGCAGTAGGGCTGAGTCTCATTTCCTCGCACTCACAAGGCACTACAAGAAATGATCTTGTTATGCCTTAACATAATTGAAAATTACATGTTGTGCAGACCAGCAGCACTCAAATGCAGACACATAAAACATTATGTGATTCAGGTAAAGACTCAGGGAAATAGAAGTTGCACTGGTAATAAAGTTAAACTCTTTCCCCCCCCCCCCCCCAAAAAAAGAGCAGAGCAGCAGGTTTGAAACTTGCGAGATGTTAATTGGATGTTCAATTCTGTTGCAAGTCTTTCTCTTCAGTGCTTTTGTTTTACTTTTAAACAATTTGGTTGAAATGCAAAATTGTAAATCAGATCTGTGTCACGTTGAGGGTATATCTTCCCTCTGCACAAATTCATTTGATAAGTGGCTGGAAAATCCTGCAATTCGCAGTTGTTAAATGGACCTAGATGTGTAATTTAAAAAAAATACACTCCAACAAAGAAATCTTTTATGCATTTACAGCTTGACAGCTGCAGTATAACTTGGATGAATGTTGTTAAAATTAAAGCTTCTCATCAAAATTTATTTTACTAAATGGCCAGTAGACCACGAAGAAGTCCTGCTTTACTGTCTCTCTTTGTGTTCAATATACAGAAGCCTTAGCTCTCACTTACTGCCCGTTATGCCGCTGGCATTTAGGGCAGTGATGAATGTCCTCCATCTCAGTCTGTTTAGAAGGATTCTTCATTGCTGTTTCCATAACAATTGTATTTTTGACCAGTCAGTGTTGTTAGCCCTGAGCTGAACTCCTGAAAGACTGGTGGATCACTATTAGTCTGGCCTGTACGCTTTGACCTTCTTGGCATGGTTGACCCTACCAAGAGCCAAAGCACAGGGTCCTGACTCCAGCCAAAGTAGCTCTCTGGGTCATTGAGGTATGTAACCCTATGACAAGGTTGTGGTCCTCTTGGAGGAAGGAAGCATTGGCTCATGGCAACAACAATGCACAGTAAATATTTCTTAGCGTTGATTAATTTACATTTTACATGTTGATTTCTGATTTGTGCAAAGTGCCAATTTGTGCATGGGCTTTAGATGAAGAGTTCCCAACCTTTTTTATGCTATGGATCCCTACAATTACCTGAGAGGTTTGTGGACCCCAGGTTGGGAACCCCTGCTTTAGATGAACGGCTGGGATGATCTGAACTGCATCGTTGGGTGTGGTGGTGTTTTGGATGTTAAATGCAGAAGGAAAACAGCCATGCACAAGTTTACTTCTGTCTGACAAAACTGCACCATTATTCTCAATTATGGTATTTTAGGCCGGGCTGTAGCATAATTGGAGGGGATGGTGCAGACTGTGGGGATAGAAGGCCCATAAGTCCAATGTTAGTGTGATGTAAGCTGCTTTGAAAGAAAATGGTTCAGCGGTTCCCTTTAATATCAGAATATATACAGTGCACAACATGAAATTCTTACTCTTCACAAACATCAACAAAACGGGGGGGAAAATGAACCCAAGAAAAAGATTAGAAGCTGAAAATACATGAACTCCAGCCCATTGTACTTCCTATATTGTGCCCAGGTACTCTTGTTGACGTTGTTCATAGTTTTACTGACGGTGACTTCTGTTCCAGAGAAAAATAGTAAGTGGTCTTAAATGGGAGCCTTGAAAGTTGCACACTTTGGCTGCTTTTTAACACAGATGTTATACTCGGCCAAACTGCGTTTGTTGCAAATTAGGAGTTACATTTAATATGTAGTTAGAATTCATTTGTAGATTGTAATTTCTTATGCTGCTTAACATTCTTCTGAAAGCATGAGTTTTGCAGCATTTGGAGCTTCCGTGGTGATGAGAGCTGTTGTGGCGATGAGAGCTGTTGTGGCGATTGGTGGCGTTCTGATGCCTCTCGTACGCGGGAGGAGTTCACAAACGGTACAGGCAGCGTTATCAGTGAAGTTCAATGGCGTATCCTGGTGTGCTCTGCACTATCCCTCAGTAATGAACTCAACAAGAGACACTGATGGGTATCCATTAAGGCGCTGTAGAGATAATATCTGAAGTATTTATGAATAATAATGATGGAGATGAGCAAGTGTTTCTTGGCAGAGAACAAATGTGTAGATTTAAGAGTGGTCCAGTTAACAGGGAAACTGTTCATGGAATCCAAGGCCAGTTTATATGGGTGCATACCAGCAATACACTTGGACAGCAAATCAATCACGTCAGTTGGTTTGGTCTGTATTGATACTTGTAATAGAATGCCATGGGATAGGATCAGAATCAGGTTTATTATTACGTCCTGAAATTTGTTGTTTTGCGGCAACAGTATGTTGCAATGTATAAAATATGCTATAAATTATAATAAAAATATAAGAAAAATAAATGGGTAGTGCAAAAAGAGCAAAAAATAGTGAGCTAGTGTTCATGGGTTCATTGTCTGTTCAGAAATCTGATGGCAGAAGGGAGGTGTCCCAACAATTGGGGGGGGGGGGTGTGTTCAGGGTAAAGATGTGACAGGTTTCACAGCTCCTGTGTATTGTTACCTTGGTATGAATAAACACAGGGCATCCATGTAGATTTAGATCAGTGCTTCCCAATTGGGCTTCATGGAGTTCTCAGTTAATGGTTAGGGCCCATGGCATAAAAAAATGTTGAGAACCCCTGATTTAAAGGATTGTAGGGAATGCCCTGTGTCCTTTGAGAGATGAGTCTTCAATCCGTGGGTTAAAATTTTTAAGTATCTGTATGTGTGAGCCTCCCAAGATTTTAGCGCAGTAGCGTAGTGGTTAGCACAGTGCTTTATAGTACAGGTGACCTAGGTTCGATTCCTGCCTCTGCCCGTAAGGAGTTTGTATGTTATCCCTGTGAACACGCGGGTTTATCCAGGGTTCTTTAGTTTACCCCATGGTCCAAAGACATACTGTTTGGTAGGTTAAGGAAAACATGAATTCTCCTTAAATTTAGGCATCTCCCTTTAGAATGTTTTGTTAGTGGTAATTGATGCTTTTTACACTGTGATGTTTTAATTTGAGAAGTTAAAGATGAATGATTGAAGTAAATGATAACACTCCCTTTGTGTACGGAGTATCCCAGTGGAATAATGTTGCATTGTGATGAATGGTATTGCATTCAGATTTTAATTCTGGAAATTTTTTTATTGATGTAAAGGCCTTGCATCTATTAACTGGAGAATAGAGAATTACATTGAAGCGTTAAAAGGCAATGTTGGATACAAGATGGCAAAGACTGATAATATTCAGAGTACTGAAAGCAAAATTGCAAAGAGACTTCATGGACAAATGCAGTATAATCACATATAAAATTATATCTAAATTAGAGAAGTTCTGAAAGAAACCTGGTTTAGCCTCTATTCAAGAAGTAATGGGATAAACTAGCTTTCTTGTATTTTCCTTTCAGAAAGAGAGGCTATTCAGGCATCAGGTCTGAGCCAATTCACAGCAAATCCCACTTCCCCCATTTGTTTTTCTGGAGCAGATTCTGTCTCACGTGCCCAACTCTGTTCTAATTCTCCTATCACCCACTGACACACGGGGTAATTTACTGTACCAATTAACTTAACAACCAACACATCTTTGAGGAGAAAACGTGGCACCCCATGTGGTCACAAGAGGAGCATACAAAATTGACACACCTCCGTGTCAGAGTTAGGGATTGAACGTGAGTCACTGGGGGTGTGAGGCAGCAGCTCTACTTTGAAAAATGCCAAGAGAGGCAGATAATCAGGATTGTTGTGCTCAATTTTAAAAACAAAATTGTTCGTCGGTGATCTTAATGGAAATGAATCTGCACAGAATATCTGCAGTGTTGGGATTGTCCTTTTTGTCCTTGAGGTCTGTGGTCAGAGTCAGGCTGCGTAGTAAACTTTGAGAGGAGAACAAAATAGCAAATATTGGCAGTTTGTGTGAAGATAAAATAATAGGCAATCATATTGTTCTTAAAGGAACAATTTGTTTCCCAAATCTTACTAACCACCAAATTATTGGCTGAGTTGTATGGGAATCCAGATACTGAAACAGGTTTAATAAGATTGGTATATATTGTGAAATTTGTTGTTATGCAGTAGCGGTACATTGCAATATCTAATAAAAACTGTAAATTACAGTAGTATGTAATTACTGTAATTTACAGTAGTTAATTTTATATAGTTAATTAAGTATACAAAAAGAAATAAAAGTAGTAAGTTAGTGTTCATGGGTTCAATGTCAAATCAGAAATCTGATGCAGAAGAGAAAAAGGTGTTCCTGAATCCTCGAGTGTTGTCTCCAGGCTCCTGTGCCTCCTTCCTGATGGTAGCCATGGGAAGAGGGCATGCCCTGGGCGATGAGGGTTCTTAATGATGAATCCCACCTTTCTGAGGCACCACTTGCTGCAGAGGCTAGCGCCCATGATAATTTTGTTTAAATTTCTGCTAACACTACCGAGGTAATTTTCTATCCTTTGTCTCCTTCCTCCTTCCTATTGGCTGCTTCTGTATTAATGTACCTCTAAATCTCCGTGTAGCAAGTGTAGAAATGGGAAAACCCCATTGTATTGTGGGAAGGATAATGGAACTTGGATTATTCGAGGCCAAGGTATCGATGGGTTTGTCCATTCCTCTTTGTTCGACTTGTAGCTCTCATGTCTCAATATCACCAAGACCAAGGAGATGGTGGTGGACTTTAGGAGATCTAGGCCTCATATGGAGCCAGTGATCATTAATGGAGAATGTGTGGAGCAGGTTAAGACCTACAAGTATCTGGGAGTACAGTTAGACGAGAAGCTAGACTGGACTGCCAACACAGATGCCTTGTGCAGGAAGGCACAGAGTCGACTGTACTTCCTAAGAAGGTTGGCGTCATTCAATGTCTGTAGTGAGATGCTGAAGATGTTCTATAGGTCAGTTGTGGAGAGCGCCCTCTTCTTTGTGGTGGCGTGTTGGGGAGGAAGCATTAAGAAGAGGGACGCCTCACGTCTTAATAAGCTGGTAAGGAAGGCGGGCTCTGTCGTGGGCAAAGTACTGGAGGGTTTAACATCGGTAGCTGAGCGAAGGGCGCTGAGTAGGCTACGGTCAATTATGGATAACTCTGAACATCCTCTACATAGCACCATCCAGAGACAGAGAAGCAGTTTCAGCGACAGGTTACTATCAATGCAATGCTCCTCAGACAGGATGAAGAGGTCAATACTCCCCAATGCCATTAGGCTTTACAATTCTACCGCCAGGACTTAAGAACTTTTTAAAAGCTATTATTAATGCTTTTTGAGATAGTGATTTAGATGCATATCATATTTTTTACTGAGTTAAGTATTGTATGTAATTAGTTTTGCTACAACAAGTGTATGGGACATTGGAAAAAAAAGTTGAATTTCCCCATGGGGATGAATAAAGTATCTATCTATCTATCTATCTATCTAAAGCACTTCACTAAGATATTCACCAAACTCCAAGTATTGACTGTAACACAATAAAAAGACATTGTGGTGACCCACTTTCTGCGCAGGCAACCGGCTCACAAATAGCCAGCGTGCGGGGTGAGACTTTGGTAATGCACCTCTGATGTAATTTCCGCCCAGAGAGGGCGGGCGCTAGGGATTAAATGCCAGCGCCGCGAAGTTTGAATAAAATAGTCTCGAAACGACTTACTGACTGCGTGTCGTCTCTAGCTCTGTATGTAGTACATCGCTACATTGGTTACCCCGACGGTCCAAACGGGATTTAGACCAAAGATAATCGACTCTTCATCTGTTCACGCAGTTTCGCTAAAACTGCCGACTTTCTGGACGCTGCGACCACGCGTGTGGTTTAGCCAAGCAGAAGCCCAGTTCCAGATTCGGCAGATATCCTCTGATTCCACGCGTTACTACCACGTGGTGAGCTCCCTTGACCAGGAGATGGCCGCCCAGGTTGCGGATTTCATACAGTCGCCCCCAGACGAAGGCAAATATGAAACATTCAAAGTGCTGCTCATTGGGACCTTTGGCCTCTCACGGCATGAGCGGGATGCCTGCCTGCTTCACCTGGACGGTTTGGGAGACAGGCTGCCGTCAGCATTGATGAACGAGATGCTGGCCCTGGCTGACGGACACAAGCCCTGCCTCATGTTCGAGCAAGCGTTCCTGGAGCAACTGCCCGAGGACATACACCTGCTGCTGGCCGACGCAGATTTCAGCGACCCCCGGAAGGTGGTGGCCCGGGCAGACGTGCTGTGGAAAGCCAAGAGGGAGAGCGTGGCGTCCGTCGGTCAGATTACCAGGCCACGTGCCCAACAGCGTGGTACATCGCTACAACATTACAATTTTATCTGAAATCTTTGCTATTTTTTAAGAAAGCTGATTCTGATATGACTTCCTCTTTAAGCATATCAGCAGAGATTGTAAAAGGCTACACAATCAGTTGCTAAAATTATGTCTATGTATGCACTTGTGTGTGAGTATTTATAGTGAACTTTTTAAGGATTGCAACTCGATTGCAACTCAATTGCAACTGTTTATATTTTAAACAGATTTGCTATTGTAACTTGATTCTGTTTTTGATACTGTTATGTTACTCATTGTTATCAGACAACAGCAACAATGTGAAGTTTCTTTTATCAACAGTTTAAGAACACCACCTTGTAAATGAAATCATAGTTCAAAGAGTGATGTTTGATTTGCATTGAGCGGCCCAATATGTGCATTTTTCGAAAGAAATGTGCCCTTCGCCAAAGGAAGATCAGTTGAGGGACTGATTTGAAATTTGACTAATTTAAGTATGATGAAGCTCAACTCATTTTGTTACTTCCATAGAGCAAACACCTTTTCTGTATTTGTATGGTTACAGGCAAAAATATGCTTTTTCCATAGTGTTATTGTTATTTTTTTGCAGTTGAAATCCCTATAGTAATAGTACAGCACAGAAACAACCCTGTATCTGCACCAGAGCATTTAAACTTAGAGCTTGCTGGAAATTTTATATGACCTTCAACTTTTTATCCACACTTGTTCTAAAAAGTGTTTTTGAAAAATGACTTGGATGCTCCTGATTTTTCATGGCCCATTTGGCCATAATCACATACTGTACTGGCTTTTAAGCTCATTTTAAAAACTTGGAGAGCCGGTTTCTCCATTCCATTTTAAAATTGCCATTGATTTGAAAATTATTTCAGATTTACATTTTACCTACTTTTACCTTTTTGCCACTTTTTGCCTTAATGCCAACTTAGTGCACGAGTCTTCAATGAACTTTGCGCAGAAAGCAATTATTGAGTGCGCTTGGATCGTTGTCTTCAAGAACTCTTCACTTTGATAGTCTTCTTGGCTTGCTTTGTGTCTTCACTCTTTCTGGATGGCACAGATTTCCTGCAAGTGGTTCCAGATTGAACTTCAAATTGGAATACAGGAGATGCTGCAAAGCTTGTTAAAGTCTTTTGAAGGCCTGTTTTCATTGAGATCTGTGGTGAGCCCCCTTTACGAATAGCCACAGTAGCTGAGGAATGTATTTCCTTTGTACAATGTTGTTTCAATACGGCATATTTGTGTTTCTTCCATGAGCCTACTACTGGAACACCTACTTAACTACAGTGATGCTGATTAAATCATTGTTCCTTGTCAGGATTGTATGATTTGGAGATCTTTCATTGATCGAGAGCGAGTGTGTGTGTGTGTTTTGAATAACCAGAGGCAATATTAAGAAAGTCAAATTTTTCTGTTGGATACCTGCGATTTTGATTATTGTCGACCAGTAAATGCTTGGGAAAAACAGGATGCATGGAATTATTCTTCTGTTATCGTGCGAGTTTCTAAGGGGCAAATGTAAGCACTTATAACATAAGCACAATGTTCCACTCGTTATCTTTACGTACAACTTTGAACATGAATGTTAGAATATTGCAAAGAGAATCAGAATCAGATTTGTCTCTTGCTTTGTGGCACCAGTGCAGTAGAAGACACAACAAATTCACTATAGGTTACGAAAAATAAATAGTGCAAGAGAGTTCCGAAATCCACTGGAAGGATTATCTGATAGTACTGTGCTGGTATATGGCATTATTCTTCAGAGTATTGATGATAAAATTGTGATGGAGTTTAATTATGTATTTGTAAGAAACAGCTTGTCGTGGCTTCAGATGCAGATGGCTGGAATTTCAATCATCTCTTCAGCTCATCGAGTCTTTTTAACAGGTTATCAAATTCTCCATCCTTATTCCAACCCAGCACATATAATTCAGTAAATTTTTATTTTTGCTGTTATTTCCCAGTTTATTCCTAATGTGTAATTCTCTTTCATAGAAATGATTTAGCCAAGTCAACGTATTATAAATACGTGCTAATGGGGTGGAATTGTTGGGAGTGAAGGAAATTGTTCCACTCTTGTTTGGCAAAATGTGACAATTAAAGACAGAGTATGGCGCTAATTTGAAAGCAGATGTAAATTCACAAGCTAAATCAATTTTGTTGCACTGTGAATGTATTCTGAAAATGTTTAGTGTCCAAATGAGCCCAAGGTAAAATTGATTATATAGATCTATACTAAGGACATTATTCTCCATCATGGCAAACGTTTTGTTTATGACAAATCATCATTATATTTTTTCATTTTAAGTTTTGTGTTCATTTGTATTTATAGATTTTTGTTCTATTTTATTTTAATCATTTTCCTTTATTCTGTTTCCCATCTCCAGTACCTGCAGATGAAATGGCCTTTGATTGATGTACAGGCAGGGAGCCTACAGGGTAGGCAAGGACTGAAGGATGCTAGGTCCCCATCTCCAGCTCACATTGTTGTAAGTAGTGGCTAGATCCATTTTCTTTGCTTCAGTGGGATCATCTGGAACTGAATTGATTATTTAACGAAGTAGAATTTAAAGTGATGTTGAAGAGATGTAAAGTGGGTCTATTACTGTTAAAGTATACCTTGGGTTTTGCACAAGGATTCAGTGATACACTTGTGGCCTTGCTTTTCAGGTCTGTCTTCACCATTATTCTGTTTAAATGACTGTAATTTTTGGAGGATTAATTGATTAACAAGGGGACAACCGTGGATGCAGTTGGTGTCTCCTGCTCCTCTGCAAAGGGTATTGTTTTGCAGCTTTCTCCAAAAAAAAATCAATGATCAGGCAGACATCTATCAATGGGATTTAAAATTAGATTTTTGTTGTAACAGGATCCTTTAAAATATTGTCTTGCCCCTTGAAGTGTATTTACATTTCTAAACGTGTGCAAGTTCAACAGCTCCTCTGGCCCTAAAAACTAATTTTGTGTATGTAGAATTCTCTCTGCTGAACATTTTTGAGTTCACTGCCTTTTAAGATGTATCTTTTGATACCTTATTTGTAACAATTTACTGTAATCTCTGAATATATCTTGACTTTTGAAAAATGGTTAGTTATTTAAAATTGTGTTTTCTATTTCCTCGTTTGTTCTCTGCAAGTGTGAAAGGCTGCTAAGTGCCTTCAAAGACATCATTGTTGGTGAATGCCAGGTATTTTTTTGAACTAGTAGCCATCAGCTTCTGAAAAGGCAAAATTCATGCCACCGAGTTCATTTGATCTCTGTGTGCTGTTTTGTATGACAACAGCAAGTGCTATTGTAACAGCACTGTGCATAATCTCTCACTCAGTGTCAGCAAGACCAAGGAGCTGATTATTGACTATAGGAGGAAGAAACCAGAGGTCTATCAGCCAGTTCTCATCGGAGGATCAGAGGTGGAGATGGTCAGTGGCTTTAAATTCTTTGGTGTTATCATTTCAGAGCCCAGGGTCCGCGCGTAAGTGACATTACAGAGAAAACACATCAGTGCCTCTGCTTAAAAGCCTGCAAAGATTCGGCATGTCATCTGAAACCTTAACAAACTTCTACAGATGTGCGGTAGAGAGTATATTGACTGGCTGCATCGTGGACTGGTATGGAAACACTAGTGCCCCTGAATGGAAAAGTCTACAAAAAGTAATGGATACACCTCAGTACGTCACGGGTAAAGCTCTCTCCACCATTTACCACATCTGTATGGAGCGTTGATGCAGGAAAGCAGCTTCCATAATCAAGGACTGCACCATCCAGGCCATGCTCTCTTCTCACTGCTGCCATCAGGAAGGAGGTACAGGAGCCTCAGGACCCAAACCGACAGGCTCAGGAACAGTAATTACCCCTCACCCATCAGCCTCTTGAACCAGAGGGGATAACTTCACTCACCCCATCACTGAACAGTTTCCACGAACTGTGGACTCACTTTTAAGGACCCTTCATCTGGATATTTATTGCTTGTTTATTATTATTATTATTCCTTTCTGTATTTGCACAGTTTTTTGTCTTTTGCAGATGGGTTGTTTGTCCATCTTGTTGGCTGTAGTCTTTCACTGATTCTATTGTTTCTTTGTATTTACTGTGAATACCCACAAGAAAATGAAAAACAAGAACTTCTGCAGATGCTGGAAATCCACAGCAAAGTGCACAAAATACTGGCAGAACTGAGCAGATCAGGCAGCATCCTGAATACCTGGAAGAAACCCTTGCATTCCATGGAGAGGACATACAAACTTCCTGTTTCACTCTGATCATTGTGCTAGCACTAACAGAAATTGTTCTGATGGAATCTGAACACTAGAATTCATAGGACAATGGGGGGAATAATAATCTCGGGGTTGTATATGGTGACATTTATATACTTTGATAATAGATTTACTTTGAACTTTGAATTTAACCTTGATGATGGTGTATGATCCTGAAACTAATGAATCCAATGGACAATAAAAATGCTGCTTCCTGAATACTTTTGGGTGTATCTTAATGGATTTTGGACTGCTGATCCTGAAAATCGCCATGAAGCTTCTCCATCACACAGCATTTTGTTTTAAAATCACCTAACCTGTTATTTCAATTCTTAATTCAAGTCACAATAATTGATACCAAGATTAAGGAAAGCATATTTTTGTTGGTCCACAAATCACACAGGTCATTAATGACGGCCAGTTGAAGAACTTCTAATGGGACTGGAGAAAATCGCATGAAAGGCATTCAAGGATGTTGTTGAAATTTTTCTTGGCAACTACAGAACATCAAGCTGTGTGCAGCTGGTTGACAACATGCTTCAAGCATACAAAACAACAAAGTGCAAAATGTCACTAAAGATTCATTTTCTGCATTCCCATTTTAGATTTTTCCCTGCAAATCTCTGTGCTGTCAGTGATGGGCATGGTGAAAAGTTTCACCAGGACATTGCAGTCATGAAGATATGGTATGAAGGCAACCGGAATCCATCCATGGTGGCTGATTATTGTTGGACACTTAAGTGAGAAGCCTCAGACACTGAGTACGAACAAAAATCAACAACAACTATTGCCGAGCGTCAGCACTGTTATGCAATTCAATAAATTTTAATTTCTTCTTTGTTTAAATTCCTACGTGATACAAGTAGTCTGAAATTATATTAGTTTTCACCTTCAAGTGGGCTATCATAAAGAAATAAAAACCCGAGGAAGCAACACATTTGGAAAAAAGTTGTTGTCCAGTGATAGACAAGAGCTGCTTCCTTTGGGTGTTGCTGGGAAGGGCAGTGTGGAACTTCTTGAAAGGTGTTCTCATTTTTTTTTCTTGGTAACTCCACTTAAAGTTCCATTTTCTAGTTTCTCTTTTTTCAGAAAAACTTACGAATCCTCTGTGGAAAAAGAACTCTATTTATTAGTCGAACTTGGGTTACCAGTTGATCATATGAAAACGATGCTTCTGATTACAAGAAGCTTTGTTCTTTCAGAAAGATTGCTGACTATTGTATTCTCCTTTGCATCTCGTATCAAACTGACTTATCACCACTATCTGATGGGAGATTTGTTTTGGGCGAAGCAGTACAGCAGAAATATGAATCCCAGATTGGCCTGTACAGCCACCAATGGACAACCCCTTAGGAGCATGTCATATTGGATGCAAGTGATCACACTTCTATTGTAGTTCAAAGACAAATCTATCAATTACAGAAATGAATAATACAAAAAAAGAACAGCAAGGTACAGCCCACGGATTCATAGACCATCCAGAAATCTGATTGCTCACCAACTCCACGGTTGACCTCTCATTGAAGAATAATGTGTGTTCTCCCGACTTCTTGGAGTACATGGTTACTTCTTGGGTCTTGCTGATGTTCAGTGCAAAGTTGTTGCCATGACACTAAACCAGCAGGTCTACCTTGTTCCTGTAGACCACCTCGTTGCCCTCTTAGAAGTCTACCAACCACTCTTTGTGATATTGGCTGACGGTATTTACAATCACGGTGAAATCAAGGTCTGACCATGGCAAATCTTGATTTTCTTTTTACTGTCTCCTGTTCCTCATACACAACTTGTGTAAAATTGGCAACATGATAACATACAAAATAAAAAATCTGCCGTGGAACCATGATTTTAAAGTTCTCTTCTGCAACCGTGCTTGGAAACAGCAAAGGTTTCAAAGTAAAAGTTTTGCTGCTGGAGCTGCACTGTTATATATACTAGTCACTTGTAACGTGATATTGGGAAGTATGGTCCGTACATGGATTCCTGACATTTATCCTGCCAAGCGTGCCTCTTATCCCAGCGACAGATTTGTAGATCCTGATTTTGGGGGGCCTGTGAGTTTGTCGCTGTGATAAGGGAGCCAGATTTATCAGGGATAACTGCCAGGAGCAAGCTCATGGGCATCGCTCTCCTGGGATGTGCATTAGAATGATAATGGTGCAAATATAGCAGTGGAGTTGTGCAAGTCCTGGATGTTTTCTCCTGCAGCTTTGCTGCTTTGCATTCATAAGCATGAGAGAACACTGAGTAATGCTCTTTGCTCTGTTTCAGTGACAATCTAGATACTACAGTCTATTCTTCTTCCACTCACCCAAAAACTTTGCACAGCACAACAACAACTAACCAGTACTTACATTGCACTATGTTATCATCAAGCCCTGATTGATTGTGTAGTTGATAAATTTATAATTTAGTTATGGAATAAGCTATTTATCTTAAAAGCCTGGAGGCAGCTCTGTGATAGCTATCTGGTCACATCTATCCTGCTGTCTTCTCGCTCTCCTCCTCTGCCCTCCCCCTCTCACTTTAGATTGTAGATTCACTTGTAAATTTTCAGTGAAAGTAAATTAAATTTTTTTTCAGTTTATGTATTCAGCAAGAAGCTTCTCTCCCTAACAGGGCCGAATAAATTGATGACTGTTCCTTATTGCCGAAGTGTTCTAAATAATTGCTCTGTTAGGGTTGCACATGGGATTTTTGTGACTGACTAAACTTCAGGAAATATTATGAAAGGAAAACTTTGTTCTATTAAAATAATTTTGTTCGACGCTTTTCGTATCACATGCAGGTATACTTTCTGAGCGAAAGACTGGTGTGCAGGGGAGATTTTTTTTATTTAGAAATATCATGTGGAATAGGCCCTTCTGGCCCTTTGAGCTGCACTACCAGCAACCCCAGAACTGACCCTGGCCTAATCATGTACCAACCAGTACGTCTTTGGACTGTGGGAGGAAACCCTCGCAGACACAGGGAGGACATAGAAACTCCTGAATTCACTTCTGACCATGCCAATAGTACTAAAAAAAAAATTGTTCCAACCCAAACTGAATAAAAACACACTGACTTCATGGGGCATTGAAAGACTTCTGTTACATGAGGCTGATGTTTTACCCACTTTCTTTGCAGTGCAAGAATATTTGGAGTTTTGTATGGAATCAGTTACTCAATATTTTGTGTTTCTGTATTTAAAGCTTTGTGTTTGAATGTTGCAGATGGTTTAAATTTTTGTTCCTATGCAAACTATTATTTTAAGTGAAATAAGATATATCATTTATAAAGTATTATCATTGAAATCTATTGAATAATGAAAGGCCCAGATGAGTGGATGTAGAGAGGACGTTTCCTATAGTGGAGGAGTTTAGGACCAGAGGGCACAGCCTCAGAAAAGAAGAGTGTCTCTTTAGAATAGAGATGAGGAGGAGCATTAAACAGAGGGTGGTGAATCTGTGGAATTCATTACCACAGATTGCTCCGGAGGTCAAATTATTGGGTATATTTTATGCAGAGTTTGATAAGTTCTTGAATAATAAGAGTGTCAAAGATTATGGGGAGAAGTTGGGATCAAGAGAGATAGTAAACCAGCTATGATTGAATGGTGGAACAGACTTGATGGGCCAAATGGCCTAATTCTGCTACTTGATATTATTGCCTTATAAAATGGAAATGATTTACTAGACAAATGCATTTGTTTATCTCTCTATGCTCACTTCATCTGTAGTAGAAATAGTCCAAATCCAGATTCATGGTGAACCCTTTCACATACACTACTGGCTTTGTTCCATGGATATTTAGAATGCTGTGATTTAAAACTAAATCAAAATGCATTTATAATTTTGTTATAGACAGTAAGCAGAGAGTGCTTTTACGGTGAGATGTCAATAATTATGCAGCTATTTCACATCCAACATTTGCAATTTAGTAACATGTTTTTCTCTAAAATTCTGAACATACCTCTCTCTGAACACTGATGTCTTGTCTGAATGCCAGATACTGTTATGTTAGTTGACTGCAGTTGGAAATATTTTCAATACTTGAGTTCACCACATAGTGTGGGATTTCTCACAAAACATTGCTTTGTGATTTAGAGGAGCTAATATTAATTACTGTTGTTCCATCCCCATCACCCCCCTCCCACCACATAAAATGATATCAAAATTAGAGATTTATGCTGGCTGTTAGCATATATTTCTTGGCTCAGGCCCAACAAAATGTTACTGCTAACAGTTGTGATTTTGATACAGTATCTGTGAGGATAAGTACTAAAGCAATTTACTTGGAAATCAAAACTGAAATTATGAACAGCTTTGTTCATATCTTTCAAATATTCTAACACCCTGTTGTAATTGTTGCCACAGTGATATGCTGAGTCAGAGGTAGGAAGTTATACAACTTTGAAATGGTGCTGTTGAAATGTGCACACATAAACCATTCCTTAATTTGTCATCCTTAGACACTGATCTGTGTCAGTAGGAATATGTATTGCTGTTCACTGTTGACTAACCCATTTATATTAAATCTAACTTAATCTCCTTTTTATAGTCCCCATAATCCTAAAAGAGACAAGCTGAAGGGATGCAATCGCAACTTTCTTGGCTTGGTGCATTGGCATAAAGAGTGACAATAAAAATATCAGTGATTTCTTTTGGATGGTATGACTATTATTGAGCAATGCATCATCTCAACTGGATTTATGATAATGGTTCAATTTAATTTCAGAGAATGTTTGCAGTTTACAACCTGAAATTCTTGCTCATCACAGACATCCACAAAACAAGAAAAACTCCAATGACAGAAAAGGTTAGAACCCCAAAACCCCCCTCTCATGGCAAGCAGGAAGAAAAGCATCAGTGCATTCCCCCCCCCCACTCCAGCAAAAGCATTAACCCCTGCCACCCACCACACAAGCAATAGGAAGACACTCTCTCCCCTCGCAGAGAGCATGATTATAGAGCCCATCAAAAACTGTCTATCCCAACACTTCGACATCTCACAGGCTGTCTCTCACTAGTGACAAGAGAGAGCTTTAAAAGTGAAAATAGCCTATCTATCAGTAATGTGTTTATAATTTTCCTGCATTCCATTGATTGCAAGCTATCGGAATTGTTGTTTTATTGTTTTGATGAGTTTTTAATCATGACTGTACTTGCTGGCAGTATTTCAGGTGTTTTATTTAAGCACTGCTATTTGTGATGGCTCGGACACAACTGTATTCAGCCAAGCTGTAAAACTAGTACATAACACCAGTGCCAGGGATCCTACTCCTGTCAAGGTGCACCGTGCTACGCAGTTAATACCTAGTCATGTTCTCATTATTAAGAAAGAATGTGCTCTGTGTCTTTTATTGATCAGAAGACTAACGTATATTGAGAAGCATAAAAACAGGGAAAAACAAAGTTACTAAAATCTTTAAGTTTTTCTTGCTAGGTTGAGTGTCAAGCTAGTAACGCGGTAACTCGGCCTTGTTTAAAAAACCCCCCAGACAAAATGCTAAAGAAACGGCAAAGTTGCCACCTGATAAGCCACAAGAGGGATCACAACAATTTATGACACAAGTTAGGAAGTAAGCAGTTATAAAGCTACTACCACTTCGTACATGATGAGACCTGGGTGATGGCCGGGAGTTCAGTAGCCTTGTGGCCTGGGGGGAGAAGGTGTTTCCAATCCTAACAGTTCTTGTCCTAATCTTATTGTATCTCTTGCCTGATGGTAGGAGTCAGAGATTGTTGGATGGATGGGAGGGATCATTGATAATGCTAAGCACCTTGCAAATGCAGTACTCCTGATAAATCTCAGTTGGGTGGAAGGGAGACCCCGATGTAATTGAAAAGAAATTGCTTTAGCATCAGCACAACTAATGCCATTTATCATTAAGACTTACAAGTTGTACAGGAAGATGGAGCTACAGCAGAAGACCTTGCAAATTTGGAACATTGTTGTTCTTAAAAACATTTTTTAAAATGGCAAATTCACTGTGGCAGAGTGTCATGCAAAAATGATGCCACAGATCTGACCCTGGCTGATGAGTTTCGTATTCTTGATGTTCTGCCATTGATGGTACTGCTGATGTAAACAGGGCCTGATGTTTAGTTACTGATGGTTTTGTCCCAATATGTGTTCTCAGGTTTGTTTTTGGTCCTTGTAAATCTGAGTGCTTAAGAGAACCTCAGCTTAGGTGGGTTAAATGCCCACTTTGAGTAAAACACAACCAAATCAAAAGATGCCAAAATAATTGCATCTGACAAAATCTTTACTTTCTTTCATAGAAATGTGTACACCTTTTTTAAAAAAAAAATTATGCCACGTTTTCTCCCTCCCTCACTCTACTTCTGTCCGCCTCCAACACCACTCTTACTTGCCAGTTCATCTCAAATTTGAGCTGCTTTACTCTAGATTCAGAGGCCTTTTGAAAGTGATTGTGACATTTTTAAAGTCATGACTGATTTGGTTGATGGTGTTGATATAATGATTTATTGGTGCAAAAAAAACTTTATTTAGATAGGACTTTAAAGATTTTTCCAATCGAAGCAGAAATATTCTTGACTTTGTCCAGTGACATGAGAATCAGGTTTAATATCACTGGCATATGTTATGAAATTTTGTTTTCTTTGCAACAATACAATGCAATACATGATAATAGAGAAAAAATGTTTGTTTATATATTTTTATTTTATATATATTGAATGGTTAAATGAGTAGGGCAAAAATATATATTTTTAAAAAAAGTCATGAGGTAGTGTTCATGGATTCAATGTCTATTCAGAAATTGGATGGTAGAAAGGAAGAAGCTATTCCTGAATTGTTGAGTATGTACCTTCAGGCTTCTGTACCCTTCTACCTCCTTCCTGATGGCAGCAATGAGAACAAGGCATGACCTGGGATGATGGGGTACTTAATGATGGATGCCACCTTTTGAGGCATCGCTCCTTGAAGATGTCTTGGATACTGTGCAGACGAGTGCCTTTCATGGAGTTTACAAGTCTCTGCAGCTTATTTTGATCTCGGCCCGAAACGTCGATAGCGCTTCTTCCTATAGATGCTGCCTGACCTGCTGTGTTCCACCAGCATTTTGTATGTGTTGCTTGAATTTCCAGCATCTGCAGATTTCCTCGTGTTGATCCTGTGCAGTAGCCTTCCCATACCAGATGGTGGTGCAGCCTGTTAGAATGTACATCTGAAGAAATCTGCAAGTGTCTTTGGTGACATACCAAATCTCCTCAAACTCCTAATGAAATATAGCTGTTTTTGTGCCTTCTTTGTAGCTGCATCAATATGTTGGGCCCAGGATAGATCCTTGGAGATACTGATACCCAGAAACTTGAAATTACTCATTTGGCTGTTGGTTGGGATTTCAGGAGAGTACCTAGGCCATCGCCCCACAGCTAACAAGCTATTTTAATCTTGCATGCCTTTTGCTAGATCTTGGATTTGTATGGAGACTATTAAGGTGGCTTGGCATTGTAAATGCAGAACACCCTTGGTGCACTGCCACTCCTAGAATTTCGACATTTTATCCAATTTCCAAATAAGCCTGAACACTTGAGGCAGGTTCCCTGTGTGTTGGGTTTTAGCAATTTGGCAAGGCCAGTGTTTATTTTCTTCTCTCTAACTGTTCAAGCTCATCTAAACACTGTAAACGAAACCGGTGTGGAAGTCCTGCTCCACTATCAGTCCAGTACCAACACTCATTTAACAATCTTGGTCTACTCAATTTCTTGATGTTCCATATCTCTATTTTCCTTCAACTAACACTGTGCTCTTAGGCAGGGGTTCCCAACCATTTTTATGCATCGGGCCAATAACATTAAGCAAGGAGTCCATGGACACCAGTTTCGGAACCCTGTCTTTGAGTTCTGTGTCTCAACGTTTGTTCCACTCTCAGCAGAGGTACCTTTTACTGTCCAGACCCCCCCCCCCCCAAAAAACATCTCAACAGGTCAAACAGTATCGATTTTATTTAATTTTAAACTTTGCACATTTTTGTAATCTCTGCCGCCTTCTGGTTCAGTGTCAGTTTTTACTGATAGTGCTCTTGTGATGTGCTTCTACGTTAGAAGTTCTATGTGAGCATATGTTTGTGTTGTCATAGTCTGGTGAGCATCAGGAAGGGAAAGGAATGAGAGGGTATGGAATAAAGGACACTCTATTAGTGTTTCCAGCTGCTCTCTTGGGGGTGGGGGAGTGTTGTCATTCTAACTTGGATTCCCTCTAAAGCTCTTGTGCCTTGCCCTTAAATGATACCCTCTAGTTGTAATCTCTGTAGTAGGGCAAACCTGGCTTCTGTTCCTCACACAGTCTCATATATTGCATTAGCTTTCTCATCCACCCGAAGACAATCAACCACTGTGATTTCACCGTACAACAAAATGATTCACGTTATCAAACGGAATGAATGAAGAAAGAAACTGAGTTTTCAGTTATGAAATAATTGTAATACATAGTGTTTTAACTTTTAATAGTTAACAACCCCTCCTCTTTTTCAACATTTTATAATATTTGAGGGAACTGAACTTCACTTAATGTTTTGGGAAATCATTATATTTGGAATTGTTTTCTATACCTGGCATTAAGAATGCCAATACGACAGTTTTCCACAGCAATGAACTTATAGAATAAAATTACACCCATTGCTTAATGTAAGACAGTGTCTTTTTCTTTTAATTTTGCCAGAATTAACTGTGCAGCAAATGGAGAGGATTTTCCAGATAGCTCATACAGTTAACTGTACCCTGTTGTAGCAATTTTCTTTACGGGGTTGGTAATCTAATTTTGTTACTTTGTGGTTTTTTTTCCAGAATAGTTGATTATAGGCCAGAAGATTTTGTTTGTTTTATAAATAGCAAATGTGTTAGTTTTAGAAAAAAACTTTACATTCTTCAACATGAGTTACAGTACTGTACAAAAGGTCTTGGGCACATGTATATAGCTGGTACTATATTTGTAAATGTGGAGTGGAGAGCAAATTTATAAATCTGACTGGAGCAAAGGATGTTGGGAATGGTGAGGGTGAAGTGCCGCGCGAGGGGTGTGGGACAGGTGGCAGAAAAGGAGTGCTGAGGGGTGTGAGGTGGTACAGGTACAGACACACCCAGCCCTGAGACACAAGTGAAGGTAATTTTATTCCAAACAATTGGTGCATCGATCATTACAGAATGTTTCTCTGGTGCTTCCTGTTCTCTCCCATCTTCCTTCCCCTTTTCCCAACCATGATTCCCCTCTCCCTGGCCCTTCCCACTGTCAGTCCACAATAGAAACCCATATCAGAATCAGATTTATCATTACTCATAAATGTCATGAATTTTCTTTTGTGTGGAAGCAGTACAGTGCAATACATAAAATTACTACAGTACTGTGCACAAAGTCTTGTGTGCCTTGCCTAAGACTTTTACACTATATCTTTGTGATTCTCTTACTGGTAACTTTCAATGCATTTCCATTTGAAGAGAATGATTGTTATTGCACTTAATGCTTATTTAAGCTTTTGGTTATGAAAGTTGTGTTATTTTTCCAAATGTATTTACTGTCGCAAGACGTGCAGTATCTGCAGTTTTGGCTGAATCTGTACTGAACTTGCCTCTCAGCATAACTCGTATCTTTAGCAAACTGGTCAAGCTGCAGTGAGCTGGCAGCTCTCAAAAGTAATGGCTGGTGGGGAGAACGCCTCGATTTAGCAGCACACCTTTAAAAAGTGAAATCTCAACATTCAGATCGTCCTCAATTTGTGTGCTTGTCTCTATGGAGTGCTTTTTATTTCATTGTATAACAACCTGAAGAACTTTGTGTTTGACCATGCTTCCCACGGTTTTAGGTGCCTCATATTATCACAAATGACTGAACATGGGCATTGAGTTTGCAAGAGTATTCTTCGGTTGGCATGAGGTAAGATGGTTGGTTTCCATCTAGAGCAGAAATTACTTGATGGCAGATGTGACTGGCATTTCAGTCTAATTTTTAAACTGATTTTCCCTACACGTTGAGGAGAGTTCTAGCCCCGTTATGGCTACCTCATCTAATCCGAAGCACAGATGATCATTTGAACGGAGTACTGGATATGGTACAGTGAGATGAAGGGCCTGATTCCTGGCTGTATTTGGCCTGGAAACTCAGTTTGTGTGGAGTCTTCTACAGGAATGTCTGGTATTTTATTTTAAAATTACTTGCCACAAATAATTGTGTAGAGAGAGAGAGAGAGAGAAGCAACTGACATGCAACAAACAGACTATTGTACAGATGAGAGAGAGAGAGGAAAAAGTCAGTGTAATGTAAAAGAAACAATTTGTTCAAAGAATGGAGGTAACAAATTGCAACAACTTCTCCTTCTCTTCCATTCCTCCAAAAAAAACCCAGCAATTACTCCAGAACAATGTATCAAGTAGGGATTAATTGACTATAAATTATACGCATAAAATCAAACTTCGTTACACACTGCTATATGTTCCCTAGTTTTGATTTGTGAAAAATGCCTAATTATCTCTATAGTGTATTGCAGACTTTTTAAAAATTATGTTTCACTTTTTTATTTTTCTAATTATTTGTGATTAAGTATTCTGGGGAATAACGAACAGATGCTACACTAGTGTTGTAAGTATTATCAAAGATCTGACTCCACTGTTGTATTTCCCAGTAGCCTTGTGCAAGACTGAAGCTGCACTGGAGATCACTTTACTCAACCACACTAGTCCTTGTAAAAGTGATATAATTAATCCTAGATGTCTACAATTTCCTACTTAAACTAAAGTGACAATTTTCTGAAATGCCATCCTTTCCAGGTTATAACATTGTATTACATGTATGAAAATGATTTTTCTTCTTAGCAATTGGCTTAAGTCTGTATCTTCCGGTTACCAACCCATATTGTAAATAAAACATTTTTGCTGATCTCTCCCAACACACCCTTGATTTTGAGAATTTTCATAAAATTTTGCATGTGAGAGCTGTGTTTCTCCATTTCAATGTAGTTTGCTCATTTCACCAGTCAGATATAAAGAATGTCTTCACAGATCAGATATTTAAGCTTTATTGCATTTAATGAAAAACAGATACCATTGTTTTGAATTAGTTTGAATAATTATTGCTGAATATGAAGTGTGTAAGTGGAGATCATTTTGATATCAGCCAGTGGGATGTTTCCTGAAGGAGGGTGACTTCTGTAAAGGTTGGCTGTCCAGTTTCATAATGCTGTAAAAAGCTATTTGCTGTCCTTTGCAGAGATTACCTTCATCTGTTGTCATTTGTGGGTTAAGGAATTGTTCATTGAAGCCCCGGACAGAAACTGGGGGATGCATTGATTTGGCTGTCTTTTGGGCTAATGAAAGCAACGTCACCCCAAAATTCAACTTGGTAGCAGCATCTTTTACCACCAGACTTACGAAGAAGGACCTTCTGACCAGTCATCTTTTGGGTTTTCTAAAGACTTGTCTGGAACCCAGTAGATTCTGCAGTGTCTTTGCCTAGTTCTAGAAACTGAAGAGGTTGAAAATCCCAATTTGTGGCTCATTTAATTTCAGACAAAATGCAGTCACATTACTGTGAAAAAGTCTTTGGCACATGTAAAACAGATTTAAATCTGTAAAGCCAAGTGAAGATATTCTTGTCTCTGAAAAGCAAAGTTGCTTTTAAAAAAATGAAATGGAAAGTTTCTAAATATGAAACATATTACTATAAAGAATAGTAAACAGTAAAAACAAAAACTAAATCAAATCGATATTTGGTGTGACCATATTTGAAACTACATCAATTCTCTTGGGTACACGGCTGTGCAATTTTGTAAGAAAATCGGCTGATGGTTGTTCTAAGCATCTTGGATAACTTGCCACAGTTCTTCTGCAGACTTTGGCTGTCTCACTTGCTTCAGTCTCTCCAGGTAATCCCGGACAGCTTCAATGATTTTGAGATCCGGTGTCTGGAGGTCTTACCATCTGAAATCACATTTTAAAAACCATATATAAAATCATAAACTATATTTAAAACATATAAGCTATATAAATATATATATTCTGGATTTCTTCTCTCCCCCCCCCTTCCCTTCCAGTCCTGAAGAACGTCAATTGTTTATTCATTTCCATGGATGTTGACTGGCCTGCTGAGTCCTCCAGTATTTTGTGTTTTGCTTAAAAAAAGTCTTGGGTGACTAAGACTTTGGCACAGTACTGTATGCAGAAATGGCTTCACACCTCTTTTTACTGACAATAACAAGAACGTTGCTTGTTCTTTCCCTGCAGGCTATAGTTTGCAAACAACAAGTACCATAACAGATGACTGTAGTAGAGGATAAAAAGTATGAAGTGGTCTGAATCACTACAAGCATGCGGTTTTATTTTGACAGAAGTGCATGTTGGAGAAGGTTATATTTCTAATATACTGTATTTGTACAAGTAGTTGAATGGGGAATTCTTATCTGAAAATTAAAGCACATCCTTCCTGGATTAGATTGAATTGCATTTACCCATATTGGGTTTTAGCAACTGAATGTTGAAAGTGACAACCTAGACCATAAACAAAAAAAAAGCTATTACTTCAGGAAGCTGGCTCACTAGACAATTCCACCGTTGTATTGGTGCGTTTTAAAGGCAGCAAGCAGATTTGCGGTTTAGATTTTTCTGGGATGGAAGGTGGAGAGTTGCAACACGAGTAGTTAGAGGAAAGCTGCAGGTTGTTGACAACATCAGTGGGACTGATTACTTTTCCCCTGCAGCTTGGTTAAATGGGATGGAGAAAAAAAACACCAGTAATTTCCCCTCCCTGAAACAAAAGCAGTAGAGAATGACTGTTCCACTTGAGCGGTAGAAGGAAAATTTAAAAAGAAAACTATGGAAGCATAGATTTGAGGTCACACAGACTGTGGAGTTTTAGAACAGCCCACTCTGAGCTCTACTGGGAAGGAATAATGTCTTCTTTTTCCTTCCTTGGTATTCTGTCTGAATGATAACAAGTAGCCTTTTTCATTCATAGAATGTTCATTTGTAACTGAGCTTAAAGAATAAAAAATTATAAATGATTATTCAACAAGACAGTGCCTCTTTGTTGACCCATCTAGGCTCTATTTCAAACCTATTTAAGAGTGAACTTGCACAATGGAATTCCCTCATTCTTCTTAGAAATTGGTCCCTTCACCCTTTAAACATAATTCAATCAATTAAATAAAAGGATAATTGGATGGTTTAAGACAGTGAAGTGATTCCTTATCAATCAGTGGGACATTTGGATAGAAATTATTGAAATATGCGAGGGCTGAATCTTGAGATGAGGAAGTTGCTGACTGTAACAATTTTTTCTCCGTTAAGGGCTGCCTCCTGTCGATTGATTGCAGAGCAGCATTGATCTTTAACAGAGCTATTTCTGCCACTCAGAGTGAATGGTCGCAAAGAAGTGACCTACCTCCCAAAAGAGCTTGCAGTGCATTCCTAAAGTTTTGTGGTGAATTCAACATCAGTGCTCAAGCTCACTAGAATGGCATACCCAGAATGGCATACCCAGAATGGCATACCCAGAATGGCATACCCAGCCAAATATTAAGTTCAAGTTTATACTGTCAAGAATGTTCATATACAGTCAAATGAAGCAACGTTCCTCCCGACCACGGAATATATATATATCGCACACAGCACATAAAGCGACATAATACCACATATAAGTTAATAATTCAAAATGCATGTGAAGTGCACAGCACAAGCAGACAGCTTGCGGTCCTAGCGACGAGACCTCAGCAATCGCAGGATGTTCATTAGTCTCACAGCCTGGTATTCCGAGTCCTGGTGCTCCTGTACCTCTAACTGTAGTCCAGGGTTTACGAGGCCTGGGGAGTTGGTACATGCCCATTGCATTTTGTGCCTAACAAAGTTACAGGTGCATGAGTTGTAGAAATATCTCAAATGCTTGTGCTTTGAATTCTGCAGTCCCTTTTTGAGGGAGGGGGAGTTATTAATGTTCAAGGTATGACAAAATCAATCAAAGCAGGTCTTTTGTGTGATTGCAGTTGATTAGCTTTACAAAGGTGCCACTATTTTAGCAACAAAACTGTTTTATACAGTATACTCTAATTCCCAGTGGCCAACAATTGATGAAAAGCCACACGTAAAAAGACAGCAAACAGCTAGTGTTAGGACAAAAATCTGCAAATACAAATAGTAAAAAAAAAATAAATAAGCAACAAATATCAAGCACAAGAGATGGTGAGCTGTTGAAAGTGAGGCCATAGGTTGTGGGAACAGTTCAGTGATGGGGTGAAACCATTTTAGTTTCTATTCTTATTCTGGCATGTTGGTCATGACCTCCTCTGGTGCCAAGATGAGGCCACCCTCATGGTGGAGGAGCAACATCCAACCTGATGATATGAATATCAATTTCTCCTAATGAATAAAATACCTGATTCCACTTCCTCTATTCCCCACTCTAATATTTTAGTACTCCTCACCTGCCTATTACCTCCCTATGGGTCTCCTCCCCTTTCTCCTACTGTCCACTTTCCTCTCCTATCCGATTCTTTCTTCTCCAGCCCTTGACCTTTCCCATCCACCTGGCTTCACCTATCACCTTCCAGCTAACCTTCTCCCCCCCCCGCCCCTCCCCCTCCACCTTTTAATTCAGGCATTTCCCCCCTTCCCTCTCAATCCTGAAGAAGAGTCTCGACCGAAAATGATGATTGTTTATTCCTGACCTGCTGAGATCCTCCAGCATTTTCTGTTACTTTCGACCTGCTGTATCTGCAGACTTTCTCATGTTTGTGAAGGTTTGATTTGAGTAGCTCACTTCCAAAATCTTAGGAATGAGAGGGGGGGGGGAAGGGGGGAAATATACAAAGCACAGAGCAGGGTCTAAAATACAAGTAGATGCATAAGCTTTGGTGGCAATCAGTAGCATGTTGGGTTGTTAATTACTTTTAGTGCAGTATCTTTGCACGCTTACGTTGATGCAAACAATTTTGAATAGAAAGTTTGGCCTTGAAATGATGCTGTTCAAGTAAAGAGGTGCGAGTCCATTAATCTTGGGTTGGTTCATTTCCACTGAAACACTTGAGTTTCAATGGAATGTAATAAACTTTAATTTGCAAGCAACCTGAAATTTTTTTCACCATTAGGTGAAACTGGAATTGGATAATGTTAATCGTCTGTCGGAAAGGGAGACAGGTCCATCAGTTCAGTCCCTTTTAGAGGGAGCGGGGTTAACGTTTATATAGCTGTTGACTAGTGCCTGCTGTACTGATGTGTTGGGCGTGAGTGGCTTGTCATTGGGAAATGGGTTCATTATTGCCGCTCTTAGTTGCCCAGCAAGGCAGAAAGCAATCGCACATTAGACGTCTGATAATTAGTTTGCTGCTAAATTATTTCACACAGTGGCAGATGAAATTTAATGCAGGAAAGTGCAAAGTGGTGCGTATTGGCAGGAAGAGCAAAGACAACACAGACCAAATGGTCATTTTACATCAGGAACGCAGAGAGCAGGGTATAAAAATTAAGTGGCAGAACAGATTGAGAAAGTGGCTAATAAAGCACGCAGGATCCTGGGTTTCACTGCTGCAATTGAACACAAAAGCTGCGATGTTATGTTTGTTCATTTGTTATGTGCCTTGTTGTGTGATGTGTGATCTTGGTCCTTCCATGACTGTGATTGTTTTTGACAAATTTTTCTACAGAAGTGGTTTGCCATTGCCTTCTTCTGGGCAGTGTCTTTGCAAGATGGGTGACCCCAGCCATTTCTATACTCTTCAGAGATTGTCTGTCTGGCGTCAGTGGTCACATAAGCAGGACTTGTGATATGCACCAGCTGCACCCATGACTTCATGTGACCCTGATCAGGGAGCTAAGCAAATGCTGCACCTTGCTCAAGGGTGATCTGCAGGCCAGCGGAGGGAAGGAGCACCTCACAGCTCCTTTGGTAGAGACGTATTTCCACCTTCCCACCCTATGGTATGTTTGAGACTAATACAGTATTCAATTCCAGTGGCCACATCTGGTCATCAAGTTTCCAGGGAGAGTGCAGAAAAGATCTACTGTGGAGGTTCTGAGGAAGAGAGTTTAGTTACAATAAAGATAGACAAGTGAAGCTGAAGAAGAAAAACGGAGGAGATGTTTGTGGTGGACAAGTTTAGAAAGGACATTAGATAAAAGCGGTTTCTGAGCATGGAAGTACACAGACCATGTCGGAACAGCTGTAATCTGTTGTTGCCAATGAGTGGTTACATTCTGCCTGAAAGAGTGCTGGTTTCATACTTCATAGTGGCTTTCAAATGAAAATATTTGAAAATTTAAAAGAAAGCTCATGGCATTTTGGGGGGGGGGGGGATTACAGTGGTTAAGTGTCTCCAGAAAGAACCAGCATAGACGCAAGTCCGTTGGTCTCCACCTGTCTGACAATGATTCTGTGGCAAAAGTTACATATCAAGAGCTTGTATGATGCCATTCCTAATTTCAGGCGTATTCAGTCATTGCTTCTGCCACATGGTTTGGTAATTTTCCATATTTTGTTCTTGGTGCCATAACTTTTCTACATATGAAGGAACTTTTTAATGGATTAACAGACTGAGAATTATCATCTTTTGTCAAGTTGAAAAGCAGTAGATGTATTTTATTTATTTATTTAATGTATATTGTGACACAGCAATCGCCCAGTTCAACCCTAGTCTAATCACAGGACAATTAACCTACTAACAGTGTAGGAGGAAACGAGAGCACCCAGAGGAAACCCACGTGATCACGGGGAGAACTGACAAACTCCTTACAGGCAGTGGCAGGGGTTGAACCCAGGTCACTGGTTCTGTAAAGCATCGTGCTAACCACTGTGCGACTGTGCTGCCCCGCATTGGGTCTGCTTCAGAGTGTATTTGTGTGGCTTAGAAAAATTCTGCTGCCTGTCTTACTTTGACTCTTAATTTGAAAGGAATTGACTTTACTGAATTGTCATGTTTTTACACCACATCCAGTGTGTGTAAACGCTTCAAGCAAGGTTAATGGGTGGTTATCACAAGTGGGATCTCTGCACTTTCAATAACTTTTTCTTCTCAGCTTGTGGGGGACTATGGCTTATTTCTTAGTCCACTTCTAGATTTCACTTACTCGGCATAAGTAAAGGATTGGAACCCTGGACTGCAGCTCTGAACCGGGGTTCCCAACCTTTTTTATGCCATACACCAATACTATGAAGGAAAGGGTATGTGGACTCCCAGGTTGGGAACCACTGCTGTGAACCAACAAGGATGATTTGTTTTCTGAGGAACCTCTCAGGTTTCCGATAACCTTGCAAGGAAATGATTTGGCAGGCATTGCAGATAGGAACTGAAGGCAAGGCCTAATGCTCTCTGTAGCAATTATTCAGTCAGCTGTTGGCCGAACCCCATATTAAATTCTTAATGCTTTTGAAGATGCTGGCTTCAAATCAATTCCAGTTTTACTATCCAAATAAATTTCATGTTGAGGATCAGTGGCGATTTGGAATGGATTTTTAGCAAGGTCTTCCCTTCTAGAGTTCAGTGAAACCCTTTCCCACTGCTCCCTCTCTGTCTTCTCTGCTGCCTCTGACTCTTCACTAGCTGGCCTCTTTCCCTTACCCCCACATTTTTACTCAGGCATTCCTCCCCCCTCCACCCCCCCCACCCCCCCCAGTCCTGAAGAAGGGTCTCGGCCCGAAACCTCGACTGTTTACTCTTTTCCATAGATGCTGCTTGACCCGCTGAGTTCCTCCAGCATTTTGTGTGTGTGGCTTCTTGTTAATCATTAACATTCGGTGTGATTCAGTTGTTAATGAAGGTATGCACCTTCTGGACCTTGGACTAACCCTCCCAAAAATCATTGGCTCATGTAGGAAGTAAATTGATTTATGATGTAGGCCTCATCTTACAGTGACTTGGCTCTTGTCAGTAGTGTTCATAATCTTACGGGCTACAGTTCTGATGCTGTTCTTTATGTTATTGTGCAGTTTTTGCAGTGGCATTAAGATGGTTTAGATTGTTACTCAAGCCTTACCAAACAAGCAAACATATTAAACTACTTGTTTTAAATCTGTAAATTCTGATAGCAGAAATCCAGAATCCCTACTTTGAATTACTTGTCTGCAGTCTTCCACTAAAGTGAAATTTGATCTGTTGTTTCCAAAGGCTATTCAAAGCTACTATATTATAGACAACTTTCCATTTCATCATATGCTGTTTGTTGATCATACAGATACTCGAATAAAGAAGAACTTGTCAGCGCATAAAGTAGAAACTGACTTTCCTTTTTGTTTTGGATTCAACCTAATTTCAAGCCATAAAATTTGAAAACGCATCTAATTTTACAATTTCCCATTTCTGGTGCTTTTGTTTACTTGGAGGTTTCCTTGTCCTTTCTTTGCAAATCTGCAGGTTGCTTCAGGGTCGGTCTGAGTCCATTTATAACGTTCAGTTTTCACTGACGGCATGTTTTGACAGAGCTCCAGGTGTCTCTTTGTTTGGCTCGACGTGGTTCAGTGGGCCTACCAATTAGTGTCAAGCCAAAGCCAGTGGGTAATTTGGAAGGTCATGTGGTGAAGGGGCACTTGGTAAGATGATCCATAGCAGGCTGTGCCTTCGTTCTGTCAGGAGTGGCCTGGGAAAGTTCAGTGGTGAGTGATGAAGTAGATTTGGCACACAGACATTCTAAACTTGACAAATTTTTCATGCCTTTCCCCGTTCTCTCTAACTCAACACCCTCTGATTCTTTTAAACATCACAAAACAGGGAAGAACTCATAATTAAACCCCTTCTCCAATATCCGTCCAAAGGTCAGTGTTAATATACGTTTTCACTATAGTTACGGTTGTCCTTGCAAGTCTTGGGTGAGCTGCTTCTAGGTACTAATGTAACTCTGGCTCTGTAGGGCATTCCCCCCCCACCCCATGCACATTTGTGCAACTTAAAGCTGCTTTGGAAATTTTGCTTGGCCCCCTACAAGAGTAAAGACAAACTAATTTTTGTTTAACTATACTGGTGCCAGGAGCCTGCTTTGTCAACAGTTTTTTTTTGGGGGGGAGAGACTTGCCTACCACTGCAAACCTAGAAGTTTCCATTTTGCATATCCACACTTTAATAATATACTTGGTACTTTGACTATTTTCACATTTTACACTCATTTTCTAAATTTAAAACATTAAAGTAGGATTTTTGAGCAAATCTACACAACATAGTGCATCATGTCAAATCAAAAGAAAAATTCCAAAATCTGTCAACATTTACTAAAAATTAAAAACCAAAATTGAGGTTGTAGAAGTAGTAATTCCCTTTATAATTACAATGCTAATTTTCCTCAGGTGCAATATACAGTATTACCTTCCCAACTCACAAAAATTGTTGATAGGGAAAATTGAAGGATCACCTGTTTTGAATGAATTCATAAGAATAAATACCCTTCTCTGTATGGTCCAACAGTATGATAGGCTTTCAACAGACCAAACCAAAATGAAGACCAAAGCATTCAAGGCAAGTCAGGAAATGATAAATGAGAAGCACAAATCTGGGGGAGGGTGCAAGAACATCTCACAGGCACTGAATGTAGCTCAGTGCAGTCCATCTTGGGGGGGGGGGGAATGAAACCATTATCACACTGTCTAGATCAGGCTGCCTCTCAAAACTTCTTCACTGGAGAAGAATGGCACTTGTAAGAGGGGCTACTGTGACACCACCAGTTGCTCTGGGGGAGCTGCAGAAGTCGGTGGCTGCAACTGGAGATGAAGATCATGGCTCCACAATCTGTGAGACCTTGCACAAAAGGGTATTTATGGAAGAGTGGCAAGGAAGAAAGAGTGGCTTAAAAAATGCATATTCTTGCCGATAAGCGTTGCTTAGAAGATGCTGGAAAGATGTGGAAGCAGTGTGGTCGAATGAGACTAAAGTGGAACTTTTTGGCCTCAACACTAAGTGGTACATGTGGCATAAATCTACTACTGCGCATCAGTCAGGTAACACCATTCCTACTGTCAAGTATGGCAGAAGTAGCAGCATCATACCATGAGGTTGCTTTTCAGCAGCAGGGATTGGAAATCCTGTCAGGATTGATAGGAAGCTGAATCCTGGACAAAAACCAGCTATCCTCTGTCAGAAAGTTTAAACTAGGGAGGAGGTTAGTCTTTCAGCAGGACAACGACCCAAAGCACAGTCAGAGCAACCATGGAGTGGCTTCAAATGAATAAAGTTGATGTCTTTAAGTGACCAGGACAGAGTCCTGACCATAATTTGATTGAACACTTCAGGCAAGACCTCACGATTGCAGTTTGCCACAATTCCCCAACTAACCTGGCACAGCTTAAGCAATTTTACAAGAAGTGGGCAAATCTTGCTCCATCACATTCTGTAAAGTTAATAGAGACTTATCCAAAAAGACTACTGGCCATAATAGCTGTGAGATGTGGTTTAACAAGTACAGAGAAAAGGTACTTAAAACTGATAAAGTATCAGTTTTTGATTTTTTAGTTTGCATGCTTCATAGTTTTCCTTGTTTGTGGTCTCTACTATGAAAAAACGAGCATGTGATTCAGAAATAAATATCTCAGTTAAATTGAACAAATGCCCTGGTTGTTATACTCATTTATGTGAACAGAGGGTTGGGGGCTGAATACTTTTACAAGGCCCTGTATATAATACTTGCCTTTGCCTTTATTGCATGTGACTCAATTAGGGGCTTGTTTCATTAAGATGCATGTGAGATGGTAGGCTCTTTTTTTAATAAAAGGCTTAACATATCTTGCTCTTTCCCTGAAACTGTTTGCTTTTAGTAACAGAGCACCTCATTTTTTACAGGTTAATTGTTAAAGACTTTTTATTTACTTCGCGATAACTTTGTAAACACAGCACAGTAAAATGATTGAAGGCCCAGTGCAATCAACTGTAAATTATTTTCTGCTTCTATGCTGTGAAAGTGTATTTGGAAGTGACTGGATGTCTAGAACACCATTTCCAGACAACAGTTCTGCTCATAATGAACATGGGTTTGGTACCAGGAGAAAAAAATTGGATAACAGACTAGCTTGCATTTTGCCAATGCTCTTCTTCCCCAATGCAATTGTAGTCACTCTTGGAGGACTTATTCAAGTTGGATGGGTGGCAGAATGGAGATGCGTCTCTACCAAAGGAGGTGTAAGGTGCTCCTTCCCTCCACTAGCCTGCACGTCACTCCTGGACAAGGTGGAGCACCTGCTTAACCCCCTCGATCAGGGTCACGTGAAGCCCTGGGAGCAGCTGGTGCATACCACAAGTCCTGGGTATGCGACCACTGATGCTGGGCAGACAATCTCTGAAGAGTATCGATAATGGCTGGGGTCATCTGTCGTATACCCAGAAGGCGACAGTGGCAAAGCACTTCTGTAGGGGGGGAAATACCAAGAACAGTACGACATGTAATGAACAAAGAAATTCAAGATGGAAGTCACATGAAATGATTGCAGGTCATTTAGAAACAAAAAGGTGTCATGGGTGGATTATTTACAATCTTGGAACTTTTACAACCCTGTTATGAAAAAAGCGTCTTTTTTCACAAGCTAAATGAGTCAAGAGGGTTTAACTGTATGAAATAAATAAGAATGATGTCAACTAAATATGGAAAGACTCAAGAATGCTTGAAGCAGATAATGGATGAGCGTTGGGTTGTACAGGCAATGTTTCTTGTCTTTAGCAAAAATTCACATTGCTCTACCATAGTTTTAATTGGAAATAAACATAAATATTTTTCCATTGAAGCAATAAAGTGCTAGAGACTTGATATCTTACTAAAATTGCTTCATCAAATTTTTATGGACTTTTATGTTGCATCTTGCATTTGTGCTAATGCCACACGTGAGCTTATTCTGAAGATAACAGCGAACTTTCTGGTTTGTCATTCTCCAGTTTTGTTCACCACAGTCTTTGTGAGGAACCTTTCCCTGAGTGACAATGATTAAAGAGAAATCTTCCTCCTGAAATCATCAATTCTTTTATTTTCTGGAGTACAAGTGTTTCATTAAGTTGTAATTGTTTCCATTCCAGCATCCTCAAAACGCATTCTTCTGAGCTTGCTTGTACCCTATTTGGTTTCCTCTGTTCCTCTTCAGCTTTCAATTACATTGTTAGAAAGCTGTAGCAATTGCTAAGATGCGGAACAAATTTTCAACTGCAAATGGTTTGTTCAATTTTTATGATTTGGTTTTAAATTTATTCATTAATTTTTGACACTTGGTTAGTGCTCACAAGGATATTATGTACTCAGTCCTAACTACCCCCAAAAATGTGTTTCTGAGCTGCTGGCATCAACTTCTGCAGTTTTTCAGGTGCCATTACTAACCCACTATGTTGTACAGTAAGTTCCAGGATTTAGTCGTGGTATTGATGAAAGAACCAAGGAGTTTCATATCTGTGATGGCTGCCAGGATGTTATTAGTGAGAAACTCCGTGATAGTAAATCCATTGAATGTTGAAGGCAGGTGCATCTTGGGGCGGAGATGGCCATTGCCTTGACATGGTTGTGGCACAGAGGTCACTTTCCATTTATTAGCTCACAGCTGATTGATGTCTAGGTTTGCTGAATGTTGACAGGGTGGGCTGCTTAGTTTGTGAGTTTGCAATGGGTTTGAGCATTTTGCGATCATTTCCACCGTTGACCTCAAGATGGAAGGATTTTATTGGTGAAGTAGCTCAAGATGTTTGGGTCTAAGGCCTTGTCCTGAGGAAATCCTACAGTGACATCCTGAGGTTGGGATGATTGATTTCCACCACCAACAAATATATCTTCTTGTCTGAGGTATATCTCCAACTATTGGAGTACTTCCCTCTTCATCTTGACCTCCGTTACACCAGGAATCCCTGCTGCCATACTCATTCAAAAGCATTGGACGTCAAGAGCAATCAATTTCTTCTCATTTGCCTCTAGAATTCAGCTCGTGGTTTGGATCCAGGTTGTGATGTGTTCTGGAGCGGAGTGGTTCAGGTGAAGCCCAGACTGGACATCATTGAGCAGGGTATTGGTGAACAAGTGCAGCTTGATAGCTCTGTTGATGGCTCCTCTGTCACCTGATGATTGAGAGGTAATTAGGCAGAATGGATGTGTCTTGCATTTTGTTAATGATTTATTTTTGATCTTCACTTCTCTCAGAAGTCTCATTTAGCAGCTAGTTCTTGATCACTGACTTTCTCTTCATCAAAACATTCAAGAGTTTTGGCTTAGGAGATGCCATTAACCTCGTCAATTAAATCTTCCATCTTAAATAGATTGCTACATCTGTTTCTAATCCCATTTTGTGTCCCATTTCATTTTTGAAGTTCAAAGTACGTGTGCTATATACAACCTTGAGATTTGTCTCTTTACAGGCAACCACAAAACAAAGAAACCCAATAGAACCCATTAAACCAAGGCCGTCAAACACTTAATGTGCAGGGGGAAAAAAAAGCGTGCAAACAACAGAGGCAAGCAAGCGACTGAATTCACAAAAGTGAGTCCATAGCCGTGAAGCCAATTATCGCTGCCGATCCAGTAGCAGGCCTCAGTTCAGCGCAGAGATGAGTAAACCCGCAGAGCTGTGAGCATCCTGTCTGTAGAAGCTGAGCTCATTGAAGATTTTCCTGTCTTGGAGCTGATTTTTACCCTTCCCAAGAATGGATGGGAAAATAAATCAGATATTCAACTTCTGCTAGTGTCAGATGTGACAAGCGATCTGTTTTAATGATCCTTGTGTAGCCAGATCCTGTCAGTTGTGAACTCGTGATCTTTATCTCTCTGACACTCTGTTAGATGTCCTCCTACACCAGGGGTTCCCAGCCTGGTGTCCACTGACACCTTGCTTAATGTTATTGGTCCATGACATAAGAAAAAGTTTGGGAACCCTGTCCTACACCTGGTCTGCTCTCCTCATTCCTTCTCTTCCCACAGGCTCCTAAAACTCCTAACGTGTGGGTTTTTTTTCTCCAATCTTATTCAGAAGTTTAAAACTTAAACTTGACACCACATTCATTTTTGTCAAGTTTCCTTTGTTTTTCATTTTAGAATCGTAAAAGTTTGATGGCCTCCTTTTGTAATGGATTATTTTTCTGTATTTCAAAGCAGAAAGCATCGAAACGCTGATGTCCTCCAAAATTTAAAATGCTCCTTTTAAGTAGAGTTGCATTTCAGTAAGTTTAAATGGTAAATGAGAGTAGAAATATATATATTCAGTTGATCTGCTTCACATTTGCTACTGTAAAGAAGGTTTCGGCCTTGCGGCACTGATCTTTAATTAGTAAAGGGTTATGAATAGAGAAGAATCCATGCGAGTACAGTGGCATGCAGAAGTTTGGGCACCCCTGGTCAAAATTTCCCTGACTCCTCAAACCTTGTCCCAGCAGCTGCCTAGCACACTGAAAATTAAAATAAATGATGCCCACAATGCAGCAGAAGGCTATAAGAAGATAGCAAAGCGTTTTCAGGTAGCTATTTCCTCAGTTTGTAATGTAATCAAGAAATGGCAGTTAACAGGAATGGTGGAGGTCAAGTTGAGGTCTGGAAGACCAAGAAAACTTTGAGGGAACTGCTCATAGGATTGCTAGAAAGGCAAATCAAAACCCCCGTTTGACCGCAGAAGACCTTCAGGAAGATTTAGCAGACTCTGGAGTGGTGACGCACTGTTCTACTGTGCAGCGGCACCTGCACAAATATGACCTTCATGGAAGAGTCATCAGAAGAAAACCTTTCCTGTATCCTCACGACAAAATCCAGTATCAGAAGTTTGCAAAGGAACATCTAAACAAGCCTGATGCATTTTGGAAAAAAGTCCTGTGGACTGATGAAGTTAAAATAGAACTTTTTGACCGCAATGAGCAAAGGTATGTTTGGAGAAAAAAGGGTGCAGAATTTCAATGAAAGAACACCTCTCCAACTGTTAAGCACAGGGGTGGATTGACCATGTTTTGGGCTTGTGTTGCAGCCAGTGGCACAGGGAACATTTCACTGGTAGAGGAAAGAATGAATTCAATTGAATACCAGCAAATTCTGGAAGCAAACATCACACCACCTGTAAAAAAAAAAAGCTGAAGATGTAGAAGCCATCCCCTTTTCAACAGGATAATGATCCTAAACACACCTCAAACTCCACAATGGACTACCTCGAGGAGCAAGCTGAAGGTTTTGCCATGGCCCTCACAGTCCCCTGACTTAAACGTCATCGAAAATCTGTGGATAGACCTCAAAAGAGCAGTGCATGCAAGACGGCCCAAGAATCTCACAGAATTGGAAGCCTTTTGCAAGGAAGAATGGGCGAAAACCCCTCAAACAAAAATTGGAAGACTTTTAGCTGGCTACAGAAAGCATTTACAAGCTGTGATACTTGCCAAAGGGGGTGTTACTAAGTACTGACCATACAGGGTGCCCAAACTTTTGCTTTGGGCCCTTTTCCTTTTTTGTTATTTTGAAACTGTAAAAGATGGAAATAAAAAGTAATCTTGCTTAAAATATTAAAGAAATGTGTCATCTTTAGCTTTATGCCTTTTGGAAATCAGGTCATCTTTTACTCGCTTAGCTATTCACAGTAACAGGAATTTTGACCAGGGATGCCCAAACTTTTGCATGCCACTGTATGTGTAGACTTCCCTTGCCAGTATGAAGCCTTGTGTGTGGACCTGCCTTGTATTGTACCTGATGTCACAAAACATTCTTCATTTGGAAGTGATATCAGCTTCAACTAGGATTGCAATAATAGATGTGTAATGTGCTGTTCCTGCTCAACCAGTTCCACAGCCCCCATTATCACATATACTAATCTGCATTCCTGTACCCTTTCTCTAACATGCACTCACATGCATTCTTTCTCGTCTTTGTGCCTGTGTGCTCCCTTGTTTATTCATTTTATTTAGACACCAGGCTCCCTTGTTTATTCATTTTATTTAGACAAACAGCGCAGAATAGGTCCTTCTGGCCCTTCGAGCTACACTGCCCAACAACCGACCAGCTTGACCCTGGCCTAATCACAAGGCAATTTACATCGTCTAATTAACTAACTTTTACCTACCAATCAAAGTACGTTTTTGGAATGTGGGAGGAAACCGGAGCCCCTGGAGGAAAGCACACACACATGGAAAGGAATGTACAAACTTTCTTGCAGCGGACTCTTGGAGCTATGAGTGTTGCGCTAACCGTGGCACAGCACTTGCACGTAAACCATCCTTCTGCATCTTGCACACAGACAAACTCTCTTTCAGTGATGTTGGCTTCCTTGATTCTTTAAAAACACTCATTATATGTCATATGGGATTGATATATATATGTGTGTGTGTATATAGGATGCCCATGACTTTTGCAAAGTACTATTGTAATTTTATGTATTGAACTGTACACTGCCCCAAAACACATCTCATGACATGTGTGAGTGATGATAAACCTGATTCTGATATGGGTCTCTATTGTGGACTGAGAGTGGGAAGGGAATAGGGAGAGGGAATCATGGTAAGGAAAAGGAAAAGGGCGGGAGCAGGAAGCACCAGAGACATTCTGTAATGATCAATAAACCAATTGTTTGTAATTCAATGGCCTTGTCTTGTGTATCAAGTCTGACTGTGTCTGCAGCCGTCCCACCCTGGCACTCCTTTGCCACCTGCCACTGCATTCCATCCTCATCGATCTCAACAGATTTACAAACTCTCTCTCCAGTCCATGTTGACAAGTACAGTACTGTGGAAAGGTTTTAGGCACCTGTGCTGAAGACTTGCACAGTACTGTATTTGAATGATATCTTCTCTGACCAATGTATCAGCTCATGTGCCTTTTTGGATATTATGTCATATGCAAGCAAGCAAGACTTTTCCTAAAATTCTGGCAGTGGATATCCCTTTTCTACTGCTAAGATTTTATTGTCTTTGGAAAACAGGAAGTTTTGTTAAAGTTTTTTTGGCCTGCTGATTGTAGAGTTCATGCTCTTTCCAATTTCACGTTGTTGCCTTAGCCTGGTCCTGACCTGCTATCCAGCTCTCTCAGTTGATGCTAAGATAATGTGAAGCTTAATGTGATCTACAGAACAGAGGTCAAGGGTGAACACAAAGGTCCTCAGCAAACATTCATTTATATGTCATCAGCACCAGTACTTGTCAGATCAGGCTCCATTAAAAGAGCTTAAATTGACAGTTGACTAGAGACTCCTTTATGGGAATTTAAGGAAGTATTCGTTGAGACTGTAGAAGAGTACACATAAAAGGAGCTTCTGGATAGCACCAAAGTTATTTGGAACAATATCTAATTACTGTTGTTCCAGTGCTACATTGAAAAAGGAGATATTTATTCTTCAAAGTTCTAAATACATTTTGTATCAAAGTATGAATGCAATTTACGGCCCTGAAATTCGTCTTCCCCGCAGGCGGTCATGAAACAAAAAAGAACCATGGAACCAACCCGCTCAAAACAAACTGCATCAAACCCCCCCTCCCACACAAAACAAATCTCAGCAACAGCAGCTAAGAAAAGTGAACAAAATCACGGAATATAAAACACAAAATTAAAGGGCAAATTTCTGTACAGTTCAGCACATTGTTCATTATCTGCATGCCTCCCAAATATTGCCTGAAAGTAACAAGAAAGAGCTGTTAAAGTTCTTCCAATATTCAGCATCAATTCTGTTGGGAAATAGTACAATCAGGATGGAGATTTGGGCCACTGAAATGAGTCAGATGGTAACAGTTGAATGACTTTTACATATTTTTCAAATGTATCTGTATAAACTAATTCAGAAGAGTAGTGATAGTGCAGGTGGTGTTGTAATCCAATGCGTGTCTATGTTTGAACTTTGAAGCACTCCAGGAAGGAAGCAGAGCTGAGGGTTTCATAAAATCTTTTCCTGGACAAATTTTAGCTTAAATAAAACTTCAGTGTTATGCAGCCATTTTAAATGGGATAGGCTTTAGCAGATGTGATATCTTGTTCCTTCTCTGCATTTATGCTTTCATGCCTCCCCAAACGAAAGAAGGACCTTAAGAATTGCTTATCACAAGTGCTACTGACCACTTTAATTGAAAGGTAGGATTTTGCGCACTTCAAATTGCATTGTGATTTTCGATCTCCTCATAGTGCAAGTGCAAAGCCCAACACTTTGCAATCACCTGTGCTGTGTGAAGCCCTTTTACAAGGCTTGGGAGTTTCAAAGCAGTCTGCTGCCACAGAACATGAAGAGGACTGTTACAGCTCTCAGGATGGCTGGAACTCTGACGACTTCATTTATATTTCAGAATTGTTTTGGTGATTGACAGCATCCTCCTTTAAAAAATGGACTTGTTTTGTCAATTCATATTACTGGGAAGGGGGTGGTCTAGAGTTACATGGGTCCACACCAGCAATTTAGCCTATAATTGGCACAAGTTGACTAATACTCAAGAAAGCTGTTCAGAGATGCTTCTGCATTATGAAAGACTTTCTTCTATCTGAAAGTAATTACAAGTTTTTTTTGTGCAAATGCAGAATTCTGACTTAAGTACTTGTCAGTTGACACTCGGGCCTAAAGCATATGCATGGATTTGAGATGAATAGCTTGCTAAGCTTTGTATGGTGTTGATTTCATCCAACACACGGTGGAATCTCATGAAAATTGTAGTTATTCAAAGGTGTTAATAGATTTTTCAGATGTTCTCAGGAAATGTTTTGGTACTGTATGCACAAGTACAGAACTGAGAGAGTTCTCCGCACTTAACAGAAGGATTCTCCTGGAACTTTTAGAATAATGTAATAAAACAAAGATGGGTTTAAAAATATTTATTGAGATGCAGTGTGGAACTGGCCTTTCAAGCTGCACCACCCAGCAACCCCCAATTTAACCCCAGCCTAATCACGAGACAACTCACAATGATCAATTAACTTACTAACTGGTACGTCTTTCAACTGTGGGAGGAAACTGGAGCACCCGGCAGGGAAAACCCACACATTCCACATGGAGGATATACAGACTCCTTCCAGGTGATGTTGGGATTGAACTCTGAATTCTGATAGCGTTGGGCTAACTGCTACACTATTGTAACACCCCAGTTAGGTAACCAAAGCATTGACAGTGCTTATGCAGAGAGTTTGATAATGAATTGATCCAAACATTAAAAAGTTTCTTATGCTAATGGTGTCTTTATTGCTGTATTAATAAATAAATAGATTTTAAAACTTAAGCTGCCAATTGCATTAGCCATAAAGTTAAGTTTTCTTCCCTTTGTAGTGTCTTGATTAGAAAGTAGTGACTACTTAATCCTGGCAGTGATTCTCCTGACCGGTAAGTGACAGGCCACTCACATGGCTGATAGTAAGCTTAAGGATACTGAGAGCAGAGTAAAGGAGCCAGTCTTTGACTAGACGCCAATCTGCGGCAGTGGGCATTGACAGCTGAGGCTCAGCTTTCCTTCCTGTCCTCTTGGATGGACAGCAGCTACTGTTGCATAGCAGTGGGGTCAAACCAAGCATGATGTCAGACCATTTTGGCTGAATATCTCAGTCTCAAGTTGTTGAGCAAGTTAGTTGTTGGGAGAGACAGTATCTTTGTATATAAACACAATAATAGATTTTGCAGATGCTGGAAATCCTGAGCAAACAAAAATGCGTGCACACACTCTTATACACACACATGGAGGAACTCAGTAGGTCAGGTAATATCTATGGAAACGAATAACCAGTTGACATTTCATGCCAAGGCCTTTCATGAGGACTGGAAATGAAGGGGAAGACACCAGAATAAACAGGTGAGAGGAGGGGAAGGATGACTAGCTGGGGTGATTGGTGAAGCCAGGAAAGGTGAAAGGCTGGAGAAAGAATCTGATGGGAGCAGAGAGTGGACTTTTACCACCCACTTGGCTTCATCTTACACCTTCTAGCTTGTCCTTCTTCTCCGTCCCCTACCTTTTCTATTCTGATATCTCCCCCCCCCCCCCCGCCCTTTATATTGACTGTTTGTTCATTCCCGTAGGTGCTGCCTGGCCTGCTGAGTTCTTCCAGCGTTTCATGTGTATATCTTGTAAATTTTGTGTTCATCGTTGATCCTTTGTGACTAGACCTTGATCCCAACCTCTCACATAGCCATAAAAACAGACAGGTGAAGGTGGTGAGGTGTACTTGGTTGTGGAGTTATCTAACCTATGGTAACCCAGCATTTAATTGACGCCTGAAGGATCTGCTAGCTAAGTTCGGAGATCAGCACCTGAATTCCGCCATGGCAGTTGGGAAATTCAAACTCTATTTCCAATAATTAGTTATTCAATCAGGGAGCTCTGTGTAAGTGCGGTTAATTTAGCTGCCCCCCCCCCCCCCCCCACCCCAACCTGCCGCTATGCTTGAACTTCTAAATCCTTTCAATACTTGTATAGCTTCCTTTTCTAACCCTCCATTGATTTCCCTGGCAGAGTGTTTCCGACGCTAACTACCTGCTGCGTTTACACGTATCTGTATTTGTGGCACCTTATTAGGGGCCTTTTGGAAGTCACATCGTCCAATTGCGTTCTTATTTGTTTCTCTGCCACATCATATTACTAGGATTCTCCCCCCCACCCCCCGTCATCCAAGCACCTGTGTTTTTAGTTACCTAGTTTGTCAATAATGCACCTAAGCACTCTCTCAAGACACTGCACGTGTCCAAGCGATTGCATCCTTTTCCTGATTATTCTTTGTTGAACTTCCCACTGAGTTTAAGATGATTGGACATTGGATTTCCCACATCCTTTTCTGAATGAAGGTGTAATTCTTGAAAGTTTATAAATTCTTAGATCCCTTCCTAAGTCTGCAGCTATTTAGAAGTTTATGGGTAGGCCTTCTGAATTTTTTCTGGTCTCATCTAGACCAGGTGGTTTATCCACTAAGGATAGTGAACCATGTTGGCACTTCCTATGAACTTCGAGCCCATCCAGAATTGCAGTACATCTTTTGCCAAGACTCCAGCATCTTCCTTTGTGGAAACTGATGCATAAAAGTTCTTAGTACTTCTGTAATGGTCTTCCTACATAAATGTTTCAGATTGACCCACTCCCCTCATACCTCCTGCCTTCTGTTCACATGCCGAGAAGATATTTTCGTCTGCTTCAACATTTTCTCATGCTCTCATTGCTGGTTTTATTTCCTCCACTTCCCCCTGAACTTTGTTTCTCGTTATGTTAGCAACCAGCATCTATCATTTTCTCAATTTTTTCCCTAGCTCATTTTCTCCAGTCATCATTTTGGTCAACCACAGTATTCTGGCGTCAGTTTCCCTACCCTCTCACTCTGTGGGAATGTACAACAGTGTGTAGCTGAAATATCTTCATTTTAAACACCTCCCCCTTTTTCAGTTTCCTGACAAGCTTTGATTTCAGCTTAACAGTGATTTGTGCTTATTCCTCTTTCTTTATTATTTGGCTATCATTAGTTCTGTATGGTCTATATCTTTGTCCATAGCAATCGACATAAGGTTCTGAATGGCTGTTTCCTGGACATTCCTCTAGTCGGGGGCTCCCAACCTGGGATCCACAGATTCCTTATTTAACGGTTGGGGTCCATGGCATAAAAAAGGTTGGGAGCCCCTGCTCTAGTTGAATTGTTCAGTTCTCTATTTCTCTGAATTAAAGTATACTGATATCACCTTCCTTGGACCAACAAAAGAAAAGCTGACCGCTGACGATCGCTCAAGTCACTGACAGAAACAGACAAAATTCTGAAGGGACTCCGCAGCATCTATGGAGAGGAATAAAGGGTTTGGGCCAAGACTGGAAATGGAAAGAAGAAGCAGCCAGGATAAGGAGGCACGAGGAGGGGAAGGAGTACAAGCTGGCAGGTGATAGGTGAAGCCAGGTGAGGTGGATAGGGAGGAGGGAATGAAGTGAGAATCTTCAGAAAAGATCCACCTGACTCACTAATTTCCCTTCAGGGATGTAATTTACCACATTTATTTGGCCTTAATGTGACCATTTATGTACAGTGTCATGCTTGGCTCTTAATTCCCCTTCGAAATGACTTATTTAGGGTGTGCAATGGGAGGTAACAGCTCTGCTCATATCCTCTGAATAAATAAGGGAAAAAAAGGTAAATTAAACGCAAGGTGATAAGTGCAATGAAGGTCAAAGGAAAGACTGAGGAGAAAACAAATGCTTTTTTTCTTCGCTTGATCGACGTGGTTGAGTGTTGAGAAATGTGCCCCAAAACTAGCTTAGTTAAGATGATGAAGGAGTTGCATCATTTCCACCTGTGTGTATGGGAGGTGTGGGGATCATTGGTTGGAGGAGCATTTTCCTTCTCGTAATGTTGGTGCAGAGATTGGGAACACAGCAGAGTGATGTGACAATCGAAGGTTGGAGTTTTGCATTGGGTCATTTAAATGAGTGCTGGAATCCGAAGGCTTTTTCTGGTGCATCACGCTGCCTCAACTGAAAGCGAGTCTTTGGGATTATAGCTGGGATAAATTATTTGATGATTAGATGATGTTTAACCTGTCTGGAGAGTTTTGGAGCTCATTTGCGGACTAGATGTTGGAAGTGAAATATAATTGCTGCCTCTCGATGTTTGGTGGGTGGAAGGAGCATTAAACAGCCTGTCATGTAAGGTTAGGAATATCTAACTTAATGAGTTGCATAACGTGATGCTGAAAACCCGCCTCCAGGGCCAGTTCCATTGAAATGGTGCTCATATATAATAGATAAATGAGCTATTGTAGATGTTTCTTAGATTTAGAATCTATGGACTTTTAAAATTATTTTGATTGGCTAACTTTTCTTTTAGATTATGGCTATTTAAAGAGCATTGGCAACAATGTAGTGCTCTAATATAGTCCTTCAGCTGTGTTTCACTGATGCCCATTACGAAGGGAAGCATTCTGTTGAATATACAGTGCACTGTTACATTTCACTGGAAGCACTGCAGGTCCATTGTTTGAAGAAGTCGCCTTGTTAAGTAGACGATGGATTCATAAAGGATTGCAAATTCATTTATATGAAGTAAACATTGTTCAGAGGAGCTTTCCAATATCTCTGGATTTTATTTCTGCTCAATACAAAATAAAATGCTTGACATGCTGAGCAGGTCATGCAGTGTCAGTGGAGATGAAAATCTCTTTACTGTTTAAGTTTGACTTGCTACTCACACGAGGCCATGTGGGAAATTACAGAGAGTGAGGGATGGATTTAAACAAAAGGAATCTGGAAGGGTGGAGACCAGAAGAGACGGAATTGCCTGTTCTTGTGGTCCGAGTGAGGCTGGTGCAACTGAGCAGCATGGAGGAGATGGAAGTGGAAGGCCGAGGGTTGAGATTGGGGTGTGAAGAAATAACGCAGGGTTTTGGGATACAAAATCCAGTGTGTTGGAGATCAGAAATTAAAGCGTTGCTGGAAATATTTATTACATCAGGCTACTGCACAGGACTGAAAGAAGCTGCAGAAGGTTGTAAATCACGTCAGCTCCATCCTGGGTACTAGCTTACAAAGTACCCTGGACATCTTTAGGGAGCGGTGTCTCAGAAAGGCAGTGTCCATTATTAAGGACCTCCAGGACCCAGGGCATGCCCTTTTCTCACTGATACCATCAGGAAGGATGTACAGAAGCCTGAAGGCGCACACTCAGTGATTCAGGAACAGTTTCTTCCCCTCTGCCATCCAATTCCTAAATGGACATTGAATCTTTGGACGCTTTTTAAAAATAAACAATATTTCTGTTTTTTGCACGTTTTTAAAAAGTCTACTCAATATACGTAATTGCTTTATTTGTTTATTATTTTTATTTTTTTTCTTCTGCTAGATTATGTATTGTATTGAACTGCTGCTGCTAAGTTAACAAAAGTCACGACACATGTTGGTGATAATAAACCTGATTCTGATTCCGAGAAATTTAATTAATATAACAGAAGAACTTTCAGTGTTTTTAAGGTCTGTATCTCTGTTCTTTACAAGCGAGGGGAAGGAAGTTACTGGAGTAGAAGAGAAATGAAGTTGATGCATTCAATCAGCCATGCTATCAATGAATGGCAGGGCAAATCTAACAATCAGAACGGCCGACAGTGCCACCCACTTCAGAGTGTTCTAGTGTGGCTTCACATTGAAAATGGAAATGAGTGGGTAAATGGTCGAACACGAAGGGAAGTGATGTGGACGGTGGGGAAAGAAGTCTTTTTGTGTTTTGTAAGAAAGAGGTACATGAGAATATGTAGGAGGTTGAAGATACCCAATTAAGAGTTATGCCAACTCTGGTGGCGGTGACGGTAAAAGAGGATATTTCCAGAAACATTGGTGTGGAAGGCAAGAAGCAAATCATAAACACGAGAAAGTCTGCAGATAGGCCCTTCATCAGGAGTGGAAAGGATGGGACAGGACATCAGAATAAAAGGGGGGGTGGGGAGGGGAGGGGAGAAGGATAGCTAGGAGGTGATAGAAGAAGCTAGGTTGGTGGGAAAGGGAAAGGGCTGGAGAAGAAGGAATCTGATAGGAGAGGAGAGTGGACCATAGGAGAAAGGAAGGAGGAGGGGACCCTCGGGGAGGTGAGAAGGGGCAAGAGGCCAGAGTGGGAAATAGAAGAAGAGGGGAGGGGGAGGAGAAACTTACCGAAAGGAGAAATTGATATTCATGCCATCAGGTTGGAGGCTACCCAGATGGAACATCGGTGTCAATCCTCCACCCTGGGAAGTGGCTTCGTGGCACATGGACTGAGATGTCAGAATAGGAATTGGAATTAAAGTGTTTGGCCACCTGGAAATAGAGTGGAATGGAGTTCTTGCAGCAAGAGGAAAGCGGGAGATGTCACAAAAGCAATGGGAGTCCATGGGCTTGTGGTGGATATCAGTTGCAAAACATCTCTTGAGATGAAATTGTCAAGAAGGTATAGAGGTTGGAGACTAGGGTGTGGAGCAAGGTATTCCAAAGAGATGATTTGGAATACATGATTTGGGAGACAATGCGCTTGATGATCAATGGTGGGGATGTGGTCCAGTGGAAGTAAGGCTTGATAAGAGTTGATATTCAGCCTACTAAGTTTGAGTTGTTCTTGAAGCAACCTAACACTGCCTAGGTCAGTAGGTTTAATGAATCAACTCGAGTTGGTGAACAGAGGGGTAAGTGCTAAAACAAAGAGCAAGTGAAGTGAAAACAATTGTAATAATTATGTCAAGTTGATAGTGATGAGTATAAAAGACCGAGAGGAAGGGAACCTGGTGGGTCAGGAATTCTGAAGTTAGAAAAGGGGCATGCAGTCTGGACTCCTGATCAAGAGAGTAGTGGGCAGGAAGGGAATGGCAGGCATTATGTTTGGCTTGAAATTTACTGAGACAGGTTGAGGTGAAGGAAGCTGAGGCTCATTTGAAACTGAGGACAGATCATTTGGGATCAGGGAGTGGAAGATTCAGAAGGGATAGTAAACAAAACACAAATTAAAATTCTAGTGAGGAAAATGGGGACAGAGGAAGCTCAAAGTGAAGAAGGGTGTAGATAATTGGAATTTGCAGATAGAAATTCTAATTGTTCACGTCAAAAGATTTTCAAAATCTTTTCTGTTTCAACTACGTAGGTGGCAAGGGTGAAGTGGAATTACAGATCAGGGCATCTTTGAGACAGCTTTAATTAAATCTCAAGATGATATGAGAGCGATTTGAAGAAATTCTGTTTAGTTTATTTTTCTAGTTATCTATTTACCCATCCCACACTTTGAAATAAACTATAATTTTCTAAAGTAACTTTCACTGCAGCCCAATTGTTCTTTCCTTTCATCTCTTTTTAACCTTTATTTCAATCATGTCTTTCCTGTGGAAAACAGAAGTGATACACTGATTTGCACACTCTTCTCCATTCCTGCAGTGTAAGCATTTATGTCGGAACATCTGATTCTCTTGACTGAGCAAATATTCATGCATTCAGGCTTCTGATTAGGGGTCTTAGGATAGATAGTCCTGGGTTAGCTGGAATGGTCAACACTTGGGTTGCATTTTTGTATGTATCGCATATTGAGTGTGGGTGAATCTTTGTGTTGTGTGTTAATTTGAGTAAGCAATTTATATGCAATTTTAATTTACATTTTGTGCATTATTTCCTTTCAAATATTCCTGAATAATTATTGGATCAAACAATGTTAGTTCAGTGTGTGTTTAAAATGTATGCTGTGGTGTTGCATAAGTGATTATAGGTTTAAAGTAAATTCTGTGAACCAGTTTGATATACTTAATATGTGCTCATAGCGTGATTGTGTTCAGAACTCAAATTCACCTATTTCAAGTTAAAACTTTTATAGATTTCTTGTATATGAGGTGCAGAAAACCAATGAGTTTTAAACTGTTGGGTGATGCAATGTGTCTGTCTTACACTTAATGGGAACATTATATATTTGGTGGGTTTGTAGTTGAAAGATTTGGGCTTTAATTGACCTGTTTTATTTCCTGTATTTTTTTCTGCAGTATTATTTTGTCTATTTTGTTCCACCGGCCATGTGCCCACATTCCTCAGTGTTGTGGCTTCTGGAACTACTTTGGGTCTTCGGTTCTTTGTAACCATCACAAGTAACTGGAAAAGGAATTGCAAGAAATGCAAGTTAAGTTGATTAATAATGGTTGAATCGGGTGTGCAGGTATAACAAATCCATTCCTGTAGAAGACATTTTATAATACTTTCAGGAGATAGAGCCTACAATCTTCTTTACAGTTAACATGGAGCTAATCTTATCAAAGGAGGGGTTTTCTGGGCTTCAAGGAAGAAAAGTTCCTATGGAAGACAAAGTGAGCTGTCAAAATTTTATAAAACTTATGCAGGAGGCTATTTGGTCCACATCTTTACTAGTTGAAAAACTGCACCTAACCTTAATTCTACCTTCAGCCCTCACTCTAGTTCCTCAAGTGTTTTGGTGATAGGAAAGAACCCTGAGTTGATCACTGAAACTGTGCTTTCACTCCCTTCACTTCTAAGGGAGAAATGACAATTCAAAGAATCCATGTAATACAGTAGCCCTTCCCAAGTCAGCAGGCAATCAGGTCAGAATGTTCTGACCTACAAAGTTGAAGTAAGCTCTGAGGACCTGTCGTGGTCTTAAACCAAATGGAAAATGTCAGATTGTAACCTTTGAGATATTTTTGTCACTGAAGTCTGTCAGAAGAAATTCAAACATTGAGCAGGTGTGCATTCGAAGAGGTGGTGTTCAGATTCCAAATGGTCAGTGGTGGTTGTGAGGTGGAGCTTCAGTTTCAGCTCATGCCAAAGTTCAGTTTATTGTTAGAAACCAAACATTGTGCTAGGATTGACTCAGCAAGTGGCTGGAATGAAAAAAAAGTCTTGAAGTTCTGCGTATCTGCAGCTAATTGGCAGCGGGACAACCCATCACTGATTAATGGAGAAGATTTAACCTTCAGCAGCTCTTCTCGATGGGAAGGAATGTTTTGGGCAAGAAGATGTACAACAACGATCTCTGTCTGTCACAGCGTCCATGAACTTCTTGAACCCCTTGTAAAGTTCAAGGTTCTGAGAGCTAGTTCTGATATTAACTGTTGTGCTGTTTCTGCTGTGAAAGTATTCAAGGGAAGATTTGTACCTTTCTACAACAAAACACCAACACTGAATTACAAGCTTACAGTTTGGACTTGTTGAGAGAGAGCAGTGTTCATTACTTAGACATTGCATAGGTGATTGCCTTTTTAATTTTTTGTATAAAGATCGGTTGCAGTTTGAGCTGGTGCATGTTAATAGCTGATTCTCAATTTTAATAATTTCTTCCATGTAATTGTTTGAAAACCACTCGTTCCAAAATTTTGCACCTCACCTTCCCCGCAGTGTAAAGGACAGACTTTTGCAAATCTCCATTGTCTTGGTTATAATAATGAGGAATGGGGGGGGGGGTAATAAACAGGGGGATAATTTCTACAAATGACGATGTCACAGTATGCAAATATTTTCACTAGTCAATATTTCTTGGGAAATAGCGTGCCCATTTGGAATAAGCTTATCATTCTTAAATACAGCAATGACAAGTAATCATCCCACAGATCTACTTAAGACCAACAAAAAAAAAGCTTTAGAATTCTGTTTACCCAGCATAAATTACTTTAGGAGTGGGATTAAAGATGTGATTGGTAACACTCAAGTCCTGAAGGAGCATTGTTATATCTCGCTTCTTAAGCATTTCTTGTATAGTGACAGAAAATGATTAATAATGCATTGAACTGTGAGATGCTTTGTACTGATCCTTCCTCATGATATTCAGGCTGATTTCTTAGATTATTTTTTCTCCCCTGCCACTAATGTGGGGGAGGATACCCAAGGATTTCTGCCATTTCTCTCAAGCAACGCTTTATCTACAGTTTTAGCATATGTGTAGGATATCTAGTCTGGTTATATAAAATGTCTACAAATTCCAATTAATAGATCGGAGGGCTTGCATTTGATAGTGCCTTTCACAACATTGGGCACAAACATACTAAAGAAATGAAAGTTCAGAGTCAAACATTACTTTTTTTTTTACAATTATTAACTGAATGGAGTCTTAAGTTACTGTGGGAAACCTAAATTGTTGGTATGTTGTGGCACGGTTTTGAGGGGGTGTACAACCCAATGTGCAGAGAATATTGAGCAAAGTTGGGCTCTTCCATACTTTGGTCTGTAGCGAGTCACCCTGAAATTCCAAAAGCCAGGCTTCTGGTGTAGCCTTTCCATTTTTAAAATTCCTTTGACTTGGATATTTTTGCATTTTAGAGAAATCATGACCCATCATTTAATAGAAATTTTGCCTCTTGACTTTACTCTTTGAGGATAATTCATACAAAAATTACTCCTTACAAGGTCCTAGGATGATTTTTCTAATGTAGTTTTGTCTTGCCTAGATGAGGAGTCCGTGGACCACTTGCTTAACGGTGGTATTGGTCCATGGCATAAAGATGACTGGTAACCCCTCGTTTAGATGATTTCTCCAATGTAGTTTTGTTCTAGATTATGGACTTCCATGAAAATAAAGTTGCTCCAATGAATGTCATGGTCTTTCATAATAAAGTAATAGTGCCTTTGAATGGTGTAACCTTTCCTGTGTTGCTTGTATTTGGTTTCCCCATGTCACTGTGCTTCTGTACTCATCCTTTAGTTGGTGTCAGTGAGTGGGGTAAGTATTACCTAAAATTAATTGAATTTTTAACTTTACCCTTCAACTTGCACCAGAGCAGTTGTGCAAATGCCATTGCAGAGTTCAGTTCAAGTACTTCTCATGAATATTTAGTCTATCTTTAAAGGTTTTTGAAGGATTTTTCCTATGTTGGTTTGTAGACATTATTTCACTAGGATATTTGATTATTATCTCATGCCGGCATATAATTGATAAATGGGGCTGAATTTCACAGTTAAAGCATGCCTCCTTGTATTCTTCTGTTTAGTAATGGGTCCAATTAAAATTTTACATATAATGTTCCATTTCAATACCTGATTTTCTTTAAAAACACATGGCCATAGAAAGGGTCATTGGCCTAGCCGGAAAATATTTACACTGTGTGACGCACATGCCTACTGAATTCTGTGGCTCCTACCATTTACACACATCCAGATCTATCTAAAATTAGTTTTCTATTTCCACCCTGGTTCTTGGTGTGCCTCTGTTGCTGTTAAACCCCATTCCCAACTAACTGTTAACTTCACTCACAAGCATTGGAAGTGATCACTGTTGTAAGGTCAGAGGTATGCTTCACTTGCCTGGTTGCGGCTAGCTCCATATGCGGGCTGGGCGGAACAAAAGCAGCTTTGTGCCTAAACTAAGTTCATTTAGGTGCAATGACCTTTTATGTTGAAATAAGTGGTATGCGTTAAATATGAATGTAAAGTGCAGAACAGTAGAATTTCTCCCAAGTTTGCTACTCAGTGTTATACATGAATCACACTCACATTAAGTATTGCACAGATTACACACAAAGCAATGCTGCCTTTGTACTAGCCCGGTCATAGCCTTGGCATCTACTTCAGAATAATACTTCCATCATTACTGAGTAGCTTTGTTTCCCGTCCGTGTCTTCCCCACCCCCCCCCTTGAAGCCATCTATTTCTGTTGAATGAAAAGTAGCAATTTAAAAAAAACTTTGCTGTTTACAAAAAAAATGTGGATTTGGCCAATTTGGTGCTAGGATGGAAATAAACAAGCTATTTGACTTGGAAAGCTGACAGCTTGCAGAGAGGAGAGATCAGTTTGCACCATTTTCTCACCCAGTCCTCACTTCAAAATGCCAAAGACTATGTTCTGACCAATCTATAAACCAACTTTCCCCATTGTACTTTGGTGTGTGAGAAGAGCTAACACTGGACAACAAGATTTTGTTTCCAGAATACATTTGGATGTACCTCATGAATTCCGAGCTGCTGATCGTGAAAATTACCATGAAATTTCCCAATTGCACCATTTTTTTCTTTTTGTAATCGCCAACATTTGTTATTTCAATTCATAATTCAAGTCACAATAACTGATGCCAAGATTTTGAAAGGCAGTTTTGTTGGTCCACAAATCAAGCAGGTCATCGGTGACAAGCAATCACTGAACTCCTACTGGGACCGGAGAAAATCACATGGAAGGCATTCAAGGATGTTGTTGAAAATTTTCTTGGCAGCTACAGAGCTGGTTGACAACATGCTTCAAGCATGCAAAACCATGAAATGCAGCATGTCACTGAAGATTCATTTTCTGCATTCCCATTTGGACTTCTTCCCTGCAAATCTTGGCGCTGTCAATGATCAGCACGGTGAAAAGTTTCACCAGGACATTGTGGTTTTGGAGAAGCTGTATCAGGACAATCTGGAGTCCGTCAATGCTGGCTGATTATTTTTGGATACTGAAGTGAGAAGGCTCAGACACTGAGTACAAATGAAAATCATCAACAAAACATTTTTAACTTAGCTGAACTATTGCAAAGCATCAGCACCGTTAAGTGTACCATCAGTAAGCGTAATCCTGTTGTATTAGGCAGTCATAAAATCAAACAATATGAGGTGGCCGTAATAGTTTTACAATTTTTTTAAAAAACTTATTAAGATACAGCGCGGAATAGGCTTTTCTGGCCCTTTGAGCTGCACCACCCAACAACACCCCCCCCCCCCCCGATTTAACCCTAGCCCAATCATGGTACAATTTACAATGCCCAATAAAACTACCAACTAGTAAATCTTCGGAATGTGGGAAGAAACCGGAGCACCTTGCAGAAATCCACACAGTCACGTGGAGAACATACAAACTCCTTACAGCTATTGACGGGAATTGAACCCAGGTTGGTGGTACTGTAAACAAAGTTGCAACTTACCTTCTACAATAAGGAATCTGTAGGAAGTGGCAAGCACTTTGAAAATCAAGCAAATAACATTTGTTAATATAGAACATCAAAATGTACTCAAAGATTACCATAACGTTCTACTTGCATTGCAACTTTATTCTTTGTCTTGATCCAACTTTGAAGAGCAACTTCAGATGCTGAAAATCTAAAATAAAAACAGGAAATCCGATTTTAAAAAAATGTTAGCAAGTCAGGCAGCATCTATGGAGAGAGGATCCGATTCAGTTTTGAGATGGATTTGTCAATTTGTTCAAAGTCAATTTGTCATTGACTTGAAGCATTTACCGGTAATCTGTTTATGTCTCTGAAGGTTCTCAGTCATCCAGGTCATTGTATATCAAGACAACTGGACTTGCTGTGTTGTCTAGAAGACATTTCACCACTCATCCCAGAGGCTTCTTCAGTTGAGAAACTTGTCCACTCCAAGGGTCCTATGCCCAAACACGAACAGAGCAATATTGGAAATGCTATCCAATGCAATGAGAACTGTACAGTATATTGGCGAGACAAAACAACCATTTGCAAATGGATGGCCCAGTGTAGGAGAGCTAACACTTCAGGTCAAGACTTGGCTGTATATCTACACCTAAAAGACAAGGGACACTCCTTTGATAACAATGTGCACATTTTGGACAGGGAGGACAGATAGCTTGAAAGAGAGGTTTAAAAAGCCGCCTTTGTCAAACTGTAAAACCCATCCTTGAACAGAGGGGGTGGGGTACAACACCACTTCTCAGCTACTTATAATGTAATGTAGTCCTAACATCTTTACCCTGGTGTCTCCACAACAGTTCATATCTTCATTCATGCAAAGTTAAGACCTTCTCATTACTTCTATGACTCTTAATAATCCTCATGTGATTGCTATACCTTTCAACAACTCAAGAAAACTACCCACCATGGATCAGAACTGAGGAAGCCTCTGGGACGAGTGGTGGAATGTCTTCTAGACAACACAGCAAATCCAGTTGCCCTGATTTACTACTGCTTGATATTTAATCTGCTTCTATTTTCTCAAGTGCTGCCTAACTTGAGTACTTCCATTTAACAGTGCACCGAGGACCATTGGGCCCCGGTACATATTTTGTGTTTGGACCAATTCTTATGCCAGCTGTTTGGATATTTATTGGAGCAGCTTGTATTATCTGATCAAGACTTGGCAAAAGCTAAAACAATGTAGATTTTTCTCCACTAAGAAAATCACCGCATGTACATGAGGTTTTAGGGGAATGAGACTAGCTGGATTGCTGCTGCACAGACCAAGTATGGACAAGACAAGGCAGCTTGCTTCATTCGTACAACCTCCATTCTGTCATGGAAAGAGAGAGGGGGAGAGGGAGAGGGAGGGAGAGACTGTCAGCGGTTCCCAACCTAGGGTCCACAGACTCCTTGGTTAATGGTAGGGGGCCCATTGCATAAAGAAGGTTGGGAACCCTTGTTGTAGATCTGGAAGCTGAAGCAACAAATAAGCTTCTGAAGGACCCGGCCTGATGCAGGGATTTCACCCAAATGGTTCACAACTTCTTTTCTCCCATAGATGCTACTCGACCCACTTGAGTTCCTTCAGCAGATTGTTTGTTGCTGTAATGGAGAATTATTGTTTTTCCTGTAGTCATCATTGCTGCTGCTGTTTATGGGAGAAATCCAACTCCTGTGTCAAGTACCTCAAGTAATATAGGTGCCTCAGACTTTTGCATATTCGTCAATGTGGAGTGGAGAGCGAGTATGTAAATTTGACAGCAGCTAGGGATATTGGGAATGGTGAGGGTGGAGTGCTGCAGGAATGGTGTAGGACAGGTGGTAGAGGAGGAGGGTCAGGGTCAGGGGTTGGCGCAGGTGCAGACAAACCGAGCCCTGAGACGCCAGACAAGGTCATTTGATTCAAGCAAGTGGTTTATTGATCATTATAGAATGTCTCTCTGGTGCTTCCTGCTCCCTCCCTTTTCCATTCCCCTCTCCCCACCCCTTTCCACTCTCAGTCTACAATAGAGACGCATATCAGAATCAGGTTTGTCATCCCTCACACGTTGTAAAATTTGTGTTTTTGCAGCAGCTGTACAGTGCAATAAATAAAATTACTACAGTACTGGACAGAAGTCTTAGGCCACCTAGGTAGATAGATGAACACACACACCTAGGGCTTTTGCACAGTACTGTACTTAGATGATCACGGAAATGGACAAAGGCCACTCAGCAAATTGCACTGGTTCTGCCATCCAATTAGTTGTATCTCTGTGTATTTCTCTGATCCTGTCTGTTAATGAATGAATGGAAAAGTTTATCTACTCTGAAATCCACATGGCAAGTTCCATATTTCCATTAACCTTTGAATGAACATAAAAACTTGCTTCCTAATTTACAGTTTCAAGCTGCTTGGCTCTAATTCTAAAGCTATCTTCCCTTCTGGACTCGTCACCAATAGTTTCCAAGTATTTGAATCCTTCGACTGTTTTTAAAGACTGCCGATAATTCCCACTTCAGCTATTTTAGCTCTAGGAAACAAGCTGAGTGTCTGCAACTTGTCATAACCTTTTAAGATGTGGTCTGTTTTGATTGTGCTGCCCCTCTGACAGGCAGTAGGGCAGCGCGGTAGTGTGGTGGCTAGCACAGCGCTTTATAGTACAGGCAACCTGAGTTCAGTTTCTGCTGCTGCCTGTAGGAATTTGTACACTCACCCCATGACTGTGTTGGTTTCCTTCGGGTGCTCTGGTGTCCTCCCACATTCTAAAGACGTGCTGTTTGATAGGCTAATTGATCATTGTAAATTGTTCCACGATTAGGCAAGGATTAAAAATTGGGCACTTAACCACACATTGCGCTGTGACGACACCGGTGCCAAGCTGTATCGGCCCTTGCCTTTCCCTTGGACAACATCGGTGGAGTGGAGAGGGGAGGCTTGCAGCTTGGGTAACTGCCGGTCTCCATACAACCCTGCCTAGGCCTGTGCCCTGGAAATCTTCCAAAGCGCAAATCCATGGTCTCACAAGACTAATGGATGACTATATATAAAATAAATAAAAATTGGGGGGTTGCTGGGCGCGAAAGACCGGAATTGCCTATGCCTATTCTGCATTGTTTTAATAAAATAATAAAATGATTTGTAAAACTATTATGCTTGATCTTATTACTGCCTAATGCGACAGGATATAGGATACAGACTTGCCTCATGGTTACCTCTCTTTAATCATCTACCGGTTATGGATTTGTTTAAAAATTGGGGGATTGCTAGGTGGTGTGGCTCGAAGGGCTATGAGATCCTGTTCCGAGCTATACCTCAATAAATAACAGTGCTGAGTTTTGGTAGCACAAATGGTTGACTTAGTTCATTCCTAATTGCTTGAGTGTCAGCTCCCACGAAAAATGGCCTAAATGACCAAGTCTGCAAGGTATGACCCATGAAGAAAGATTGAAAGAATTAAATCATTTTAGTCTTAAGGAGACGTAGAATGAGAGGAGACATGATAGAAGTGTTCAAAATCATTAAGGGTACAAGTAAAGTGGATGCCACCTGCTACTTCAAAGTTAATCTGTCATCAAGGACACGGGGCCATAGGCCATAAGAGGAGATTTCAGACTAACATCAGGAAGCATTTCTTTACACAGTGAGTTGTGGACACATTGAGCAAACTACTTAGTTGTGTAGTTGTGAGTAGTACCTTAGAAACTTTCAAATCTAAGCTCGATGGATATTTCAACACACCATGTAAATAGGAATTTGGCAAGATTTGTTGAGCCGAGTGGCCTGTTCTTCTCAAAAACTTTCAGATGTTCTAATTCTGTTGAATATTCTGATGAACCTGATGGGAAAACTTGGCAGTTATCTCGAATGCGGGCCTTCTTGAATGCATGCATGATTTGCAACTTTTAAACAGTAGTTGTGCAGTTTTAGGAACCCTGTGGCTGATGCCTGGAAATCTGATTGATCCCTCTCGGGCGGGCAAATGAGAATCATGCATTTCATCATGTTTCAGTGTAGCTAAGCTGTGGGTTGGAATGTCAGTTAGACACATACTTCTGCTTGTGATGTTGAGTGTCTGCGGCCATGTTAGTGTTATCAGCTGGCACCAGTCAGAGGTCTTAAGCACAGGAAAGTAGAGGCTTGAATTGGTGACTCCTTAAAAGTTCAAAGTAAATTTTATTATCAAAGTCCATGTATGTCACCATATGCAACCCTGAGGTCCACTTCCTTGTGGGCATACTAATTAAATCTAGAGATTAGTAACTATAACAGGATCAATGAAAGATCAACCAGTGTGCAGAAGACAACAAACTGTGCAAATGCAAGTATAAATAAATGGCAATAAATAACGAGAACATGAGATAGAGTCCTTAAAGTGAGATCATTGGTTTTGGGACTGTTTCAATGACAAGGCAAGTGAATGTAGTTGTCCCCTTTTATTCAAGGTCCTGATGGTTGTGTGATAGTAACTGCTCTTGAACCATCGTGGTGCGAATCCTGAGCCTCTCGTACCTTCTACCTGATGGCAGCAGCGAGAAGAGAGCATGACCTTGCTTGTGAGGGTCCTTGATGATGGCTGCTGCTTTCCTATGACAGCGTTTCATGTAGGGAGATGTGCTCAATGGTTGAGAGGGCTTTACCCATGATGTACCGGGCCAAATCCACTACCGTTTGTAGGATTTTCCGTTCAAAGTAAAAACTGAGCAAAGCAGGGGTTCCCAACCATTTTTTAATGCCATGCACCCCTACTATTTACCAAGGGGTCCAGTGGTCCCAGGTCAGGAACCTCTGGAGTAAGGTATTGGTCCTGTTGTCTCAATCTGGATTGTTCAGTTGTCACAGGTTGCCAGTTAACTCTATGCAAACCAGTTGATTCTGGATCACTTTGTACATAGAGAAAAAACCAAATACAATATGCAGTTCTGGAAGCTGCAGCTGACTTATTTGAATAATCTCCTGAGATGTTTGAACCCAAAGAGAAGATATAGTGGTAATTATTAAATCCCGGTAGCAAACTGACACTGAGCTGCGAAGCTTGACCTTGCCAGCAAGACAAAAGCAATTTAGATTGTTATGAAGAAGTTTTAAATTTGATTTCCTTATCCTTGCCCGTGTTCACTGTCTTTCACATGTTACATAAGCAGTTGCTTCTGAAACAGTAATTAGCGCAGTGCTCTTAAAAATAGCAATTAAAGGACACCTTGCCAAAAGATTTTTCTATTTTCCGAACAAATTATTCACTATCCTAATTCATTAAAAGTAACCTTATTTTTTTTGTGCACTGCCGTGCTGTTAAAATACAATCTTTGTGAGGATTGCTGATCCTTCCGTGCTTAATTTTCTCATACACTTTGCAATCATGTGGTTAGTTGCAGACATTTACATTTGTATATAATCAAACGTTATAGGGGATTTGCACCCCCCCCCCCAAAGAAGTAGAAAATTATACACTATTTGTATGAAGTGAGCATTTTGAATTTCTCATGCGGTGTGATGGACTGAAATTCCACAATAAAAACTACTTGGAGTAATTGAAGGTAATTGCACCCTTTGGGCTTCATCAGGCTGAGAATTGCCATGTAACTGCGGAATGGTATTAAGTGCATGGGCTTGTATTCCATATAATATTACAGAATGAACCAACTAGGCTGAGCAGTTGATTAATTCCAAGCGGACAGTGATAATGGCAGTTTGTCTCCTATGATTACATTAAGCAGTAAATGATAAAACCTGTTAAATCTTCACCTGTGTGAAGATTTTATGGTTGTTGAGCAGATCCTTCCCTTGGTTGTAAATGCTTTAGCCTTCATAAATCATAAAATACTTCCACTGTGAAAGGCAAAAGGAGGTATGCAGGCAAGGTGCCTGTACTCTATATGCTATCAGGGAATTAAATCAGCAATTTAAACCTTGAAGAGATAATCCATGTACTTAATGGAGGCAAGAAACATTTATAATAACTGGGTTATAAATAAACGCAAATTGCTTCAGAAACCGTATCTGGCCACCCTCCGCAAACTAATTTTCCATTACTAGTTTGTCCATACGCTAATTAAGGAGCAAAATGTGTGGTGGATCAGTCAGCATTTGAAAGGGAAAGATAATATTTTGGCAATAACTGCTTATTAGCAATTTTAACCCAGCATCAGGCTCTTGAGCATAAACTACACTCACTTGTCCATCTGTTGAGAAGTTCCCACAACCAATGATCTCACTTTAAGGGCTCTTTATCTCATTGTCACATGTTCTTGTTATTTAATACTATTTATTTATATTTGCAATTGTACAGTTTGTTGTCTTCTGCACTGTAGTTCTTTCATTGTTCTAAGGTTCATTTTTTATCTATATACAACTCTGAAATTCACCTTCTCCAGATAGCCATGAAACAAAGAGCATGAAAGTCATTAAAGAAAAACATCAACACTCCCCCTGCCCCCGCACAAAAAAGAATGGCATCCTGATCATCAACCCCCCCCCCCCCCCCCCCGAACTTCTCCCTTCACACAGAATGGAACAAGAACATTGACCCCCCCCCCCCCAAAACAGCCCCTGCCCCGGACAAAAAAAACTAACAGAACATCAACCCCCAAACCCTTTCCCCTCACACAACAAAACAAAAAAGGAACGCGCGATTTAAAAAAAAGGCAAAGAATATAAAAATCATAAATCTGAAGAAGTCCATAGTCCATAAATGCTCTAGTCCAATCCATATCCTTCCGATATCACCGCCATTCATCGAGAGGGAGGGACAGCACAGGGGCCAAAGAGACTGACGTGCCTGCCACACAGTGATCGGCTGCTGTACAGATTCTGTCCCTGGCATTGATCAAAAGGAAGGTAGTTAGTGCTGAACTCTTGCTTGCCATCCTCATTTGTCTCAACGTCTCAATATTCCTCAACGCTTTAATCAGTGAACTGGCGTCGAACACCGGCTCACATCCCATTGTGAAGTTTCTTCGCCTCGAGGCTGTCTGAGAATGTGCTCGTTTCCCGGAATTTTCTCGGAGATAGCAAAGTGCTAGATCACTCAATTGATCTATAAATCACAAGGTCCAACAGTCCCAGGCACATATTTTAAGAGGAAAAACAGACATTTTCATGAGCTATCTGGAAGATGTCGACTGAGGGAGTGTTGTACGAAGGTGCCATCTTGACTGAAACCACATTGATCCTGTTATTGTTACGGTTCTATATATTTGCTGAGTATGCATGTGCGAGAATGATTCTCAGGATTCTATATGATGACGTGTATGTACTTCGATAATAAAATTGACTTTGAACTTTGATCTTTCAGCTTGTGAAAGGTTATGTATTTCCTTTTTTATCCAGATTTTCCGCGTCTTTTCGTTGTCTCTGAACTGAAGCTTTCTCCCTCATAATTTTCCATCACTCTTAAAACGCCTTTGTTCTACACGCTTTAATTTCAGTCTGTCTCTTAAATTAATTTTAATCTTGAGTATGAAAAAGGAATATTGGCCTACATTTTATCTTTGTATTTCTGAATGATCCCTTTGTAGTGGTAGTGATATGAGCTGTGGTTTGTCGCAATGCATTTACTTGGTTCAGGAAGACTTATTTGTCAGAAGTATTAGCTGTATTAGTATATTCACTGATTAACTTGAAAATATTCTCTGGTGGTATTCTGTATTGTTTTGCTCCTAGTTAGATGAGATTTTAATTGATCACACTTGATCTTACTTTTTACATGGAAGCCATAAATCACACGGTCATCTTCATTTATGTTTTGTGTCGTATGACGTGGGCGATTGTGGTCTTTCCATAACCATGATTGTTCTTGGAAAATTTTTCTACTGAAATGATTTATCATTGCTGCCTTCAGATGGGTGACCTCACCCTTAATCAGTACTCCTCTGAGATCGTCTGACGTCAGTGGGCACATAACCAGGGCTTGTGATATGCACCAGCGGCTCATACAACCATCCACCATCTGCTCTCAATAGCTTCTTGTGGCCCTGATTGGGGAGCTAAGCGGGGGCTACAGCTTGCCCAAAGGTGACCTGCAGGCTAGCGGAGGGATATAGCTCTTTTCGTAGAGACTTACTTCCACCCTGCCACCTACAAATCGCTGTAACTTTTCAACACAACGTTTTCATCAAAACTAAAATACTGCAGATGCTGGAAAGCTGATATAAAATGGAAAACAAAGCAACACACTCAAAATGCTGGAGGAACTCGGCATCTATGGAAATTCGACGTTTCAGAATGAGACCCCTCTTTCAGGACCAAGAAGAGAGGGGGAAGATGCCAGAACAAAAAGATGGGGGGAGGGGAAGGAGGACTAGTTAGAAAGGTGATAGGTGAGATCAGGTGGGTAGGAACTAAAGGGCTGGGGAGGAACGAATCTGATAGGAGATGAGGGTGAACCATAGGAGAAAGGGAAGGTGGGGCATATGAAAGGCAGGTGAGAGGAGGTAAAAGGTCAGAGAATGGAATAGAGGAAGAGGAGGATGGGGGTGGGTGGAAATTGTTTACTGGAAGAAGAAATTAATATAAAATGGAGAATGCTGAAAATACTTTGTGGTTGAGCGTCATCTATGCAGAGAAAACAAAAGTTAACATTTCAGCCCCAGATTGTTTTCTAACGTAAGAATTAAATCCACTTCTCCACATGGATAGCATAGCGGAACATCAGTTCATTGTGCTGCCTCACAGTTCCAGGGACTCGAGCATCCAGTTTCCTCTCTAAGCTAGTCTCGTGTCTGTATTTGTCCCATATCTTTCCGAACCTTTCCTATCAACGTACCTGTTCACGTGTCTTTTAAATGTGTTAATGTATGTCAACCACTTCCTCTGGCTGCTCGTTCTATATTCTGACCATCCTCTGGACTTGGGCTTGATTGCGACTGTAGGGTTTGCACAATCTCTTCTTGACCATGTGTGCTCTGGTTTCCTTGCTGGGCTGGGCACTGCAATGCAGGCGAAAATCTATCAAAGTGGTGTTGACGAATGTGTGACTGAAAGCAAATTGTCAGAGATACAGGACGGGGAATGGGATTATTGTGATTGAACCCGGGAACTGGAATTTATCGGATGGTCTGAATAACCTTCACTTGTTTCATTTGTAACTATTCCCTTTTCCCTAGCTATTCCCCTTCCACCTCAACCCACCCCCCCCCATCTTTTTATTCTGGCTTGTTCCCCCTTCCTTTCCAGTCCTGAAGAATGATCTGGGCCCAAAACATTGGCTGTTTATTCATTTCCACAGATGCTCCCTGACCTGCTGAGTTCCTCCAGCATTTTGTGTGTGTTGCTCTGGATTACCAGCATCTGCAGAATCTCTTGTGTTTATACGTGTAAGATTTCCTGCCCTGCTGAGCATTTGGTACACTTTCACCATATCCTACTAAGCATTTGGTAGTTTTTCTACTTCTTTCTTTAACATTTAACCACAGGTTTTATACCATAATAGTAAAAAAAAATCACCATTAATATTAAAGGTATAGCTTCTGAATAGATCAGTATGTGTTATGTGTCTGCATAACATTGAGGTACGTTAAACTGCAAGTTTTCCTACGGTGATTTTGGGCTTTCGCTAAATTAGCCAGGTTCCTTCCCCGCGCTGCTCAATCGCAATGAACAAGATTTGCCCACTTCTAGTTGATTGCTGGCGGCTTCCCGAAGTCTCACTTTTAAGAACGTTCAGTGTTGTTTGACAAGATTGAGTTATGGTTCTTGGTCCTTGTTGGTGGGATGTTACGTGCTAGCTGTCTATAGTCAGCCGTAGTATGATACAGAGAGCAAGCTGTTCTCCATGTAGCAGGCTTCCCCCACTCCATGCAGCTGATAAGTACAAAAGGAACAGCAGAGACTGATACAGTCTGGCACCAGCAGCATCACAGGAGTTGTCATTCATCATTGAACTTGACGTAAGACTGCCTTGGGGACTCCAGCTCTGGATTTTTCCTCGGGGTTTACTCCTGAAGGCTTCCCCATGAGTGGGGATAGCCGCAAGGCAGCGGAGCTTTGAGATCAGACATTTCCTTCTAGATGAACTGCCAACCACAGTTGATGAGCCCTTTCTGTCCCAAGCGACTGGCTTTAAGGCGCCAGTAACCCACCTTTGCCCCGTCTCCTGTCTGTATAAACGGTTCCATCAGACTTCGTAGCTAAGCCACACGTGAAGGCCAGGAGCTGGACTTGGTTGTCAGAGGCCATTGGAGTCGTATGCTGCTGGAAGCATTTAATAGACTAATCCTCACTACCCTCACCCCCAGGGGTTTGATGACCTAAGTCACTGTTCATACAGCAGAATCAGGTTTGATATCACTGGCATATGTTGTAAAATTTTGTTGTTATGGTTCTGCAATACATAGTAATAAAAATTGTAAATTACAGTAAGAATTGTAAACTTAATATATATGTATATTAAGTTAATTTAAGTAAGTAGTGCAAAAAAAGAGATGAGGTATTGTTCATGGGTTCAATGTCCATTCAGAAATCTGATGGTGGTGGGGAAGAAGCTATTCCTGAAATGCTGAGTTTGTGTCTTCGGGCTCCTGTACATCGTCCCTGATGGTAGCAATGTTCTGGGTGATGGAATCCAGAAAGGCCTATGCCAATACCTGCTTCAGATGGTAGTTGAAACTGTGTGCCTTTAATTCTAACTTTGAATTCAGTCATGTTGTTTTGTAGATGGTAATAGTTTATTTATTTATAGAGCGTGGGATTGGCCCCTCGAGCTGCACTGCCGAGCATTCCCCCGATTTAATCCAAACCTAATCGCGGGAGAATTTACAATGACCAATTAACCTACCAAGCAGTATGCCTTTGGACCGCGGGAATAAAGCCACGCAGTCATGGGAGAAAGTGCAAACTCCTTATAGGCAGTAGCAGGAATTGAACCCAGGTCTTCTGTACTGTAAAACGTGCTAACCACTACACTACCATGCCTCCCCATGAGCTTAGCTCATGACTGATTTAGATGTGTTTGTTCTTAATTGGGGGTATTTATAATGGGGTATAGACACTGAAGACTTCACCTTTCCTCCACATTTGCTTGGAACAATTGGCAGAAGACATTTGAAGGGTGATGTGGTGAACAGCATTATCAATTTTACTTTTTAAATAAAAAATGGGAACTATTCAAGGTGAATAGAGAAAGTTAAGAGGGGACGGGAGGTGTTGGTTAAAATGCAGAGTTTTGAAAAATGATACTCACCATTCATTAAATCCTAATTAGAAGTATTTCAAACCATCAAAAAGAAAAGGAAAACTACTTTTTGTCCCAAAGACCTTTCAGCTCCTCTAACAAGCTACCAGTAACAATGATGTAAACAGAAACCGTAAATGCTTTCAAATGTCCACAGATATTTGGACGAAGTAGAGATGGTTTGAAGAAATTCGGTCACAAAGTCAAAAAGAATGTCAAGTCCAGTCCTGATGAAGGGTCTCAGCCCAAAACGTTGACTGTTTACTCTTTTCCATAGATGCTGCCTGGCCTGCTGCATTTTGTGTGTGTTGCTTGGATTTCCAGCATCTGCAGACTTTTTCTTGTTTAAGAATGTCTTATGACAGTATGGCATTAATAAATAGGAATGGAAATTCACAGTAGCTGCTGGCTATTAAATAGGTTTTGTTATAGAGTTACAAATTTTAGTGTTGCTGTCGCCCTTACATATTCAGTTGCTCTGGCCTGAGTGTATAATTGAAGGTTATGAGGGCTGTTGGGCCTTGGTTGGAATCATGGAAGTATAATGCCACAGGAGGGAAGCCATTTGACCAGTTGCACCCATGTCAGGCACCACGGTAACATTAGTAGTTAGCGCGACGTGAGTTCCAGATGTCGGAGATCAATTCTGGCGCCGTTCTGTAAGGAGTCTCTGTACGTCCACCCCGTGGAATGTGTGGGTTTCTCCTGATGCTTCTGTTTCCTCCCACGGTCCAAAGATGCACCCGCTCATTGATCATTGTAAATTGCCACGTGATTAGGTTAGGCTTAATCAGGGGTTGCTGGGGTGGCGTGGTTCAAAGGGACGGGAGGGCTACAGCATGTTGTATAACTAAGTAAATAGATTAAATAAAAATATTGAAGGTAGTTTTCATTTTGCTTTCGAAGTGTACTTTGTAAGCTTTGTTTTGTTTGGGGAGCTGGATTTGGACTTCATTCAGTATATTTGTAGAATTTGATTTACTTACTGCCTGAATGAGTAGCAATGCAGTCTTTCTGTTAATGCTTCCACCGACTGTGCCCAAGGTAATGATGTACACCTGAACGAGAGTCTCAGGTGTACAATGTTATCAGTTGCTTAACAACTCTATTTATAATATTGCATTGTTGTACAATTTCCAGTCATGCAGTGCTCTAGCACATCTAGTGATGGTTATCCATCAGCCTCTGGTAGCTGTAATAAAGACAAATTGAATTAATAATTGCTTTTTAAATGCCAAAATGATTAAGACAAGCAGCTTGAACTCCTTGTGTACTTAAGGGATTTCAGAAGTGTGCAAACTGATACTATAGTGGTATTAATTTATGGGCAAATAACGTGTATTTTTCTGTCCGATTCTCTCTTCACATCAAATAATACATCAGTTTAGAAATATTTTTTTAAGTGGATTGACGAAGGGACAAGTGATTATGGTTCTGTAGCTTATCATAGTCTTATACTTTACAATATACTATGATTTACTGGGGAGGCGATGTGATTAAAAACGAGAATTCAACGTGCATTTAAATTGCCTCGCAGGTTTGAAATGTAAATATTTTAGTGAAGCATGAAATATTACACAAATAAGTTCGACAGTGTTTTGCAAAATAACGTTTCTCAAAATTAGTCTTTAAAAAAAAGATTCATTGAATCCTTTCGGTAATTTCCTTAAAATGTATCTTCATACTGTACAAATCTTAAAAATGCAACATAGATGTTTTTTAATTATATATTGTTTCATAACCTAAGAGGTAGAATAACAATCTGCAGTAACCCAAGAAATAGATGATTTAATGTACAGTAGGTGGAAACTGATAAATCTTGTATCAAAGAACCAAGTGGCATATGGTCTCAGCTGATCGATTAAATTTAATTTTGGATGTTAAAAACATAACATTGCTAAGACTGATAGTGTTATGCCAGAAATGCTTGTTTTATAAATCTCATGCAGCAAGACTGGACAGGGTGTAGGTGCTATCAGCCTGATTAAACTGTGTTTGGGGTTTTTACAAGTATAAAATTGATCTTGTAATGAAGGCTGAAGTATAGGGGCCACTTAAGCAAGGGGAGGGTTTTCTTTGTAAATAATAGATCAAGAGCACCAACACTCTCGCTTAATGGAGTCGTGTGCGGCATGAGCTTCAAGGACAGAACGTGGTGCAGAACCAGAACCGCAAATACCGGTAATCAGCAGCTTGTGGTTACGGCTTGCTGCTTCTGGTCAATGAACGAATTAGTGTTTACACAACAATAAAAAAAAATGGTCACATTACTCCAAATCGTGGTATAAATGTCTGAAAATTAGTACTGACTTTTGTGTTGAATTACAGAATTTAACTTCACCCAAATGGGTTTAGAAATCTTCAGATTTTTAACTTAAAAATAATTTAAGTTAAAAGAGAAACTTAAATGTTACTGTTTAGTAGTGTAGCATGGCTGTGATTATTTCAAATTCTCTGCAGCAATGGGTAAACTGCAAGATTCTGCAGTTTGGGATTTTTTTAAGCAAAAATTGCTGGATGCTAAAGTATTGGAGAATCTTTGAAGATTCCTTCTCTCTTCCTGCTGCCCCAAATATGTCCAGGGTGTTCTGAGGCAATGTTTAAAGTCCTTTAACCTCTATATTTGGAGCATGCAAATTTTCTTTTGGTACCATGGAACATCCAGACAGTTCTAAAGCAGAGAATAAATTATCCAGTAATGCTCGTGGTTTTAAATATGACAAAATATCCAAATATCATCTATTTGAGCCACTTGGAGCATGTTTTTTTTTACATCTTGCCTCTTCTGTCAGTTAATAAAAAATGAATTCTAATGCAAGTTTCTGCAAATGGAAAGTAACATGCACACAATTTTTAAATAAATTGAAATGATTTAAGTACTTTTAAGTTGAGGTACAATTTTTTGACATCATTTGAGATGTGATTCATCCCATGTTGTTTTTAACAAAATTAGTAAATGACTTGTTTGATTTATTATCTCTTGTAGACACTCCTACAACTGAATTTTTAAACTGTAGTTGGAATTCAATAACTTTTGAAAGAAATTACACTGGTCTTTTAGAATAATTTATTAATTTAGCACTAACACGGGAGAAGATACCTTTAAAACGCTGAATAAATTGGCTCTGCCTGACACTCATTTACACATCTTGCTAGTCAGAGCTATGTTTCATGTGGAAATGTCTACCACGGTTGTAGGAATGAGTGCAGCTTTCCTCATGTTACTGTGCGATGCCCCCACCTCCGAGGCAAAGAGAATATCAAGGAACACCAGGGCTAGGTTCCAGCATGCACTAAAAGAAATTAATACAATGCCAATGGAATGTGTTTACAAGAGCTTTTGCGGTTGGAATTGAGCACCCTATCTGCTACCATCCTACATTTTGAGCTGAAAAATGTGTATTTGCGAGTCACCGTTATCTGATATTAAATATAAATTCTTAATTATAATTTGCAATATGTATTTGGTTACGCCAGATAAATCAATATATTTGTAGCAATGATCAAGTCACAAAATTCATTCAAGGCTTGCCACTCAGCTATCCCAGTCAGCGTGGAGAGCACTGTATTAGAATTGTCTTGCAGTATTACCGATCTTCGGCATTATGGCTGGTATTGTTCAGTGCTGGAAAGCAGAATCTTGACAGCTAATTGATAATCCTGCCATCAGCTGTTTAGACATTTTTCCTTTGTGACATTGGAAAAAAAAAGACAGGAAAGAGAATAGGAAGCTCGTAAATAATGTCAAAAGATCAAGAAATCAATGGCCAGAGGAAAGTGATCTGTTTATTTGGTGGAGCTGCTCTTTTCTGTTCACATTAATTCCGAGCAGTAGTCTTCAGCAGCCACGAAATTTGCTTTTATTCACTCCCGAGGAGATGTAATACAACCATAAAAGCCTTCTCATAAAGTAGGGATATCAGCAGAAATAGTTTTTATTTAACTGTAGCAAAGTAAGGTTTTCCACATTACTCTTCTTATAGATAAACTCCATTATCCAGTGATAGTCTCCTGAACAAAGCATAAAAAGTTTATAATTTCTGTCTTATTTTGATGGATGAAATGATTTTGTAACTTAAATTTAGAAAAGTTAGGCCAATAAAGTGCAGAAATATTGCCATAAATCAGGGTGCTGGCATTTATTTCATGTTTCTACGTACAAGCTAATGCATTCTGAATCCTGCATAACCCACCTAATTCAACTTCTCTCCAAGTTACGTGGCTGATGCCGAAACTGGGCACGTTTCTTCATGTTGTATTTGAAAATGGCACAGTAGATATAGGATTAAAAAACAAACAATTTCTGGACATTTCTAGATGATAAATTTAATTTTCTTTGCTATTTGGAAGTCTCCTTTGAAAATGAATTGGTAATGAATGCATTCAGTACTGCAGAATAGATTTACCCTCTGTTTCAAATAGTTGACGTTATCGGGCCCTGTCATTTGTTCTTTCCCATTTTCGAGCTGCTAATTGATGTTTTTGATGTTGGCAAGAAAATTGAAGAAAATGTCATGTGTGAACCAGAGCGGAAGTTAATAAGATTGACTTCGTTGACGGAATATACAATGAGCGAAGAGACCGCATAATGGGACCGCTGCAAATTTGTGTCCTCTCTTTAGAGCCTCATGCTAGGCTGCAGTCGATAACGAAAGATGGAACATTTGCGAAGATTCTTAATCTCATCTTTTCAATTCCTCTTCCCCCACCCCCCGACCCCCAAACCCTTGATTATTTAGTTGCGTAAGCAGCTGCCTATCCAGAAGTCCACTGCCTTGGTCAGCGAAAGCCTCCCAGGGCTGACCAACAATGCCTATTTTTAATGGTGTTTTGAGTTTGAAAGCAATGAGTCTTAAAAAGGTTAGATTAAGATCCTTCTTAAAGAGGGGTATAGTGATATCAAGCAGGGTCATTGCATACCCTTTGATGAATGGTGGGGGGGGGGGGGGAGGAAAACTCAAACTTTAATCCTGCAAAATGAAACAAGTAACAACATGGCGCCTACTTGAGTCCTTTGTTTTAAAATTGGCAAAAAGCCGAGAATATTTTAAATTTTCCTCACTTAAAGCAGAAGTCTTCCAGCCGCACTCGTTGCACTAATACGTGGTATGCTGCGCGTACGTTTAGAACCGTTGTAGTCTTTTGTCCTCCCTATTTTGAAATTCGTTGGAAGAAATACTCATTGGAATCGTGCATTTAATTACCAAATGGATTAGTTGGGCGAGGTTTGCAGGTTCTGTTTCCTTGGTCTTCAGGGAAATGCGCTAAAGCCTTATACCCCTCAGCGCTTTTTATTTGAAGCCGCTGCACAAAATGGGGCCTCGGTTAGTGCTCGTCTCTCAAGGATATTCGAAGACCGACATTATTCAGAGGCTAGCCAATTAATTCCGCGGGCTGTGATCAGTTAGGGCTTCCTTTCACTTCTGCCATTTGAAATGCTAACACGATGAAAATTTTTCTCTTGGTTCATGTCCCTGGGCAAAGCCACCGCCGCAGGCTGCAGAAAGAGTCCTGAGAATCTCATTGACTGATGAGAGCAAGAAAGGTTGCGATACGTGATTTACAATCCAAGTGCTTTTGACTCGCATAACAAACTGGATCTAATATATGTATCTAGCAATTTTTCCATGAAAATGTATCAGGGTTGCTGTAGGTCTGGCCATTCATGTTCTTAAAATGCTTTTGGGTAGCAGGGTGTGACAGAGCTCTTTGCTGGTTCCTTATGGTCTCAAAAACTAATCACTGAAATTACTGATGCATGATTGAACCTGGAAAATTGGCCAAAGATGTCCTCTACACATCTGTACTATCCTACATTATTTTTAGCTGTACAGAGTAAGAGTTCATGAGTATAATCATATGCACAATTAATTGGTTTTGGTTGAAATGGATAGTTTTCACTGTTTAGTAGCGTCCCATGCTTCTAATAAATTGGCCTGTCTATACAAGAGCTTTTTGCATCCTTGAAGAAAGGAAGCCAGGTGATGATTGCAGAATGACAAGTTGTACTGCTGCAGCAATCGGATTGTTCTCCTAAATTGTTAGTAAAAGATGCTGCCTGAGATGGGTATCTAGTTCTGTAGCTGTCTGCAAAGACTAACGCAGGTGGCTCCCTATGGCTGACTTTTCCTGACAAGATGCCATTAGAAATACCAGTCCCGTTGATCAATTCAGTTGACATGACAGAATTGCCGTAAGGCCTAGCTCTTTGAGTAGGGCACTCTGTTTTTTTCCCCCTTCTTTTTCTTTGCACTAATTGGTGAAAAGGATCTCTGAGCTGGTGGCCCAGGAAACTTTCTGAACACATCTTATTGGAGTGTTGACTTCATTAGAATTGTAAGTGGGACCCCAGCAGCTAGTACAAAAAGTTAATTTGTTCCTGAATTGTATTGTAGATGATTTCATTAGTGAACAGTGTTTTGGTGAGAACTGTCTAAAGGAGAGAACCAACTCTTTTTGTGGTGAATTTGCATGAGGCGTTTCTAGAATTTGATGGCAAAATTGTGGTGGATCCTTGCAGATCATTTTTATTTGTTTAAAGAAACATGCTATTTCTCATTATCAGTTATTGCACTTTGTAGATAAATAAATTACTACTTTTGCTGAATAAGTTTAAAATGTAGCTTACAAAAGCTCTCATTTGTGTCCCCTCTTAACAATTTCCTTAAAAATTAATTTGTATAGTGTAACAGATATTCTTTTAAAAAACTAATTAATTTGTCCTCTTGCAAACATGCTAAATTTTAAATTGCAATTTCCGTATTTACCAATATCTTAATTTTTCAAGTTGGCATGGGGTCTGTTCTGTGTACAAGAAATAATTGTTGTTCCTAATGAGTGATCTAGGGACTAATTCCTAAGTCATTTAATCATGCAGACTTATGTATTTCAATTATTTTATTATTACAAAAATAATTCCCTAGTCTGGTGAAGCAAATTCCCATTTCAATCTTGTTTATTTTTCATACCCATATCGTGCTTTATCATTGCATAGTTGATGTTCTGATACCAGTGCTTTGGGTGATTACAGATTTTATATTTCTTTAATCTGTTTTGTTATTTTAGTAGAATCCACTAGCATTTAAAAAAAATTTGAATAATAATTCAAGACTCTTGCACTTAATTTGTTCAATAAATCCACAAAATAAGCTACAATTTACTTGTGATCTTTTGTGACACTATTTTATAAATATTAATAGACAACCCTTAGCATAAGAATTTAAGTGTGTGTACGCAAATTAATCCTCGCCTTGATGACAAAATAGCGAATGTAAGGAACTGCAGAATTCTGTGCACTGCAAGCATAAAAAAATTCCAATTCCTGTACTGCAGGCGTTAATAAAGGTGAAATTGGTTTTGTTTGACATGTTTAAATGATGCTGTTTGTCTGGACAGATTAAGATATTAGTTTAGAATTAGTTGTTTGCTAAAATATGCACTATTAACATTATCAAGCTGTCTATTGGTATAAAAAATCAGACCTGACGAGTGTGAAAAGCAGCGCATCGAGAACTGGGCTTTAAACCCTCTGCGGATCGTAAGAAGGATCAAAGCAACTTGTTTTATGTGTCTGTGCGAGACTTTGAAGTCTTCTCTGCACCTACAGCACTGATTTCATCAAGTTCACTAGTGTCTTAATAGCAGATCAATAACTTTCAAAGTCAGTGAGTTAATTTGATACTAGGGCTGATGTGATCGTGCTGCGTAAGTAGAGGTAGCGGGAGCTGTCTGCTGTAAATGTTCTGTCAGGAAAGTGCTTTCTGCACCCACTCTTACAGAGTCTGCAGCCTCTAACTTGGTTTGAAAGCCTCAAATTTGACACTGTCCCAAATATTACCTATTGTCACTAATGCTCCATCCCAAGCGTTCTCCCCCCCCCCCCCCCCACAATTCAGTGTTTTTAAAAAAAAAGTAATTTGCCCCAAGACAAGTAAAAATGCAACAGATTGTTCCAAATGCCTCAGGACGTGTGGCTGAAATTGAGTGGTGCATATCTGGCCAGAGAAGTGGACACTGCTTCATGTTAGCAGAATTTATTTCAGACCAGGGAGGGGAAAGAGAATAGTTTGAGAGAAAAGGACACATGCGCGGGGCAAAAATCTGAAAAGCTGAAAGAAACGTTTTCAAGAGATTTTGGCATCTGCATATGGAGCTGCAGGGTTGATGCAATGGGGTCAGACTGGCTCACCAGAGGACAAAACTCCAATTTAGAATGCTCATCTAACAGTTGCTAATGGTATTAGGGGCTGCCGGTAGGGTGGTCAGTGAGAGCAGTAGATTAGTTCGGTAGCCATAGTTGCTTGACCCAGAAAGCATCGTTTCACTGGTCAGATGGCATTAGCTATTGCATCTGTCAGTTTGCTGTGTGTGTGTGTTTTTTTATTTTCCTCCTCCTCCTCCTCCTCCTCCTCCTCCCCAACCTTAAATCACCTTTCAAATAAAATAGCTTTAAAAGGTTTAACATTGCAGAGAATGGAAAATGAGCCCTGTGAGCAGGGATAAAACCAGTCCTATACTTGCCTGCTTTTGGTGCATCGGGATTATGCTCAAAGGCTGGTTGAGAAAATTAAACATTATAGGTTTGCAATTCAAATGACTATAGTCTAGACTTCCTTCTTTAATACTGCATCTGAACTCTTCTTTCCCATTATGAATCCTGATTTGCGGCATGGGCACTTTACATTGCGCAATTTTTAAAAATTGTGTAAACTGTGCGCGAAATCACTGAAATACACGGGGAAAAGCCTTGAAGTAAATGCGAGTAAATAGCAAATGATATTTACCGTGCGTTTGTAGATTTACAAGAAAGTAGGCCATGTCTTTAAACGCAAGGAGTGTTGGTGTGCTTTCGCTCTAAATACAAGTTGGTCCAAGTTGCCTTTTTCTTGATTTTATGACTTCCAAATTTCCACAAAAATTGGCAGCATCAAATTTGCTCCTGGAGTTTGGGCAGTGAAAAGAAATATGCCTTTTTGTCCTTTGATTGTTCAAGGTAATTTTTCTGTAAACTAGATTACGGTGTACTCTAGCAAAGATTCTAATTTGGTACTTTATCATTTGCAAAATATTTTTGATACAGTTTATGCAGATGTAAGCGAGAGAATATGGTGGTTGCCCATTGCTTTTAAGGAAGTGTTGATTATAATATTTGTGTAGGAATTATTTAGGATCCTGTCTTTGAGTTGATGTTGTCAAGATGTAGGATACAGACAATTATCCCAAGTGGGTTATAACAGTGCATTCCTTATTTAAATGATGCAGATTTGGGAAGAAAGATTCTTTCTTCATTCCAGAAAGCTCTGAAGAAAAATTTCAGACAGCTGTCGAAAAAAATATGCAATTCTTTTAATTTTTATCATCCACCTTGCTGCATTTGTAAGTTCGACTTGTACATCTTGTTTGCTTTTTCTTCATACTTAATAGCCTTCACTTCATTAAAAGTGTATTAATCTGGCTGTTAGTCCCCAGGGGGAACCCATAAGATGTTACTTTTTTTTGTCTCTTTTTTTAGATTGCAAAAAAAATCTAGCAGATTTGGACCCTGTCAGTCAGAAATAATTGTGTTCTTAATCTTGTCCCTGATGGATGGCTCGGAGTTCAGCATCAGGCCAGCTCCAATGACAAATACAGTATTAATATTCATTAACTGCTTTGACAATGCTAATTTTGATGCAGTCGTAAAGGGCCTTCCAAAGTTAGCGGCCAAAGCATCAGAGCTGTAGAAGGTGGCAAGATAATTTGTGCTGCTTTGCTGAGCTGCAGCTTTCAAAGTAAACCAAAGCTAGGTAAAAAGTTCTGAAGTATTGTGAGGCAAGGCTGCGGAAGTAATACAATCACAGTCTGCCGAAAATTTGACACCTCCGATGAAGCTTGTTTGACTGAAATTTCAACCAAGTTGTAACAAAAAAAAGCATAACATGGTAAGTCAGCGCATTTTTTGATTTTGTTTAATCTTTTGATCTTTTCAATTATCACCATTTGAAGATCAATAGTCATTTTCCCCTAGTATTCTTTAAAGGCGCTCAGCGGTGTCATTCTGCGTGTGTTAGTAACGCAGGCTTCAAAAGTGGGCACAGAAGCTTTATGGAGCCGCTTGCCGCACTCGGCAGTAGTAAGCATTAAGTGTACAGAAATTCAACCTTAATTTTTGTTTTTGTAAACTTGGATTCAATATGTGAAAATTATTGTGTAGTTTTTGTCATTTCTCGATGAGCGTGTTTAGCTGAGCTGGATAGGTGGGAAAAATAAAAGGTAGGTTAGCTTCTATACAGCGTGGGGGAGGAGTAAGGGGCGAAAATCTTTCTTTTTGTCTGTGGCTTCAAAATACCACTCAATTTAACATTATGAGAGGCTGCAACTGGTTTTAATGTTGCCAAGTAAGCAAGCGACAGTTGATGTTTTGTTCTTTTCTGAACTGTTGAGGGTGGTTTGGGGCTTCTTCTGATCAAATGAACGCTGCCATCTCGTTATCTCTTTCCCCGCGAAGCAAGGTAATTCACTGAATAGACCTCAACTTGAGCATCTTTCCCTGGCAAGCTGGAGTTGGATGCAGTCGCTTCGTTGCCCCTATCTCAGCAGCATCTTGGCTGTATATGGCTCAGGTAGGGTGCTGCCCTCCAGTGGATCTGCCCACATCATGAAGAGCTGGCTGATTTGCACCGGACCCGGCACAGCAACGGCAGCATGCTTGAATGCGGGCAGTGTGAAGCATCGTAATTTGAGTAGGTGTAAATGGTAAGTTAGAACAATCTAAGGAGGCCTGACCGTTGAGCTTTGACAAGTGCTATTTTGGACAAACAAATACGATGATTTGTTTTGCTGCCTGTTTCATTTTAATCACAATTTTTTAAAAAAATACAAAACTTTTTGAAACTATTGAGGGAAGGAAGCATTTAATTTTTAAAAAACTGGATGCATAATTGAAGTTGATCTGATATGGCAGGTTGAATTTGCCTCCCCTCTTTCCCACAGATTTCTCCCTCTACGTCCCCCCCCCCACTCAGGAGGCTGCTCCACCCTGCCTTCTACCCCCCTCCCACCCCTCAGTAATTGCTAGGTAAATATGTGAGCTGGAAAGGTCTGGTATTTTAAGTGTTCACCTTCCGTCGCCTGTGTGGCGAGCTTTCGTCCAGCTTCTTTTTTCTTCTCACATCCTCCAATCCCAAAGAAAGCTGTGTTGAAGTTGTCCATCCTTTCTGCCACACTTAATTCTCATTGTCCTAAATGATTAGTAACTGTCCATCATCAGCAACCAAACTCCCAGTTTACTTAAGAAATTGCACGTGTAACAAAGGAAACTGCCGGAGTGTGGTGGCCACCCTGAATAGAGGGAGGGAATGCAATTAGCTGCTTCGTTGTTGGGCTTTTTACATGTCAAACTGCAGCCTCACTGCGTTTGTTAGCGCCTGTATTGCACCATATAAAGAGAATTCAAAGGTTTTGTTTTGGTATTAAGGCCTTAAAGATTTCTGGCCGACACTTTGCACGCGAAGGCCAGATTAGTGTGGCGCGCGAAATAGAGGGGGGAGCTGCACCCTGTTTAGTTTCTCCAGTTCTTATACCTCGTTGCTTTCCTTGCCCAGCATAGACAAGGAAAGGTGCATCGTGTCCCATGGCACCTCCTAGTTGAATTTAAAATGTGTTTGTGTGTATGTGTGAAGTTTGATTTAAAAAAAATAAACTTCATGGGGTTATTTCACAATCCTGTAATGGGATCGAGGGGCAGAGACTGGTGTAAATGCGGAGTTCCACCTATACGGAGAAGGTGGGCTGAGGGTTAATAGGACCATTTATTACTTTTTGCTTTTATTGTGGAGAAACGGGAACATTTGAGCTGCCTACCCCCCCCCCCAGACCCCAACCCCAACCCTCACACTCTCACACACACACACACATTTTTTTAAAGATGGAGAGGGTTTTGTTTGGCGTTGCAATTAGCTATGGGAAGCAGTATGCAAAGCAACGCAAAGAAGAATCCTTGCAGTACAAAAGCTGTTCCTGTATGTTGTATGTAGCTGAGGTCAGCCAAGAGAAGCTGCAGTGAGATCTAGTGCGTTGTCTTTTCTCCTCTACCATATTAAAAAAAACTGCTGGGATTGATGGCAAGACCTCACAGGTGTTTGTTTTTACATGTATTTATATATCTATATGTTTGTGTGTGTGTGTGTGTGTGTGTGTGTGTGTGTGTGATATATATATTGTCACTGTGACAAGAAATGGAGCTTTCTCACAGCTCTACCCCCAAAACTTCAGCGTGAGGGATTTGACATTCCCACAGATGTGACTGCATGCCACAGTTTGCTGATCACGCTCCCTTAACCGCTGTTCTTCGCTCCTGCTCTTATTGATACCTTTCCATATAGAGTTGCGGCATTGTCATTTTGGTAATCCTAGGAGAGTTGTAGGCTTTGAAAGGAAAATAAACAGTGCGCAAGAGGTTATACCCGTGTGTGCGGTCTTGCTCCTTCCTAAGCGAGCATTTTGTTGCAGTGATCTGTTATCGTTTGTGTCCTTAAATTTTGGTCCCTGCTGTACAGCAGGTATAGGATTGCACCCGGACTAAGATGCAACCAACGGCAAACTTGAATGAGGATGTTGGTTCTAAAAACACCAGGCCACAGAACTGGGAAGCTCTTGATCTTTTGAGACATCTTTTTTTAGTACTTTAAAAAAAAAACGCTAGAAAAACCAGGAAGAAACAAAAGCGCAGCCGGCACCAAGGCAAGAGAGAAAAGGGGGGGAAAAAGTTGTAGAGGTTAAGAGACAACAGAAGACAAAGCAGCATGTACCCGAGGGATGCAATTTTGCTGGGAATGGAAGAAGGGAACAATAAAGAAGGAACATTAGCCTCTGGGCTCTCCTTTTTCCATCAGTTTGGTTGCTGGCACCTCAATCTAAACAGCTGGGTAAGTTACTGTATGCTACAGTGCACGGTTATATTTTATTTCACCCGATAGGCTTCAGATAAGGCCAGTCACTGTGGTTAAGAGGTGGTCAGCTCAGGTAGCGACCTTCTATCCAACACTTGAAACTGACCTTTGTAACACCGCTTTCATGAGAATTTCTTCTGTGAAGAAGAAACAATAAAAAAAAGCGATTCTAGGCAACATAACATTGGGTTCGCATTAGGAAAGTTGCTTTAACCATCTCAATACTGATTTTCTTTCTCTATGGCTATCTAGTTTGAGATATTTCACACATAGATTTCAGTGCAAATTGTACGTTTTAAGGATCCGAATGCATTCTGACATTCCACTGTCGTGCTTCCAATTAAGTTAAATTGTACTTTTAAAATTGATTTGAAATGTACTCAGTTTCAGAAAGTGTTTCTTAATGTGGCTCAACTATCAAAGCTGTTTTTGATGCAACCGTATGCAAATCATGTAGAAAAACCAAATGCAACAGAGAGCTTTTTCCTTTTACTTTCTAAATGGCATTTTGAAGGGGAGGGTTGGCTTCCTTAATTAACTCTTTATAATCAGAGACATCAGTTATATCATGAAACACAATATTTTCATTTTTAAGTGCTTAACATTTTCTAGTCTAAGAAAGTAGCTAAAATACCATGGAGTCATTTCCTCCCTTTTAAACTAAAGTAGTGTCTGTGATCCTCTCCAGAACTGCACAGCTACTGAAGGTTTGAAGTGAACAAGAATAGCTTAAATAAATTATTAGAAGCGGGGTGCTCCTCGGACATAATAGGTGTACGCAGAATCAGAAACAGCAAGTTGTTTTCCCAATATTTCTGTTCTCATTTAGATTTTTGAGAGACAGAGGATAATATTTAATTTTAATAAAGGAGAGAATTATTGATGGGTATATATGAGTTTGTAAGAAAGCCTCACTTAAGCAGTTTTGGTATGTGTTACTGTTCTGTGGGGTCATGCAACAAAAATCTTCCATTCAGTGATATTTTAGAACACAATCAAACACTGACGTAGGTTTGATAATGTGTTCTCTTTGGATTTATAAAAAACCTAATGTATTAAAAATGTAAATACGTTAAGGTATTTATTTGTACGTGTGTATGTATTATATATCTGTGTCTGTGTTTGTGTGTGTATATGTGTATATATAATACTTATATTCATTTTCATATTCCACTGCTCTGGGGCTCTCTTACTCCGGCAGTGAACAAAATTAATGCCAGATGTTTTGAACATACCACCAGAACAAATAAAAGCGCGCTTTAAGACAGAAATTTTTATTTTTTCCCTGATAAATGTTAAGTGAGCTTCCGCACCCACCTACTCGCAATGTAATTAAGCCACAAAGCACTTGTATATTCTGGTTAATGGCATTAACGACATATATGGCATTGACTATTATTTGAATAACAATTACAGACGTGAAGTCCGCTCGGGGTGACTTACAGTAAATGTTAAGCAGTCATGTGAATTGGTTAAACATCAAATATATATGATGACTTGGTGTCCAAAATTGTAGAGAAAAGTCAGTATTGGAGATTGTATGAATTTCCTTTAGTGGGGATAAGAACAAAATATTTTAACCACTTCAAATACTGTGTTTATAATCAAAACCTAAATTTGCCTTGTAAAGTATTAATTTTCCTGCAACATTTTAAAGTGTCTTGGCATCAATTTGTTCCCTCTCCCATTTCATCCATGCTGTTTATGCTGTTACCTGAGTATATTTTTTTAAATCCAGAAAAATGCATCCACAGATGGTGAAACTATCTTGATACCTGAGACGGAACATTTACCTGACGGCCAGTTTTAATCCCAATCTATTTTAATTGCAAGATTTGTAGTTTGTAAGGAATATTTTAGTTCAGTTTTGCAAAGCTGAAAGGTCTCAGAGACTGACTGACTGATAATGGTAGTGGTAACAGTTTAACCAATTTAACCTCCGATCCCAGCCAAGCAGGCTTCACCTTGACTTTAGTGTATGCGCTTCTGACAAATGAAAGAAAATAAATTCCTCAATCTCTTCTTGTAAGGTGAAATGTATTAAAGAACAATTGATGGCTCAGTTTCTGACACCTCCAATATGCAGTTGATTGCCACTCAAAATTTCTTGGTAATAGTTGGGTATAGGAAACATTTTGTTCTCTGTCCCGGTCTTCCCATTAAGAGGGCTCAATTATATTTGTTGCTTAATCACTCAATATGGTAATTTTGCTGATTGAAGCCACATTAATGTTACCAAGTGCTGTAGGCAAAACGATGGACACAAAGGTGCTGCCGTCATTTTCCATAAGTCTTCAAAACCTTTTCAAATAAAAAAAGAATCCTTTATTGACAATATCTGAAATTGTCTCATGGCCTCTCTTTCTGTGGCTCACTTTTTTCCAGCTCGCACACGAATGCTTTTTTTTAGTTTATACTGAAGGAATATTTGGGTTTGAGCTTTGCTGCTGCTATTTGCCGGGTCACATGCCTGGCAGATGTCTTGTTCTGCTGGAATTTGTCAACCTGAAACACCAATCGATCATAGCCTGTCAGTTAACTTTCCTTTAAATACTTGTCCAGTCTGGCTCATACGTCCTACACAGGGCTCAGTCATTGCGCTACCTACTCTGTGAAATGTTCGACTGAACTCCTGTAAGTGCAAATTGATTCTACTTGTGCTGAAAAGACTGATGCTCAAGGCTCTCTCTCAATAAGCATACGTGCATTGTAAGAAACAGTAACTGCTTTGGAAGCTGCAACCTTTCTGCCCCCAAGCTCAGTGTTATCAAACGGAAATAAACCAATAACAGTCAAAATAAATCCACTACAAATAAAATTTTCTGCGCTTTAGACGGCCGCTTAGAATAAATGAATGTGTAAATTAAGATTTATCCTAGACTTGTTAAGTACCAAATAGCACGTATTAAAATACAGTATGTAGGTAATTTAGCAGCTTAAATGTGGGAATTCTTTCAAGATAAATATTAATAGAATAAATAAGGATGGTCAAAAACAAATTTAAAATTCTAAAAGGGGGCTTACATGGACAAGTGGCCTGATTCTAATTATAACATTTTTTTTCTAATTATATGCAAGTTTTGTTTATGGGTGACATGGTATTGGAGGGAACTGCCAAGCATCGGTCTCCAAAATGTGTCTTATTTTTTGTATGACTTTGATTTATAAAGGACCATAGTATGTATAAAATGAGTAGAATTACTTAAAGCAATTGGCGATAAAGGACTCCTTTCAGTAAGTCATTGCATGCCCAATGGTATATATGCTGCAGTGAGCGTAACTCAAATATTCTCAAGCATTATTTAATGTACTATAACGTGACATGTTAATCCATCGTTTTGTCAGTTTCCTTTTTCATCATTTGCCCCATTTTCTTTCGGTCTTTTGTTCTCTGTGGTCATTTAGCCAACAACCAAAGATATTTCACTTTACAACTCCCATTCACATCTTTAATTGCAGGTCCACATGTCCTTCTTCTTCAAACCCAAAAATGGAGATTTAATTTTCCTTGCCAATTATTGCATTTGTTGGGAGTTTATTAGATGGCTATTTGGAAATGACCCAAACAATGATTTTTAAAGTACAACTGGTTAAATTGCCTGCAGTTTCTCTCTCTCTCTCTCTCTCTCCCTCTCCCTCTCCTTCTCCCCCCCCTCTCTTCTCCCCCCCTCTCTTCTCCCCCCTCTCTCTTCTCCCCCCTCTCTCTTCTCCCCCCTCTCTCTTCTCCCCCCCTCTCTCTTCTCCCCCCCTCTCTCTTCTCCCCCCCCTCTCTCTTCTCCCCCCCTCTCTCTTCTCCCCCCCCTCTCTCTTCTCCCCCCCTCTCTCTTCTCCCCCCCCCCTCTCTTCTCCCCCCCCCTCTCTTCTCCCCCCCCCTCTCTCTTCCCCCCCTCTCTCTCCCCCCCTCTCCCTCTCTCCCTCTCGCTCATTCTGGGAGCGATGGAATGAACTGAGCTAGGGATGAGGAGTTTTGATTTATGAATTTGTCCCTTGAAAGGCTGACTTCACTGAATAGTTATTTGGTGGGAAAGTTTTGCAAAATGCCAGGGTGTTAACTGAGAATGCAACCCACAAGGGTGGCTGTTTTACTGAAACTCGGATCGTTTAGTGACCAGAATGTGCTAGGAAGTGGTGTAATTGAGCAATTAACGGTTAACTTTAAATGTGTTTAATAGCAGTAGTTCTCCACCACATGCCTCCAGAGGATAATAGGCCCCAGAGCATGATTTTAGTTTGGTTTTGCTAATACAATCGCAGCAATTGGGTGGCCAGAAAGTGGTCTTTCTTTCTTGACAGCTGAAATAGCTTGGAAATACGTGAGAGCATTCGGGAGCAGATTTGTGCTGTTTGGTCGTGCGGTATTGTCTTGGTATGCTGTGGTGTCAGTGGTCCTGTCATCGTTTGTTGGAGGAGACGAGAGGCCTCTTCCTGAGCAGGAGAGTTTGACTAGTCAATGAAGGCCTTGTCCTTGGGAACAATAGCCCACTAACAAAGGGCAAGACCTTGGCCAGAAATGAGCTCTATAATACTGTGAAAGGGCGCAGACCACTGTATAAATCAGAATAGGAAAAGTAGATTTGGGAGAAAATGCTTACTCAGGTGTGAAGGATTTTTTTTCCTGCTGTTTGGACAATGTAAAGAAAATGTTGAAAGAATGCATGGATTAGAATATTGTCATTTAGCAAATCTTTCAACATTTGTTTGTGTGGAGGAGTTATTGAGTGAGAGTTGCTGAAGAAAATTTAACTGTTAATAGATTTTGTTTTAATGACTATCTCCCTGCCCTTTCAGAATTGCAGTTGGTACACAACCGCGCAACAATTAAGGAGTTAATAGAGAGCAGACTTTTGCAATAAGAGACTCGAGTGTGGCAGATCATTAAGATTAGTACCTTTTCGAAAGTAAGCCATGCCTCAGTGTATACCAAGCTCAGGGCGAGTAATTTGAGCAAAGCAAAGGACTTGCCAGAATTAGCCTGGAGCCCAGGGAAGGCAGACTGACAAACCTCCTTGTATAGCTGCTTTTGTTTTTATTATACTTTTGAGTACAAATGCACTTTTCAGACCCAGCCTTTCTTCAGCTGCAGAGGAGTGTGGTGAACGCAATAGGGTGCATTCAGCAGAGGGGACAGACTAGAATGATGGTCGTAGCAGTTCCAGTTTGTTTTGCCTGCTTCTTGATTAATGACATCAGAGGTGAATGGCAAGCTTTCATTTCTCCTGGGTTACCAATCTTTCTTTTTCTTAAAGCAGGGAAAGATTATGAGTGCTCAGTCAGTCTTTGACTGTCACATTCCTGATTGTGAATGCTATGCATGCTCCACCCTGGTGAAACATCTCCCACTGCACGTTATTGGGAATGTGACGCTTAAGTACACTTGAAAGGTCAGAGGTTTCCTGGGTAAAGTGGTCCAAGAGGAGGAGTTTCCTTCACAGCCTGCCTACTACCACCGTTTGACGGACAGACCCACTTCCCCCAGGCATTTCCTACACTTCCTCCCTTGGCAACAGCCTAATATTCTAACATCCTCTTTCCCAAATAACAGTCTTAAATCGGCAATAGTGATATGGATATCTTGTGTGGTTTCTCACTGAATGTAGCTAATTGTTTGCTATACTTGTAGAAGTAAAAACAATGACTGCAGGGAGACAAGTGGTATGATCTCCAAGGACACGTGATGGGGTGAGGGGAAATCCTGGAGAAACATGGGGTGGAAGAAGAAAGCTACTGTGACTATCGGAAGCCAAGGTTGCGAAATCAGTATCGAGCAATTCAAATTTTATATGTGTACTTGTGATCTTTCAGAAGGGAGCTGCTGGTAACACAGGGTTCGTTGTTTCCATGTGAAAATGGACAACGTCAGATGGAACGCTATAATCAACATTTTACCCGAAAATTTGCCTGCCAACACTTACAATTTTAAAATTGCCCATTCAATATTGATACTGTTTTCAGAGACCTCAGAAGTCATGTGTCTACATGGAGCATCAACCCCCTGAGGTTTCTGCAAGTTGGAATTGTCATTTATTAGAGAATGTATAAAAATTACTTCTAAGTTCCTGCCTCACCAACAACACTGTGGATCCCACGTCTCTGGCCTCTATAAAAGTACTGACCCGAAGTCGTAGGCACAAAAATGAATCTCGCAATCAGTCCTCTCTGTGAATCATTCTGCTTCTCAGCCACTCCCATACCTTGTCCTCTGCCCACTTGATCCAAATCCATACTCGCCTGTTTTCTGCAGCAGATGCTGCAATCCAAACCGGTCAGTGTCCTTGGACTTTCAGTTCATTAAGGGAGAGAATAGTTGTAAGCTAAAACATTCCTCTAAATATTTAAAGGTAAGTACAAACAAGAATGTTTATGTGATTGAAGCTGCTTATCTGTCCAAGAACTTGTATGCATCCCTCTAGTGAAATGATGACAATGATTAAGAATCAATATTTTCTGCAATTTTTACTGTCTTGTCAGTAGTTCAGCTACAAGTTTTTGAAGTTCATGTCATAATTTAAGTGGGGCCATAACTTTATCTTTCTTTCTCAGCTCTCTTCCAAAAATAAATGTCATGGTCTCTCATTGCCTGCCCACTTAAAGCTGTGATATGAGGTGACTGCTTTATCTTATCTAGTGGGTCTCGTAACAAGTCATGATTTTTAAATCTTCAGTGTCTATTGCCATTTTCCTTCCTATTTTACAATCAACAGTTTCAGTCAAAAGTTAGCTGGCACTTTGCCACTTTGTTCTTGAAGGCACAAAATTAAATCCTCCAGGAATTGGGGAGGATTAATTATCAAAATAAATTCTTTCTTACTTTGGATTTCTTTTTGGGCACTGCTAGGTACACAAGTCATTTTCAGTTCAGATATATTGCTTGCTACTGAATTCAGCTGGTGATGGGTGATTTAAGACTCTTGTGTCAGTGACACCTCAGTGTTTCTATTTAAAAATCAGGCTGTTACTTTAGGCACTGATGGTCCGTTTGGGGAAGTGGTGTAAGGAACAGAATTAAAATCAATACAGTTACTAACAAGTTAGTAGAATTCACTGAATCCTGTCATTTTAACTCTACTTGTAACTGCCTTAAGATCTTTCCTTACTATTACTGATTCTTCTGTTATTGGAAGTCACAGGTAATCAGTTATGTTAAAGAGGACTTTGAATTCGTCTGAAGAATTATTAATGTTTGAAAGTATTTCTAGAAAGATGTAAAGAAATATTAATCATTCCATTCTATTATTTTGAAATAGCAAAAAAAGATGCCTAATTATCAAATAAAATACATTTTATAAATTGCAAATTAAATTTTTTTTAGGGGAGCCAATGGTCCCCATAAGGTTCTGTTTTGTTTATATCGATGACATTTATCCCGTGCTTACTGCCTGTTATTCTTCTGGTGCTTAGGGCAGCGATGAGCATCTCCATCTCTGATTTATCCCATTAATAGACTTATTTTGAGATAGAGTTTCACAGTCCTCGTGCATCTCTGGTGTGCTCGGACTTTAATTCACTCACACAAATTGGGATGTTTGGTCTTGAGCAAATTCAGCTACCCTGCCGCCCACTTTTCAATCTTTGTTTTGTTAGCACGATTGATGATGGGGTTTGAAGAGCCGCTTTGTGTTAACAGCTTGTTCTGCCTTGAGTTGTTGTTTACTCTACAAGATGCGTGGAACACCTGATTCTTTATTAGCAAATGGATTTTAAAGTGCAAATAAACCCGAGATCAACTTGGGAGCACAAGTCACTTGGGCCATACTATTTATCGATTACAGCTCAGCATTTAATACCATCATCCCCTCAAAACTAATCAGTAAACTCCAAGACCTGGGCTGTAGAAAAGCAGCATCCATCATCAGAGATCCCCACCACCCAAGCCGTGCTCATTTCTTTCTGCTGCCATCTGGCAGAAGGTAAAAGAGCCTCAGGACTTACACCAACCAGGTTCAGGAACCGTTACTACCCCTCAGAGTCTTGAATAAAAGGGGATAACTACAGTCATTCTATTTTTGATGTTCCCACAACTAGTGGCCTCTTTAAGGACTCTTTATCTTGTTATTTCGTGCTTGTTATTTATTCCTATTTATTTATATTTGCCTTTGCACAGTTTGTTGTTCACTGATCCTGTTTACAGTTACTGTTCTATAAATTTGCTAAGTATGCCCACAGGAAAAGGAATCCCCTGAATGTACAGTGCTAAATATATTTTCTTTAAGTGAATACCAATACTGTTCAGCTCCTCTTGGTGCATTTTCTCTCTCTCTGCTTTTTGTTTCTCCCTTTTTGGTTTCCTCCCAACTTTTTTCGCTTATTTCCCCCCCCCCTCTTTGTAGTAACTCACTCATCAGGAAGATTCAGAATGTTTTTGGGAGCTCTCTATCTTATGTAGATTTTGAAATCCTTAATAACTTTTTATAGAAAAGTTACAGAAATAGAAAAAATATGGCACAGAAACAGGCCCTTTGGCCCATCTAGTCCATGCTGAACCAGTTAAACCGCCCACTCCCATTCGCCTGCACCAGGACCACAGCCCTCCATACCCCTGCCATCCACGTACCTATTCATACTTCGCTTAACTGTTGAAATCGAGCTCGCATGCACCATTTGTGCTGGCAGCTTGTTCCACACTATCGTGAAGAAGTTTCCCCTCATGTGCCACTTACACGCTTCATCTTTCACCCTCAACCCATGACCTCTGGTTGTAGTCCCACCCAACCTCAGTGGAAAAAGCCTGCTTGCATTTACCCCATCTGCACCCTCATAATTTTGTACACCTCTATCAAATCTCCCCTCAATCTTCTACTTTTATGTTCTTCATTAGCTTTCTTGATATTGAAATGTATGCTCTTTGAACCCTCCATACCAGCAATTTTAGTGCTGTTAAAAGAAGCTGACCATAATGGGAAGTCCACAATATTACACCTTTTAATCAAAACAAAAGGAGATTGCCTATATCTATCTAGATCTGACTTTCTCTCAATTATTCTTTTGGTCTTGAATGAAGTTGGTTACTTAGTGCTGTTGAGTGGGCAGTCAAATTCTGATTGTGAGGTACCAATGTAGAAGCAAAGGTACTGGGGTGCAACACGGAAGTAATATGAAAAATGTCTTGCTTTGATTTGTAGATTATTTTGCCAGGTTTCTTATTTATAACAATGCTGGTGGTCCGAGGAAGACGATCTAACTCTAAGATGATAACAGTGAATCAATGACATGGCTATAGAGAGGTATTTTGTGCTCAAACAAAGAAACTGAGTCATTATTTATCAGCTTAAAAAATACAGGCATGTGTTGAACTTGGCTCAAGGCACTTTTCTCTCTTGGACTAATTGACTTTTGAACTCTGGCAAGGTATTCAAAAGGGACTCGGATCAATTCCTGTCTCATCAGTGAGTGGTTTGGTTTATAGGTTGTATCAGATCAGGTCCCGGTGCCGTAGTAGAAGCTTGGATGGCTGAAATTCTTCTCCTGTTCACCACAACCTTAGGAAATAATCCAAGTCCTTTAACCTACATTAGAACTGTGATCTTTGCAAAGGAGGTAAATGTTTTCTTGTGTGTGTGTAATCTCGATGAATTAAAGCTGTCTTGTCTGACTAAAATGTGAGCCTAAATGTAGATTTTTTGAAGGGAAAAGTGAAAAGAATCTCTCAAATGAGATGAGCTGCAGTTGGATTGTGTAGGGCCCTAATTGACTTTTGTTTGTCAGTAAATGTTTCATTGCAATTAAAATTAAGTTTGTTGATGAAGGGGAGGAACGTGAATCACCATCTACCCTGCATTGTCCATGTGTCCTGTTACTCATTAGTACAGTTGCAGGCGCCAATTAGAAACATGAGAGACTGGAGACAGTAAATAACTATCTGTAGCCTCCTGCTGTTTGCTCACAGAATTTTGTATCAAATTCTTTCCAAGGCATAGATTTACAGGAAGCTGATGATGCCAGTGGACAAAGCCTTCTGCCGAAAAGCAGGCAATTGTGATTCCACTGCCTGAAATGCCTCGTGGCATCGTGATGAAATCTTCATGCTGAAGTTCAAGGGTTTGCATGTCATTTGTTTCAATGGGAAGCTAATCTGTCTTTTTTCCCAAGCAAAGGGAGGTTGTGGTGGCTGCTGGTCATTATCAAGTCGTAACAATATTAGTCCTGCAAATCCTATACATCAGTCATGTCTTGAAAACATTCGGAACTTACTGAGCAGCTTTGAAAATGACATTTTGCACACTTGGTGTTCTATGTAACTAAAGCGGGACCCAATAATTTAATGCCATTATGGTTGATGTTAACAATTGTCTTAAAAGTTTTATTCAAATGTATACCCTTCAGCCTTTCAAATAGAATGCAGTATTGTGTTAATGCTGCTCAGTGTCTTTGGTGGGGTCCCAGAAATAGTAATATATTCTGGCTATTGATACGCAGATGACGTGGCCTGGTAAAACAAGGTATAAAGTGTTGACATTGTCACTTTTACTCTGAATCTTTAATTATGTTGTCCAGCTCTCAGCCCCGAGTAGTAAAAGGGGTGAATTTGAATTACATACTCACAGTCATTAGATTATGCGTGTAATGTAAAGACTCTACACCCCACTAATAAAGCAGACTTGATGATACTATAAGCCATTAACTTTTTTTCCTGAATAGTGTCTGTCTCCAATCATCACGTGTGTGTATGAATTAATTTTGCACTGTACTAAGTTCGATTCATTACAATTAATTTGATCTAATGCAGTGTTGCATGAAGTACAGTTCTTGTGATTTTATGGTGATATTTATGTTTTGGGTGAATTGGATCTTGTACAAAATTACCTACTCTGTCTGTAACAGTATGTAAGAGTATCGTAGGCAAGTTCAATTGGATTAAACAAAATAGACGAAAGACCGGGTATTTTGATTCTCCTGGAAATTCATAAACCTAGCTAAGTGGCATGAGGAAACACATTGGGCTTTTCAACTATTTTATTAGTCATATATCATTGTAGAAGGGCTGGAATTTTAATCATTTTTCTACCTTGGATAACCTTTTAGATTCTTAATTCCCTTAGTGGTTCCTGTTTAATGGATTTTATTTGTGATGTGGTAAAATGAAGTATGTTTGCTATCTCACTATATTTTTCTTTCCTCTTCTTGCACTACTTATTTAATTTATATATTATACAGTACTGTATAATTTTTTGTATTGCACTGCACTACTGCTGTTTATGGAAAAACATATTTCATAACATATGTGAATGATGATAAATCTGATTCTGATCTGGGTCTCCATTGTGGGCTGAGAGTGGGAAAGGGGCAGTGAGAGGGAATCCTGGTTGGGAAAAGGGGAAGGGAGAGGGGAGGGAGCGAGAAGCACCAGAGAGTCATTCGTTAATGATCAGTAAACCAATTGTTTTCAATCTAATAACCTTGTCAGGGCTGGGTATGCTTGCACACGCGACGCTCCACCCTTGCCGTTCCCAACATCCTTTGCCCCGGCCAGTTTTACAAACTCGCTCTCCACTCCAAATACAGTACTGCGCAAAAGTCTTAGACACCCTTGCTATATATATGTTCCTCAGACTTTCGTACAATACATCCTATTCATATTATGTATTGCATTATACTGCTGTCGCAAAAATAACACATTTCACAACGTTTTTCCTGAGATGTCAAACCTGATGCTGATATGTTTGCTAAGAAAGCAAAACCTGATTAATAAGTATGAACAGGCATGGTTGCTTTATACGTCATTCAAATTGCATTCCTTTATTCTAATTCTTTTAACTGATAACATGTTAAAATAAAATCTGACTCAGAACCATTCATCTCATACAGGTCTCTTGGTTTTTGGCACCACCTAATCTGTTCAAGTACTTTTGTGGAAGGATTAGCAGAAGGCTGTTAAATATCTGTTCCCTCCCCCTATCTCCCTGCACCGCCATTCTGGATTCAGCCTGGTGCCATTAATCTCGTCATGGTTCATTGGATGGTTACTCTTGTCTAACACACTATCTTTCCTATTTTTCTCTTGACAGTCTAACAAAGTACCTGTTGTGCAGCATCCTCACCATGTTCACCCGCTAACGCCGCTGATAACGTACAGCAATGAACACTTCACACCAGGTAACCCTCCACCACACTTACCAGCAGATGTGGACCCCAAAACAGGTAGGTCAAGCACGCGAGAGAAAAAAATCTTCACTGACATTGTTGTTTTCTTCGGAAACATTTTTTGTTTTCTTTCAAACAAATTTTTGCTTTGTTCAGAAACTGTTGGAGGAATCTATGTCTGCATTCAAACTTGATGTTAAATATTGTTTGAACGCTTCTACATTTCCAGAAACGGACAACTGTAATTTTATTAAATTTAAACATTCTTGTGTTCATTCTTAAAATTTTTCTTTTGTGCCTTTGTTTAGGATACATTACTCAAAGGCAAGCAGAACAAAAAAATTTCCCTTAAATATGATTTTGTTCCAGATTTTAATGCTACCATAAGTTTTTTGTTAATGGTAAAAAAGATGTCTTTTTAAAAAAAAATAAAAAAATGAATGTGTGCCATTGGCCATACTGCACTGTTGCTCATTTTCTAAATACACACTTCAAGATTCAAGATTGTTTAATGTCGTTCATCAGTGTAAAGGAGAACAAAATAATTGATAATCTCTATCTGATGCAGCATGAAAAATTCACAATAAGTGTAAAGAACTTGTTAATATATTTTATGGGTGAAGTTAATGGTTTAAGAAGTATGCCTACTCTTTCTAAAACAGTAAAGCCTTTTGTGTTGGCACGTGGCCTAGTGGGCAAGGCATCAGACTAGTAACCTGAAGGTCACTGGTTCGAGCCTCAGCTGAGGCAGCGTGTTTGTGTCCTTGAGCAAGGCACTTAACAACACATTGCTCTGTGACGTCACCGGTGCCAAGCTGCTTGGGTCCTAGTGCCCTTCCCTCGGACAACATCGGTGGCGTGGAGAGGGGAAGGCTTGCAGCTTGGGCAACTGCCGGTCTCCCATACAAAAAACTCCAGGCACAGATCCATGGTCTCTCGAGACCGACGGATGCCACCATCAAAGCCTTTTTAAAACAGTAATTTGAGCAATCACTCAAATTGATTGGGACATAATAAAATATATTAGTGCATGGAAAAATTCTTCTTCATTTGGTTTTATTTGGCTCTTCATTATGGCATTTGTACTGGGATATTTATGCAATAGTGCTGTTGTTGGATGCCTCTCTGATTCTTGCTTCTAATTCCAGTTTTGCCTTTGGGGGGGGGGGGGGTCAATTTAGTCATGCCTCTTTCTTCAGGGATTCAAATCCAAAAGCAAGGTTATGCTTCTTTTGTAGATTTTGTGCTACTTCGCTGCGGAATGTTGATGGGAAAGGAAGGTGTAGAACAGAGTTGGATGGGTGAAGGGGGGAGCGTGTGGTAGGATGAGGAGAGAGAAAGAGAATCATTTTCTCTTCTTCCCCTAGACACTTAAATATCTACAAAATTTACAAGCTCTGAAGGAATTTTCAGTGCTTGCAGCAACAGCTAAGTCTGAATTTTGTAAGGGAAGCCCTGAAAGTTTGTCACGATAATCAATCACCTAAATGACAGACTTGCTGAATGTAGCAAAGTCACAGGTTTCTATCAGTTTTACGTAACTGATATTTCATCAGTTGTTAACTATGAATCCCATTTAGAGCAGATACCACAAAAAAAGAGGCTGATGAAATGTTTGATATTGCAGGCGCATTTATTAGTTTGCTGCCCAGTCTCTGTACCGACTGCTCTCATTTTAAGGGTGTTCCCTTTCACTGGTCAGGTAAGATAAAGTTCCTCGTGGCAGAATTTAGAGAAGCAAGCATTGAGATGAGAGCGTAAGTTGCATGTTAAAATTTCCATTCACGCATCTTTGAGAATTTTCACCAACTTGTAGTTAGCATTAAAAATCTTAAAAACAAATCGTTGAAGTAACAACATTAATTAGGTACATGATCCATCATTTGTAAGTGGGACAATGTTAGTGTTTTGTATTTTTCATTAGTATGTTTAAATCAGCTATTACACTTGATCAGACTGAAAGGACGCGTGTCTGACCATCATGCACCTCGTTTTGAATAGAGTTCAGATTGTGCTGTTGGTTTATTGGAAAATGTTGTACATCAGTTGACTGATTAAATCTTGCAGTTGATTTGCTGGCAAATTCACGCACAATAGTTCAGTGCTGTTTATCTGCATTGAAGATTTGGCTCCCCAATGTCAATAATTATCTTCAGCTGGGTAACAGTACCTGTAGTGTATTTAATATTCGAGTAATACTGTAAAATATTGTTTGATTAAGCATTCTTTGTTTACATAATTCATTACGAGTTGTATGTAAGCAGTTCATGAATGGCATACGTCATGTCATGTGTGCACACCTCACTAGAGAAAAGAAACTAGGTACGTGTTTCCCTGGCTTTCCATGTTTCTTTTTTGATTACTTTCTGGAATTACAAACTATAACAATGAACAAAGAATGCTTAATTAAACAATGTATTTACAATATTACTCAACATTACAGAAATATTAAATACACAAAGTACCAGTAGAAGAGAGAGAGAGTTCTTGGAACCTGCAGTTGTCTCCTTTTATCTTGGCAGTATTATGTACAGGGCGATTCTGGGTGGTAGGGTGGAGATGTGTCTCCACCAAAGGAGGTGTAAGGCATTCCTTCCCTCTGCTAGCCTGTAGGTCAGCCTTGGGCAAGGTGTAGCACCTGCTTAGCCCCAGTGCAGGTGGTGTATGGTTGTATGAGCAGCTGGTACATATCACAAGTGCTGGTTATGTGAGTACTGAGTCCAGGCAGACAATCTCTGAAGTGTATTGATAATGGCTGGGGTCACCCGTCTTGCAAAGACACTGCTTAGAAGAAGGCAATGGGAAATTTTTCTACAGAAGTGATTTGCCAAGAGCAATCGTGGTCATGGAAAGACCATGATCACCCACATCATATGACAAGGCACATAACGATGATGGTCCTCATAAATGTTCCATGCTTGCACAAAGGATGTAAGCAAGGAATATGTTCTGTCTGATACTATAGTTAGCTTATGCAGATTTTTTAAAATCGTAATTGTATAGCTCTCCTATCTAAAACATAACAGAATTGCTATTGATTTCACAAAGTTCTTTTGCCTTTAAGAATATTTCTTGACCAGGTGCCATCCATTAATAGTTCTCCGCCAAGGGAGGATTGCCACCTTTGTGAAATGTTAATAGATAAATTGACTCAATAGGCAGCAGCGGGAAGACCCTGCCTCTCTTCTTAAATGGCAATAGAGGGGACTTTGATCAATCTGAGAATTTTTATTTGTGAATTACATGCTCCTTTTTTCACAGTGGAGCCTTAAAAATTGTAGTGTGAAAAAGGAAAAATTCAAAAACTGAAATGTCAGTTGCTCAGAAGTATTTGTCCCCCTTTTGCTCAGTACTTTGTTGAAGCACCTCTCACAGTTATTACAGCCAGTAGTCTTTTTGGATACGCCTGTATTAGCTTTGCACAACTTGATGGACGAAGATTGGCCCATTCCTCCTTGCAAAATTGCTCAAACTGTGCCAGGTTAGTTGGGGAGCGATGGTGGACAACAGTCTTGAGGTCTTGCCAAAGATGTTCGATTGGATTAAGTTCAAGTCTCTGATTGAACCACTCAAGGGCATCCGTTTTCTTCCTTGGAAGCCATTCCATAGTTGTTCTTGCAGTGTGCTTTGGATTGTTGTCCTGCTGAAAGACGAACTTCCTCCCCAGTTTAAGCTCTCTGGCAGAAGACAGCAGAGAGGATCCAGGATCTCTCTCTATTTAATAGCATTCATCTTCCCATCAATTCTGACCAGATTTCCTATCAAAGCATCCCATAGCATGATGCTACCTCCACCATACTTTACGTATGGTGGTGGTATTAGATATACGCTATACGTAACATTTAGTGCAGAGGCAAAAAAAGTTCCATTTCAGTCTCATCTGACCACAAGACCTCCTTCTGTGTCTTTACAATATCTTCTGTGTGTTATTCTTCTGAGTCAGGCTGCTTCCTTGCCACGCATCCATAAACGCCCTTTTCGTGCAAGGCCTTTGAGATTGTGGAGCCATGAGCTTCATCTTCACTTGCACCCACTGAGTTCTGTAACTCCCCCAGAGTGACTGTTGGCATCACAGTAGCCCCTCATACAAGTGCCACTCTTCTCCAGTGACGTTTTGAGGGGCAGCCTGACCTCGGCAGTGTGGCAGTGGTTTCATCTTTTCCCACTTTTTTATGGTGGATTGCACTGAGCTCTGAGGAATCTATTCTGTGCTTTTGAGATGTTCTTGCACCCTTCTCCAGGTTTGTGCTTCTCTATTGTCATTTCCCTGACTTGCCTTGAATGCTCTTCTGTCTTCGTTTTGGTTTGGTCTGTTGAAAATCTACTATACGGTTGGACCATACAGAGAGAGGAGGTATTTATTCTTATGAATTCATTCAAAACAAGGTGATCCTCCAGTTTTCCATATCAACAAATTTGGTGAGTTGGTATAAATTGCACCTATTGCACCTGAGGAAAGCGAGCCTAGTGATTACAAAGGGGATAAATATGTTTTCAGCCTCGCAATTTTGTTTTTTAATCTTTAGTAAATTGTTGACAGATTTTGGAATTTTTCTTTTGATTTGACATGTTGCACAATGTTTTGTAGATTGGCTCAAAAATCCTACTTCGATACATTTTAAATTTAGAAAATTAGTGTAAAATATGCAAATAGTTGAGAGCTGAATACTTTTTCAAGGCCCTGTAAAATTTGACACATTATCAACTTTGCAAATACTGGTTAGTCTGCGTGAGGGTGAGGCTCTGTGGGTTGTTGGTTACAGTTCTGGTCACCACACTATGGAAAGGATGTGGTTGTGCCGGGGAGAGTGCAGAGGAACTTCTCCTTCATGTTCTGTAATTGGAGAATTTCAATCATGGGGAGAGATTGGATAGCTTGCTTGTTTTCCCCAGGTGCAGGAAGCTGAGGGCCAACCTGATAAAGGTATATGGGCACAGATAGTCAGAAACTGTTTTTCCAGTGATAAAGTAAAGGACATTGGGTTTAAGGTGAAAGAAAGGAGGTTTAAAGGGGAAAATTTCATTTCACAGGGATGGGTTGATATCTGGAATGTCCTGCTGTGGGCGATAGTGGAATCAGATACAACCTCTTTGTTTAATGGACCTTTAGATAGACTATGAAATAGTCAAGGCAGAGAAGGATATAGACCTAATGGGATTAGCATTGAATGTTGGCTGGACATAATGTACAGAAGTGTCCATTTCTTTGCAGCACATCTATCTGTACTGCTCCATTTAAGATCATAAGATATAGAAGCAGAATTAGGCCATTTGGCCTATGGAGCCTGCTCATCATGGCTGATCCATTTTCCTCTCAGCCCCAATCTCCTGCCTTCTCCCTGTATCCCTTTGTGCCCTGATCAGTCAAGCTCTGCCTTAAATATACCCAATGACTTGTCCTCCACAGCCACCTATGGCAACAAATTCCACAGATTCACCACTCCGGCTAGAGAAATTCCTCCTCATCCATTTCTAATGGATTCTGAGGCTGTGCGCTCTAGTCCTAGATTCCCTCACTGTAAGAAACGTCCCCTCCACATTTGTTATTCTACAGTCGTATGTGGTCAGTGCATGAAAATTCAGCTGAACACATGGTCGGTGCTCTACCCACAAAGATGCAGCTTTTGAACAGGCATCTATGTTCAGGAGTCAATCTTCTTTGGGCTGGAGAACTCCCAGGCAGCTATTGAAAATACAAAATGAGAAAACTGTGATGCACTGTTCAACTATGTAGCTGATTCCCGAGGGAGATAAAAATCTCATGGAGGAGATTTAGTTATGAGCACAAAGAAGCTAGAATTTGCCAATTTTGCGAATATTTCCGTTAATGCAAAGAAACAAACAAGGCCAATTTTAAAGTGTGAGAACTGTAGTTTCAGTTTTCAATATAAAATTCATTGAACAAATGCTTTACAATTCAACCGCCAGGAGTAAGATATGTTAAAGTGCCGGGGTTAGGACTCAATGTATTTAAGTAAACTACTTAAGAACTTTTTAAAAGCTATTATTAATGCTTTTTGAGAGGGTGATTTTAGATGCATATCATATTTTTACTGAGTTAAGTATTGTATGTAATTAGTTTTGCTACAATAAGTGTATGGGACATTGGAAAAAAATGTTGAATTTCCCCATGGGGATGAATAAAGTATCTATCTATCTATCTATCTATCTACTTTGTCCTACACGAGGTCTATAAACACGAGACTTGAAAATGTCATGACATGCAGAATAGATGTATAGATTTGTTGCTTTCTTTTATGAGTTGCTTTACAAATGTCCTTCAGTTGGGCGTTCTTGCAGGTGGTGCCTGATTGGACTGGACTGTCAGGATTTATGCCTCTTCACTAACCCAGGCAAATATCAAAGGCACTTTGCAGGAATTCTTTCAAATAACATTTGATGAATGTCACTAAAAACTTGATCATACGTTTTTTTTGATGAGAAGGGGGAGATTAGAAATGGAGAGCTTCATGGGAGGAAACTCTATACTCTAGAATTCTAGATTCCATGCTCTAGAACATGGGTTCCCAATCTTTTTTATGACGTGGACCAATACTAATAAGCAAGGGGTCAGTGGACCTCAGTTTGGTAACCCCTGCACACAATCTAGAGCAGGTGTTCTTCTTAATGTTTTTATGACATGGTCCAATACCGTTAAGCAAAGGGTCCATGGACTCCAGGTTGAGAACCCCTGATCTGGAGCATAGGACCATGGAAACCGGAGGAGAACAGTTAGATTTGTAGATGCCCAAGACCACCTAGTTGGAAATTACAGGTGTCTCAGAAGATAAACATCTTCTAAGATAGAGAAGATTAAGGGTGGGTAGGGATGCAGACATGGAAAGATTTAGAAATAAAGATAAGGTTGCTAAAATTAAAGCTTTGTATGAATTTAAAGCCATGCAGTAAAAAAAAATCTTTTTAACAGAGAATACTCAGATAAAAATGACCCTTGCTCTCGAAAACTTCCTGGATCACAATTTTCCATAATGTGAAGCCTTGTCAGCTGTGCATATGTCAAGAAAAGGGTTTTTAAAAAATAAATTCTATAAGGTGAATTTCTGTTACTCAGGCAGCTATAACACAGGCCTTACCTGAACATTCATTTAGTAGTTGGTCCATTCAGTGAAAGGTGAAATGTGAGAGGACTGGTAGATAGTTTGCTGCCTATCTGTATTTAAGATGGAGAGCTTCCACAGACCAGTTGGCACAACATTGGTGAAGGAATCTCTGCTAAACAAATAGGGGGGGAGCGGGGGCAGCAACCTAAAAACAAAGAGAATAATGAATTCAAAGCTGAGATCAAACAGATGGAATCAAGCTTAGGAGGGTGATCAACAACATAGATTTCAAGAAGGGGATTATGTATAATCTTGTTCAAAAATGAAAGCAATTTAACTGGCCTTATGGCCTACTCTTGTATTCTCAGCTGGAAGCCACTGTAGGTCAGAGGGTATGATGAGGATGTGTGAGTGGTGCATGTTGGAACACAGGCATAGTCTTGAGTTCACAGAGAGCAGAACAGTGGAGTGTACTGCAGCAGTCAACTTGAGCTTGATGGGGGTTTCAACATTCAGATTATGTATATATAATGCAACCTTGAGATTCGTCTCCTTACAGGCAGCCACCAAACAAAGAAACCCAATGAACCCATTAACAAAAAGACCATCAGGCACCCAATGTACAGAGAGAGAGAGAAAAACAATCATTGTGTAAATAATAAAGTAAGCAAACAGCATTCAGAGTGAAAGTGAGTCCATAGATATGAGACTTGGAGCAGGCCTCAGCTTCAACCTCAGTTCAACACAGAACTGAGTAAACATCACAGGCAGCGAGCAGAACCAGCCCATAATTGGCAGATAAGGCTGAATTTGGGTGATTGGATATATTTTTAACAATAAGGACTTGGGTCCTGAAGCGTTAACATTCTTTCTCTTTCTACACATATTGCCTGACCTCCTGAGTTCTCACAGCATTTTCTGGTTTTACTTCAGACTTCAAACATCTGCACAGTTTAAAAAAAAAATTCCATTTGCTGTCAAACTGTCTTGGTATCAAGACAGCTGCCAAGAAGAGAACTGGATATAGTTTGGTGTTTGCTTTTTATGGAGATGTTTTGTGCTCATCTGATTGGAATATGATTGAAAGATGGGTGGTAGGGCGAGGTGAGTATCAAAGAAGCGAGCATCAGCAAGCTTTTGCTCGTAAGCCAAGGGGAACCGTGAGAAAGAAATGGCAGGTTTTAAGCAGGTAATTTGTGACCAATTTATAAAACTTGAGCTTGTGGTCACCAGGTTAGTTCATGCTCAAGGTAGATACAGATTGGCCCATTTTTTCCTCTTTGGTTAACACGGGAAAGAAAAAGAGTGTCAATTAGTTCTTTTAATGGGTGAAATATCTGCATATCGAGTATTCATTCTGCCTTGGATTACACCCATTGTTCATATGAGGTCTCTGGTACTGTGACATTGGCATTTTGCTTACTTGCTGATCCTTGGTGCTATTTTAACTTTGTTTTCAGGTTGCAGTTTAATGCAAGAAGCCCGTATATGTGAGGTTAAACTACTTTTCAGTGTCTTGGCCATTAGGTCTGCATATCCCATATGATCAAATGGACTCCACGTTCACTTCATATGAAGATTTAGGCTCGACCAGCTCTTACTTTTTTTCTACACACTTTAATTTTTAAGAACTTAATTTGAATCGATTTCCTTGCCAGTTAGCATAAGGCCTTTTCCCTACACAACATAAATCACAATAATGACCTGGGAAATGCCAAGTGACTGGTAGCTGGTCAGATTCTTGCACTGCTATGAGGCAAGTTAGGCAGCACAACGCTTTACAGTACCAGTGAACCGGGTTCAATTCCCACCGCTGCCTGTAAGGAGTTTGTATGTTCTCCCCTTGACCGCATAGGTTTCCTCCAGGTGCTCTGGTTTCCTCCTGCCGTCCAAAGATGTACCAGTTGGTAGGTTAATTGGTCATTGTAAATTGTCCTAAGATTAGGCTAGTATTAAATCGGGCGATTGCTGGGCAGCATGACTCGAAGGGCTGGAAGGGCCTATTCTTCGCTGTATCTCAAATGAATAAATAAAGTCCTTCAAAGGATTTTAATTATTTTGGGATACATGTAAAATTCTTGGGGTGGGGAATCCAATTTATTGCACTGGCGAAGTTTTAAGGCAGTCTCCAATTGCACCACTCCAAAGCTGCTCACTTCATGAAGCATTATACTGTAATCCAACAGCGACCTGCACTTTCACTGAATCCCCTACAGCTAAAAGGAGACCATATTTTGTACTGGTCACAGACAATTAAGCCGATCACACAACTTGCCCTCTGTTTAGGCTTGTGGTGGCTGTTCATTTTTGCATTGTTAAAGTTGATCTTCGATCTTATCTGCAGTATATTGCTCGGTTCTGTTTAATTCGTGAGAGGAGAAAGGTCATTACTAGTTTTGTTTGAACCATTTTCCAAGAAGATGCCATGGAAGAGCTCCCCTGTATTCTTCACTTGACACCAATCCAGATCATTGTGCAGCATTTTAGGCCCCGTGTCAAGCCATGTTTGAGTGCAGTGGTCTTCAATTATAATAGTTACAGATTGCAAATAAGTCCCTGTTAGACTTAAAGCCAAAGGTCAGTGTCCAGTACCAACTGTGGCAAATCAATTTGAACCATTGGGGTCGTGGACACATGAATGTTTAATTCAAGTGGAGTGGAGAATCGAGACTGGCAATTTACTTGGTGCCTTGCTCAAACTCTTCTTCAGGCAGTGCAGTAACTTATTATGATAGTATAGGATAGAGCAGGGAATTTGGGAATGTTAATCAGTTCCCTGTTTTTGGCTTGGAAATCAGGGAATTTTTTTTCCGGCCCTTTGAGTCATGCTGCCTAGCATCCCACTTATTTAACCCTAGCCGAATCACAGGACAATTTCCAATGACCACTTAACCTACTAATCAGTACGTCTTTGGACTTTGGGAGGAAACCAGAGCACCCGGAGGAAGCCCACTGGAACATAGGTAGGAACATACAGATTTGCTTCCAGTAGATACCAGAATTGAACTCTAAATTCTGACACCCGGAGCTGGAAAAGCATCATGCTAACCACTGTGCTACCATGGGCCCTGCCTTTCTCTGCCCTATGAATCATATCAGTTTAGAAGTCTATGTGACAACTCCATAAGTTCAGCTGCCCTGGGAGTTAAATTATGTGCACAAGGGGATAAATAAGACCTCTGCCCGCAGCTTTGATGAGAATATGAGCCAAGAGCATTATATGGCAAAGGGCTTCCTCGGCCTGTCACTGTCCATTTTGTGTTCATTTGTATTTGTCTCATCTTTACCCTTTTTAGTTCCATGAGTGTCCACAGCCAGAGAATACTGTGCTCAAACAGTCATTCCTTCTACATGCAGATGGCAGTTGGGTAAATTAGGAGTGTGTTACAATTGATGCTGATCCATTCCACCCGTTTTTCACTTTTACCACCAGCCACGATGGTGGCCGATGAGCACAACCCCACAGTGGGACTTTGGGGACATGATTAGAGCGGCGCTGTTACAGGGAGTCAGAGTTCGGAGTTCAGTCTTACTCTGTAAGAGGTCTTTGTGCATCCTCCCTGTGTGGGTTTTCTCCGGGCGCTACAGTTTCCACCCACGGTCCGGAGACATACCTGTTAGTAGGATAGTTAGTCATTTGTAAATTGTCCTGTTACTAGGCCAGAGTTAAATCGGAGTTGTCGGGTGCTGGGTAGTGCGGCTCAAAGGCCCAAAGGAACATATTCTGTACTGTATCAATAAATTAGCGAACAAACAATCAGACAGACTTACAGCACGTGTCCATCCTTCCCCTGAAGGAAAGGCTAGACTAGAAACTTCAGTGTGATTGCTTGTGACTCAGTACCACAGGAAGTGTCAGTAGCTCCCCTGGGCCATGGAGGAAGCTGCTCTAATCGAGTTAAAACCTTGCCACTTGAGTTGATGATGCAGCTCAGTCCATGCATTTTCCCGCTTGCTAGCTTTTCTTTCCCCCCCAACCTTGCCTCCATTCATTTTCCTTGCTCATGCATGCTGCTTATCTAATTTCTTACTGCGCCTTTTAAAAAAAAAATCAACTCCAAGCTGGGTATCAGAAAGGAAAAAAAATCCCTTAAATTTAGGACCATTACTGTGGAGGCATTATAAAATGTATATTGTGCCTTTAAATGAAAAGTCTAGAGAAGGAAGCAGTCGTTTGTTGCAACTAATTAAGCCATTTTCTGCCTGCATGATAAATAAGTTCCCTCACCGTTTTCATATCAATAATTAACACCACACAGGAGCTGTCGAATTGAATTTCGAACATTTATTCTGGCCTCATGCGGCCTTGACTGCCCTGGCTGCACCCAGGTGAACATTATTGTGTTACAAACTGTGATGCTTAATGACACCAGGCAAGAGGAGGAGGATGCTGAATTGTTTGTGGGGAAAATGTGGTTTATTGTCTCTTGTTGACCCCTTCCTTATGCACTGCGATTTATTTGGGGGCATAAACAGCCTCATAGTGAATCAAGTTGCTTCATAGTATACAATGCGCAGTCTGCACAACATACAATATGTGAGGTTAAAAAATTGGTACTATATGGTACATAATGTGTGAAATTGGTATCAGAACTGTAGTAAGGTATTTTAGGCCCTCAATAATACAACAGAGTTGAAGGACTTTGAGAGAATCACTTTGTAACGTGATAAAATTGATTCAGTAGTGGCAATTAACTATGGAAATACTTCATGGTATGGTATTTGGAATAGGGCTATTCATCTATTAAATTTGTAGTTCTTGTTTTCTTGCCTGACTTCTGGGTCGCTACATTATCTATCGAATGGTGAAAGGACTGGATAGGGTGGATGTGAGAGGATGTTTCCTATGGTGGGGGTATCCAGAACTAGAGGTAACAGCCTCAGAATTGAGGGGTGACCTTTTAGGGCAGAGGTAAGGAGGAATTTTTTTTAGCCTAAGTGGTTGAACCTGTGGAATGCTCTATCACAGACTGCAGTGGAGGCCAAGTCCATGCATATACTTAAGGCAAAAGTTGATTGTTTCTTGATCAGTCAGGGCATCAAAGGATATGACGAGAAGGCAGGTGTGTAGAGTTGAATGGGATCTGGGAATAGCAGAGCAGGCTTGATGGGCTGAATGGCCTAATGTCTTGTGGTCTAAATCAGTTGTTTTTGTTGACCAACTTTTTGTACTTCATTGTGAACTATGAAGCATTTTCACTAATGTTCAACGTTCTACATAGTCCAGACGTGAGACACTCTGCAGGACATCAATTGTTGGTGACTTGGTTGTATTGCCTGGCTGTTACAGTGAGACATTTAGTCTGGTGCCTCTGTGTGATTACCCAGTTATTTCACATGTCTGTCTGCAGTGGATACGGCTCAGTCCATCACAGGTAAAGCCCTCCTCATCATCGAGCACATCGACACGAAATATTGTCACAGGAAAGCAGCATCCATCGTCAAGGACCTCCATTAGGCTATGCTGTCTTCTCATGGCTGCCATCAGGAAGAAGTTACAGGAGCCTCAGGACTCTCACCACCAGGTTCAGGAACAGTTACCACCCCTCAACCATCAGGCTCTTGGACCAGCACGGATAACTTCACACAACTTCACTTTCCCCCTCACTGAACTGTTACATCAACCTATGGACTCACTTTCAAGGTCTTTTCTTCTCATGTTCTTGATGTTTAATACTTATTTTTTTATTTCTTTTTGTATTTGCACAGCTTGTTTGTCCATCTGCTGGCTGCATTGATTCTCCTGTGTTTTTTGTAATATATTGAGTATGCTTGCAAGAAAATGAAACGTGGGTTGTATATGTATGTACTTTGATAATAAAATTTACTTTGAACTTTAGTCTGCTGCCTCTTTATCATCGTCCAGTCATTTCACTTGGAGAAATGGTCAGAAAAGCAACTTTATGTTCAATTGTTCATTGTGCCATGTCGTATGTCATGGGTGATCATGGTCGTTGACCGTGATTACTCTTGGCAAATTTTTTTTTTACAGAAGTGGTTTGCCACTGCTGTCTTCTGGGCAGTGTCTTTACAGGACGGGTGACCCCAGCCATTGCCTGGCATCAGTGGTCGCATAACCAGGCCTTGCGATGTGCACCACCTGCTCCCATGGCTTCACATGACCCTGATTGGGAGGAGGGGTCTCTACACCTTGCCCCAAGGGTGACCTGCAGCCTAGCAGAGGGATGGAGTGCCTCTAGTAGAGACAGAATTAACTTAATGTATATGCTAATAAAATACATTGTGGATGGTAGAAATCTGAGCTAAAAATGGTAGATGCTGGAAAGAATCAACAGGAAAAGTCTTTTAGCTGGTGTGGTAACTCTGGTTCTCTTTCAATGATGCTGTTTCATCTGCTGTCTGTTTCCAGTACTTTCTCTTTATATGCCATGCAAATGTCAGGCATTTCGAAAAACAATATATTGCTGTCTAGAAATATGAGATTAAAACTGAAAATGCATAGCATGTCAGGCAGGGTTGTGGAGGGAGAAACTGATTGAACACTTCAAAGTGATGCCCTTTCCTCAATAAGGTAGAGGGGCTGGTGGAGGTACGAGGTGGCATTGAGGGGAAAGGAAAATAGTAAGCAAAATTAAACTTGAACGATGGTTTGCGACGGTAGGAGACGAGGAGAAGAATGGTGGATCCAGAGGATGTCTAGTTGATAATTGTGGAACTAGTATCTGAATTGATTTAATTTGTTTGAGAGTGGAAAACTGGAACGTGCCCAGCTGTGAGATGAGATGCTGCTTCTTGATGTCTCGTTGAGGTGCTTTATAAAATAGAACTAATTATCACGTTGTGAGGTCACCTGGACAGTAGTTGTTTGTGAAACCTTCAGCTCCAGGGCAGATGTCATCAGCGGAGTTTTGCAGCTAATTGTGTGATGTACTGATGTATTTTTTTTTGTGTGCATCACACATTAAATGACCTCGATAAATGTACTAATGGTGGGCAGAAGTTGACTCTTAATAAGTTAAGGGTATTAAAAGGTCTAATGAAAGAGTGTTTTATTTTCTTTCAAAGTAGCGACAAAGATCACTGGGAAAAGGGAATAGGTTGACCAAATCCCGTAGAAGGCTTGCTGTTTGTGTTGAATGTAGGACCTACTACCAAGCAGATAAGATATGGAGGCTGTGAGACTTGAAGTTTCTAGAGTATGAATGGGGACGGAACATGCATCAATCCAGGCTGTGGGGGAGAAAAGCAAAGATCCCACCGATTTGAGGATAGTTATGGACTTCTGCACATTTTGAAACCAAATGTTACAGACAGTCAACAAAAGTAGGAGCTGAGAAAGTGAATTAGGAATGAAACAATTGCTCTGTGGAATTGAACTGGGAAGTTCATCCTCTCCTAGTGTAACTCCCCTGTCATCTATCTTGTGTGTAATAATGTACACAGGACTTACTGCAGACTCCCTAATAGCGATCAGATTGATGAGAAACCTGGCCTTTGTTGTCCGTGTACTGTAAACCACGAGTACGTGGTCAGGAACTGTGACAGAAGTCCCCGATGGGACACAAATTTAATTCTGACTGGACAGCACAGAATAAGAATGGGCACTGTCCAAAACTACTCTGTTTTAGCTCTCCACCCCCCCCCCCCCACTGCCATCCATGACTTCTGCCTCCTCCCCTCTAAGTGGCCATGTGTTATTTGGCTTCTAGTGGGAGAAGACCACAAAAGCAATTTCTTTTTCCCACCACTGCCTGTAAGACATTGTTATGTTCTTCCTTTGACTGTGTGAGTTTCCTCCTGGAGCTCTGGTTTCCTCCCACAGTCCAAAGATGTACAGGTTGGTAGGTTAATTGGTCAATGTAAAACTGTCCCATGATTAGGCTGAGATTAAATCGGGGGTTGCTGGGTGGTGCAGATTGAAGGGCGAGAAGAGCCTGCTCTGTGCTGTATCTCAAAAAATAAATAAATATCCCGATTTAGCAACTCTTGACACGTTTTTGATGTTATGGCAAATTGAGCACCTAACAGTATGACAAAAAAGTTGAAATCCAATTTCTTGGCTAGGTTGTCACCAACTCAGCATATATCCTGTATGATGAGTTGGAGCTGATGAAACCACCCCTCCCCGCCACTTCTTATGAGAGTGATCAGATTTAGAATGGGGCTAGCATGTCCATACTTGTAACACAAGAGGTATTAAAAGAACAAATTTGTGATACAATTTGCAAAAGTACTGAATGAATTCCTACAGAGCTAAATGCCATGGAAAGGGTCAAATGAAACTACACTGTTTTATGGGAAAACTCTTTAATTCAGATTTGTGTGAGAGTTCACTCAAAAGGGCTGGTCACTCACTATATATCAAATATGTATAGGAATTATGTAAATGCATTTTACTTTGTATTCTAATTGTTGAGTTATTGAGGCACAAATATAAATAGTCTCTGATCTTAATATTTAATAAAAGTTGCCAAAATTATTTTTAAATGTTGAGCCATTACCAATAAGGTGTAAAATCCAGGTTGTTGAAGGCTTGGCGTGCATTAATTTTAACAGTTGGCAACTGAAAATTAAATGGACAATGGCATATCTAGACATAACTATGCTAGGAACTTTTTTTGTATCCTTCACTTTTGAGTGTAAACTTCTGTTTCTGCATTTATTTCTAGGAATTCCTAGACCCCCGCATCCGTCAGACATTTCTCCCTACTACCCACTCTCACCTGGTACCGTTGGCCAAATCCCCCATCCACTAGGATGGTTAGTACCACAGTAAGCAGTTCCATTTCTTTTTTCTTTTTATTCCTTTTAATTCTTGTAGAATTTTGTATGTTACTGTGTTGTCCAATTATTGTAATGAGCTGTGATTGGCTACTGGGTACCCACATATTTATTTGGGCTTCTCCCTTGGCAACTCCTGTCAACACTGGTTACTATGACAAAAGGCTACAAATTAAGGACTGTTAATTTAATGTTTTCTTACTGAGTTCTAAATACCAAAAGAGGCCCAAAGCAGAACAGCGGCTCTTTGATTTGATGTATTTTATTTTGGTATAAATTTACATTCATTATTGCTTTCCTTTGGATCTGTAGCCCTCAATTATTGTGATGGCTCCATTAAAGCAAATGCCGCTTCTTCTTTAATTATCACAACAAAACACCTAGTTTTAGCTTGGGGAGAAGGTCTCTGTTGACATTAGCAGAGGTTATAAAATTTAATTAGCTGGTTCTATCAGATTTAGCACATTAAAATTGTTCTTTATTTACGTCCTTTGATCCTGGCTGTGCAATCAACAACATTTTTTTTGTTCTGGTTCAAATGAGAGCGAGCTCACAACAGCAGAAGTTTCCAGTTATTTTTTTCCCTTTTTCTTTTCAGGCAAGGTCAACCTGTTTACCCAATCACAACAGGGGGATTTCGACACCCTTACCCTACTGCACTCACTGTCAATGCTTCCATGTCAAGGTGGGTACTCTTGGTTTGGTGACAACCAGAATTTTTTTTTATTAAGCCAATAACCTTCCAACCATTTTCTCAACAGCCTCTTTTGTTTTACATCAGTGTTGGCCATTTGTTTTTATTGAATGAGGACACATTGTGTCCTGTTTTTCTGAATGAATGTTTGCCGTGTGGCATTTACATTGATCTTGTCGTGAACGAGCAAGCTGAATGCCATTCCGTAACTAAATGCCATGAATGAACCTGCAAGTGATGCGATTGGAATGGAGCCTTTGCTCCAGCATCATTGTGAGACCAGTTCATTTATAATGTACACAAATATTGACTGGTTTTCAAGACTGTGAGTGGTAAAATATTGTCCCCAAGGGAAGGCGGAAGTGTCAAGAGCATGCTGCAATTATTACACACTCTACATCAATGTTGGAGCCCGAGGGACAATGTTTTAGTACTTTCAGGCAGCAAAATGCAGTTAATATTTATTATACCCAGTGGGCAGAGTCACTTATTGCTACTAGAGCCACACTAAGTCAGTTCAGAGAGCAATAATCTTCATTCTTGCATCACAGGTTAAAGGCCACTTTAACATTGAATTACTGAGAAAAAAGTCTGCTCTTCCACTTGGAGGCGTACAGCTCTTTCCATGGAGCCAATTGGCAGTGATGTTAAAGCACTTTAACGTTGTGCATTCACGCCACAGACTTTGATATCCAAAAGTAGGCGACAATTTACGGCAGCTATTGGCCAACACTTCATTAGACTGGTGGTCCAAACAGGACCTATTTGGCCTTTGGGCACTTGGGTAAGGGGAGGGGAGGGAAATAGAATTTACAGTGATTAGTTCCACTCAGTAAACATTTGGATGCCTTGAAGGCCTATTTGCTTTTGGATCTTGGTAGCACCTTATCTAGCGCATTGCACAATTCAAGTTAAATATTACTCTCTGCAATTACCCACCACAACATTTTGTATCCTCCCATGTCCAGACTGGGTGGCGTGACCTAAAATGATCCTTTCAGGGAAACAGGAGTCCGAAGTGTAGCAATGGATAGGCCTTAAACTCTTACTTCAGCTTGAGATCTTGTTCCTGCTTTTTCATAAACTATAATCTTGCCCATACAAATTACCAACAGCACAGAGGTGGGATCAATAAATAATTGTTCTAACACAAAAAAATGTAGAAAGTAAAAATTAAGTTTTAAAATATTGAGTTATTTTTGCCTACCAACACGTAGCTGCTCAGTTGTAGTTGGGGTTAACAAATTTATTATCTTAATTTTCAACAGAGTCACTGGCTTCAGACAGAGTATTATCTTCTGCTAGTCTCTGGAAGCCATTTGTTCAAAAGCCACCCAAAGACCAGTGTCTGAGATACTCTTTAATTTTAAAACTAAGCATTTGCTTATCTGAAGCAGCCAGCCAATTGTAATGTCTACTGGTTCAGTGTTGGTGTTACCTATACCTTCTTCGGACACATAGCGCAGAGTAATGTGGAAACATGCAGTATTCACAATATAGGGAGCCAGACTGATCTCTAAATTATGACATAGAAGACAGTGAGCTCAGTCACATACAGTACTGTGTAAAAGTCTTAGGGACATGCATTAGGCTAGGGTACCTAAGACTTTTGCACGGTACTGTATTTGTCAATGTGGAGCGGGAGAAAGTTTCAAAATCTAGCAGGTGCAAAGGATGCTGGGAATGGTGAGGATGGAGCATTGCAGGAGGGATGTAGGACAGGTGGCAGAAAAGGAGTGCCAGGGGTGGGGGGTGGTGATGCGGGTTCAGACACACCCAGCCCTGAGACACCAGGCAAGGTAATTTGATTCCTTACGATCAGTTTATTGATAAATGTAGAATGTCTCTCTGGAGCTTCCTGCTCCCTCCATCCTCACTTCCCCTTTTCCCAACCATGATTCCCCTCTCCCTGCCCCCTTCCCACTCTCAGTCCACAATAGAAACCCATATCACAATCAAGTTTATCATCACTCACATATGTCATGACGTTTGCTTTTTTGCAGCAGCAGTATAGTGCAATACATAAAATTATTACTGTACTGTGCAAAAGTCTTAAGTACATATGTATTACTAGGATGCCTAAGGCTTTTGTACAGTTCTGAATGTAGGAAGGTGGTTGTGAAACAGAAATAGAGCACTTAGCTTTATATTAGCTCAATAGTACAGTATTGTGTTATTTGGTAACTGGAAAGATATAGCATACAGTACTGTGCAAAAGTCTTAGGCACCCTAGCTATATGTACAGTATGTGTCTAAGGCTTTTGCACAGTACTGAATATAACCATCACAACTACTCTTCATAATCACAATATTTTCCAAATTCTTAAGTGAGTTTCCTGCCTGCAACAGTCTTGACTACTTTAAATGTCTCGAGAAAACCAATTGCATTGGCCTTGCGCATTTAAGATGGCACTTCACTTCAGAGAAATGTGCAGCTAACCCGAACCGGAAAAGTTTCCTGTTGCTGCAGTAAGGAAATTTGTAGGGACAGGAGCCACAGCGGGAAAGTTATCCCAAATGTTCACTTTTGGCAGAGGACATACCAGATTGCAAAAGCAGCAAAATAAAATATTACAAGTGAACGTGAAATAACAACGTAATATTTCTAATTGAGAATCGAGTCAAGTCACTGACCTAGTTTTGTTGTGTTTCTGATTTGCGATGGCAAGTTTTAAGACTAAAAGCATTAATTTTTGGGCTGCGCCATTGCTTTGTCCCCAGAGTTGAGGAATTCATTGTAGACTAGCTATGAACTTACTACCAGGTACAAAATGTCACTTTTCACAATGAGTTTATCACACGATTCATTTTGGCATGAGTCGGCTCTTAATTGTATGTTCGGTTTAACTAACTCCTGCCATTTTTACTGGTGTGAAAGCACTTTTACTGGCTAATGTTAAGGCACAGGCAGTGTGTAAATAAGGAAGCAGATGTGCTTTCTTAGATGTGGTACCTGCCGTTTTACCCCCGCCTCCTCAGGTGGTTTTCACACAGAGGCACAACGGAACAGAACAAACAATATTATTTAGGATTGAGATACAGTCCTTCCCGCCTTTAAGCCACGCCGCTCAGCAACCCACATACTAATACAGGACAATTTGCAATGACCAATTAACCTACCACCAGGTAGGTCTTTGGACTGTGGGAGGACATCCAAGCACTTGGAGGAAATCCACGCAGTAGCAGGAAGAACATCCAGACTGCTCACAGGCGGCAGCGGGAATTGAACCTGGGTCAATTCCCACTGATACCATAAAGCGCTGTGCTACCGTTCCACCATGCCGTGTCTGGCTACATGTGTCGTGTATGTAACCAGACCCATTGCAGCTTTTGAACTGCACGGAGTTTTGAATGTGCGTAGTTGGTTTCTCGTTCTGGAAGCGAGCTGTCATGTGACTTCACAGCTGTTTCCAGCTTAATCAGAATCAACTCACTTCCTTTGGAAGCTTTTCCATAATGGAAGCTGGCTATTAAAAGCTATTGCATGTCCTTGGTGGCTGTACCAATGCATTCTAACTCAATTCAATTATTGAAAGATTAGAATAGAAATTAAATTAGGTTTGGAACTATCCATTTGGCCATCTTTTCATGTCCTCGATTAGTCTGTACTGTGTAGCTGATTAGTAGCACACTAGTCCTGACCTTATGCATTGTGTCCCTATACACCTGGAGCTACCCAAGGAGGTAGCAAGTGGAACTGGCAGAATTATTCAAAGCAGATCTAATAAGACAGCATGCTCTTAAAGGTGTATTGTCATCACGATACATAAGCACATACTTATTCTAATCACATTCCTCACACAATCTGTATATCAATTGGCTGTCTCGTCAACTAAAGGTCAAAGCTTTGTTGCAACAAAGCCAATAGTATTCTGTAAATTGTGTACAGAGTACTCTCCCTCAGCCAGCTCACTAGTTGTATTTTTAGCTTTCTTTTGGGGCTAAAATCAAATCATATTAATTAGACTCCCATATTGAAACCACCTAAGCTGGCCAGTGGTGTACTGGCTTCAGCGCCAGGCTGCGAGGCGAATGGTCCGGGTTCGAATCTGGCTGGTCCCTTGCACGCTTTCCATTTGTGCTGGGTTGAGCGTCAAGCTAGCAACACGGCCTTATAAAAACGTAAGAAATGCTAAAGAAACTGCAAGGTTGCTGCCCAACGGGCCAGAAAGAAGAACAACAATTAAAAGTATGCTGGCTTAATACAGGGGGCAGTAGTGAAAATGGTTCTACCCAATACCTAGCTCATCTCATTACTGAATGTGCACATTGTCCATTATCGGTAAACTTTTCACTCACTGTTTCCTCATGACAAGTGTGATTTTCAAAGATTAGTAAATTCAAGGGACTTTTGGGCCTTTGTAATTGCAGCAGTGTATTCTTGAATTTCTTTTATACTGAGCATCCACAACATGTATTTGGACTCGCATTGAATCTATCCCTCTTGCAGTCGTTTCCTTTACCCCTTTTGATTATCGCTTACCATGGCTGCTCTTTAGATCCTAAACACAAAAAAAATCAACACAAAACTTCTAGGCTTGCATCATTAAACTGTGCAGCTGAGAACATTCAGTGCTGGTGTATGGAGCCTAAATACCGACAACAAATTATGCCTGTAAGCTTCGATATAATTATAGAATTGGTAAACTATATTGTGGCAATAATGAGGCCATCGTAATGGAAAAATGCAATAATTTTAACAAGATTAATTGTGCCAGCTGTGTAAAATTTAAATAGGTATTTAGCAATACTGAAGGAGACATAAAACAGTAATGAGGCATTGTAAATCTGTGTCTAATTTTAACTAGCTGATGTAGCTGCCATGGTGGATAAAATCTGTATATATTGAAGTTTGCAGCGTACAGAGTCTCATCACTCTGTACGATGTTAATGTCTGCGCACATACAATAAACACAAACAACAGTAACACAAGAAAGTGGTAAACAGTGACACATCGGTGCTGTTCAGCATTCTGAAAGCTACTGTTTTGATAAGGGGCTCTGACTGCATGCGCACACAGCCCCAATTAATATGGTACCAGCTAATTTCCCAGTGGCTACAAGTATATTTACAAACTACTCGATGACACAGTATTTAAGCAATCACTAATTGCTCCTAATGACGGGTTTATTTTCTGTTCATCTGATTTAGAGTTCAGCTAATTTAATTGGTGGAGGTTTAGACTTTTCTGATAGGCTGAAAGAGCTAATGCATTTTGATGATAGTTGTTAATTAAATTAGCATAGATTATTAGCAAGGGTTGCCATCTCTGGAGACCGAGTGGATCTATCTGTGAAAGCAGAGCATTTAATAGGGGCAGGACAAATTAAGGCCTTTAAACAAAATATAAAATGTAGTTGTTCAGCAGTATAACTACTGGGCTTCACAGTAGCTTAGTGGTTAGCACGACACTATTACAGCTCGGGGCGTTCCAGAGTTTGGAGTTGAATTTCAGCACTGTTCCATAGGGAGTCTCTGTACGTCCTCCCTGGGTTCCCCCAGGTCTTCCAGTTTCCTCCCACAGTCTAGAGACGTATCTGGTAGGTTAATTGGTCATTGTAAATTAGGTGATCAGGTCAAGATAAAGTTGGAGCTGCTGGGCAGCATGGCTCGAAGAGCTGCAAGTGCCTACTCCACACTGTATTGCTAAATAAAAATATTTCTATTTATTTAATGAGATGCAGCATGGAGTAGAGCATTCTGGCCCTCCGAGCCACACCCCATAACAACCCACGGATTTAACCCTAGCCTAATCACAGGACAATTTACAATGTATGTTTTTGGACTGTGGGAGGAAATCTAGCAGTCACGGAGAGAAATCCCTTACAGACTTTGAACCCCAGTCATCTGTACTGTAAGGTGTTGTGTTAAACACTGCACTACTGTGTCGCCCCATTTTTGTGGAATAGCAGAGTAAAGAATATAAACACAAGAGATTCTGCAGATGCTGGAAACACGCACAAAATGCTGCAGGAACTCAGCAGGTCAGGCAGCATCTGTGGAAATGAATAAACAGCCAAGGTTTTGGGCCGAGAGACTTCACCAGGGAACCTACATTATGAAAAAAGGATGTGTTAGAAATGTCCAAAAATCTCCATTGTTACATTTATGTTCCTGTCAGGTAAGGCAGTAGCAGTGAGGGCAAAAGGTGTACATCACAAAAACAAAAGAGGAAGGCATAGGGTTTGTTTCTTGAATTACGATGCTGAGTTGGATTGTATCTCTTCCGTTCTTACACGTACATACGTGTACACACGCACGCGTGCGCACGCACACATAGCCCCCCAACACTCCTCCCCATGAATAGGGGTCACTCCTCCCCACAAATAGGGGTCAGGTTAGCAGTGAAAGAACATGATGCTCACACTTGTGAAGGCAATCGTTAAAACAACTTAGCAGTTTTTTTTCCTATAGGGCTACACATTAGTTATTCCGATATAAGGGGGAAGGAGAAGAACAAAAGGCATTTGTGCGGTAGTCGGGTGATGGAAGAACACGTCTGTATTATTCGTATGACATCCATAGGAAATGTAGTCTCCATGCCCTGCCAGAGCACACCTTTTGATATTTATTCCAACCAGCAGCAGGGCAGTGATTTCTTGGAATTAAGTGATGGGTCATTATACTTTAAACACAGCAGAGAGGCATAGACTGGCAATTAAACAGCAAAAGCTGACACTCACTTGTGCCACCCTGTGACCTTGTTAGATTGAGATGTTAGAGCTCCGGGCCCCCTCAGCCTCGTAAATTGGCTGAAGGTGCTTCTGACTAGGGCCCGCTCTGAAATGTGCCGCCTTCAAAGGGATCAGCATCATGTATAAACCATAATGTGGGTTTGCGGTGGTTCAGAAAGCTCGGGAAAATTGAGCTTGGAAAAGATGAGAGATAACAACTGCACAGGGAGAGGAGGGGGAATAATGACAAACTGGCTGCAACTCAAAGAGGCTGTTTTTTTTTGCAAGGGGGAGCAAAAGCATCCCACAGCTCACACATAAAACGAAGTCAGGCAGATGACATGCAGTTAACAGAAACATGTCAACAGTGAAATAAAGTGAGAGTGAACGTGATAGAAGCCCCAGAGACACCGGGGAACAAAAATGAGTTTGTTCGTAACATGGCCTGCAAGTTTATGCACATCATTATATTCTGGCTTGAAGCCATAAAAGCAGTCAGGATTTTTTCATAATTAACTGTTTAGAATTTTCAGTTTTTACAGTGGAAAATGTTATTTATATATTCCTTCAGAATTATGTAGTTGTATCTATATAACTCATTTATACCAAACATGAAATGTTATTTGTCATATCCTCATTCAGATATACCTATTAAATAATGCAACAGCTAAAACAAATTTCAACTATTTTATAGGTAGTGTGGAAGTAATCACCTTATGATAGATTGACATTTTATAGTGTCCATTAACTTGTGAGCCCTCATAAGTCTCTTCAGGTAATGAAATAAATGGAGCCTCTTCATCAGATGAAGAATAATATGCTTGAGATTTTGAAAGCTCTAGTGCCCTATAAAATGCTTCACCTGTGTACTATCTTATGTTTGCATGCTATCAGTAAGTGTTTTTTTTTGCTGCTCGCCCTGATAATATTTCACTCTAGGAATAAGAAATCTGTGCCCGCCAGCTAACACCATCACATTTTGCATGGTGTGCATTCGGACAAATACGTTTGCTCCAATATCAATTTGCTGTTTTAGTACAAAGCAGTGAATACATTATTATAGAAACGGAAAGTCATTATGCTGGTGTAATTTGTGATGGGTGAGGATGAAGTTGATGTAGTACAAATTCAGACTGATAAAGACAAGATTCTAATTTGATTAAACGTAAAGGGGCAAATTTAAGAAAAATTGTTTGGCTGCATGTAAAAATAATTCCAATGTGTGTGTTTATTAGTTCAATAATATTTGGGTAATCTTGTGTGTGTATATTGTTTAATTAAGAATTCTTGTTTATTTAAATAATTTATTACTGGTTATGTATAAAATATATATTAATTGCATACGTCATCATGTGGCCATATGATACATGCACACCTAGCTGAAAGACAAAGTTACACCCACATTTCTTGGACTCGTGTTTCCTTGAAATAATTTAATGTTTTGAGGTTATAAAACATAACACAAAGTAGCCCTATAAAGCTCATTTCTGATGAGCTTGGTAGCAATACTGCAAGAATATTGTATTATAAAATTCTACATCCTTCAATGTTGAGTACTTAGCCAGTTTTGTAATGAGTGATTTTAGTGTCAGTAACGACATAGAGGTGATAGTGACAGCTTATAATTGCATATGATTCTGTTTGTATATCAAATGTGTGTCCATCCCTTCCGTTCATTCATTTCTGTTCTGTTGATTTACACAGTTTTCTCTCTGGTAGGTTCCCCCCACACATGGTTCCTCCACACCACAGTTTACATACAACGGGAATTCCCCATCCGGCTATAGTCACACCAACTGTTAAACAAGAGTCTTCCCAGAGTGACATCGGATCCCTCAATAACTCGTAAGTCTTTTTTGTGTGTATTCTCTGTCACATCACATTCGATGTGTTACCAATTAATTTGTTACATCCCTCCAATATTTAATTAATGCACTTTATTCATGCATAATTCATGTGTAGATGTAACTCTTGCACTTTCCTGAGTTATTGTGCGTTACGTGTACTACTCTGCTTTACATCCTGGTCCGGGGAAATGTTGTCTCGATTGATGGTATATAGTTAAATAATCTTGACTTGTCTAAAGCTCACTTTATTTTTACGTGTAGCTAAGTTGAAACTTAAAAAAAAATCGAGGGTCCATTTAAAATTATGAAATGCACGCTGCTGATTTAGGTTTTTTTTGTTGATTTTAATAACGTTGTTAATAGTGTAATGTTTTCAGAAGAGAAATGACCACTTTAGTTCACTGAGGTAGTTGGTAATTGTACACGTTTCCTCAGAAAACATCATCAGGACGCCAAAAAAGAAGAGGAAAAGAAAAAGCCACACATAAAGAAGCCTCTGAACGCATTCATGTTGTACATGAAGGAAATGAGAGCAAAAGTGGTAGCGGAGTGTACGCTGAAAGAGAGTGCGGCAATCAATCAGATTCTTGGCCGACGGGTAAGCATCTTCAACCAGCAGAAGTTTACGAGAATGGTTTGGAGAAAGAATCTGATAGATCGGGGCAGTCTGCATAAGGTGTAGGACACGTTTGATACAGCATATCTGTAAACATTGGAAGCAAGTGTTCTGATAACATTGAAGGATGCAGCACGCAGTGTGATCTGTGTTACTAACAGAGAACAGTTTAATGCCAGCATTTAAAATGGACTAGAAGAGCCTCATTAAGATACTGTAAACATCTGTCTGGCTCTGATGCTCTGCATGTTAAGCATCACTTTTTCATATACGAATTCTTCCTGATCTGTAAAGCAACTAAACCTTTTCTCACCATTGTTCTGAATTGATTTGGAGTTAGTTTTTTTCCTGATTTTCAAATTAATATTCTTTTTGTTAACTTATCTCCCGTGTCCAACTTAAGCATAGGTGGAGAGCAACTAATTCTTTGTGATTTGTTTTGCTGTAAATTCTAGTTTATGATCCTTAATATTAAAATGTTTATGCTTATAGATGGGTTAATCTGGATGCGTTCTGTTTCATTGTGGAATACAGCTCTTTACCTATTTCACAGCATTTCTCAAGATCAATTCATACAATTTTTTATGTTCTGTTTCTCCCTTAACCCTGCCATGCCTTGACTATGTTTGTCCGCAGTGGCATGCTTTGTCTAGAGAAGAACAAGCAAAATACTATGAGTTAGCCAGGAAGGAACGGCAGCTTCACATGCAACTCTACCCAGGCTGGTCAGCAAGAGATAACTACGTAAGTTCCAGTCTTGAGCATTTTCACCGCTCCCCACCCTTGCCTGTTCCTTTTTATTCCCCCTCTCTACAGGCCCAGTGGCGTACACTTCATACATGTCAGTTTAATGCTACAAGTAATGACTGGAGAGAAGCTGACGGCATTCTGCTGTCTTGAGGACCTATTGCATGCCACAGAGCTGTCCTTCATTTTGTTTTCTGCTTCTCAGCGCTGATTGAACTGTGTTTTTTTTTATTCTTTTGTAGCGTTTTGAGTCTGGTGGGCATGGTTTTGTGAATCTAAAGGACAAACTGAGCTTGTGTTTCTTCCCCTCCCCATTTGCTTTCTCTCCCTAATAGGGCAAGAGGAAGAAGAGGAAAAGGGAAAAGCAGGCAGGGGAGACTAATGGTAAGTAGGCAGCAATTATCTCCCATAATAGAAGGCACCCTTCACATTTCAGAATAACGATATTTAATCACATAAAACCCTAGCTGCTGCTAATCTTGTTTTGTAACATTGTTAATTATAATCGTATGTGTATAGTTTAATTTTATGGCTGGTTTGTCTTTACAAGACATATAAAGTAATCATTGCATGTATCTTAGATATTCTAATGCTTGTTTTTATGGAACACTTTAAAAATATATATATTGCATTAGCTATGGTAATGATATTTTAATGCTTATTGTAGTTTGTACTTATTGTCTTGTATTGATATTAATTTGGGCTGTACCTGTTTTCTGATGCATCCTCATAATTAGCCTTGCCTGCCAGACTAATCCCACTCTATTTGCCCTCAGAAGGCATGCATGTGATATTGACCCTACGCTTCCTGCTTCTTCTGCAAAGCACTTTAACCTCCTTCACCTAATTCAAGCCTAACATCCTTCACTGGTGCTAACCTGCCAGTTCTTTACTCAGCCCACTCATTTTCTTTTGTGAATTCCAATTAAAATCAACTATAAAATAATGCAAATTTGTATTGCCGCACAATGTTGGTGCTTTTTAAAATGGGTGCAAAGAATACAGCTGTGATTTATTTTAATACATTTGTTTGAAATTAGAGGGCATTACTGATCACTGGTAACAGATAAATTGATTTATTCCATTTTGTTTTCTTGTCTCTCCTTCTTCCTTTTCTGTCTCCTCTGCTCGCTTTCTTCCAATTTGTTCAGATCTGAGCGCTCCTAAGAAATGCCGAGCGCGCTTTGGCCTTGATCAACAGAATAACTGGTGCGGCCCGTGCAGGTGTGTATCATTTTCCCAGGTTTGCTATGGTTGGTTTCTGCTGGTTTAAATTGGCACTTTCCCCTTCATGCTCTCACTGTCTCAGTGTTTTGATTGGACGCTGATTCCAGCCCTTGCGCCTGTTGGTGCTCGGCAGTGTGAATTTTTTGGATTTCTTTCTTTAAATGCGATGAGGGGAGAATGCCAACTTGGCCTGCTAAACCACTAGCTCTGGCTGAGATGTCACATCCAGTTAGCAGAACCCTCCATTTGCTGTTTTTTTTGTTTACTTCATGCTAACAGATGCAAATACTCCAAAGAAGTGTCGGGCATTGTTCGGGCTAGACCAACAGAATTTATGGTGCAAACCTTGCAGGTATACTCCCATTAGGCCTTCCGGAATTAAATATGCCCTTTATTGGATTTGTAGTGCATTCATGTGACTGTTCCTGTGCTCTAATGTGCTAATATTCTATAGCTTTTTTGCAGATTTTGTTTTTTTTCCCCTTTTTATTTTATCTGTTGCCTTTTTATTAGCGGCATTGGTCTGTCTCCTTGCAAGCACTGTTCACCTTCATTCTTACCCCTCTCCCCCTCTTCCTGGCCCTTCCCAAACGGTGGTTGCGATGGGCCTGTGACCTTGTGTCGGAGGTTGGTGCAGTGAAACCTAGGGAAGAGGAGACTTGTAAACTGGCTGGAACTACTAACTGCACTCGACGCACTAAAGATCTGTTATTACATGTTTAAGTACAATGTAGAAAATTCTGCCACTTTTGGGCGAACATGATTTCATTGCAGTTCTAAGTGCACAAAGTGCACTAGGCCATTATAATAAGTAAATGTGGAATTTCATCATGCAGAGCTAATAGTTAATTTATTTTTGAAGTTACCTTATTAATATAGAGTAATAATAGTTGCCTCACCTGAGTAATTATCACAGCATTGTACAACACAAGTTTCCGAGAAGCAGAAAGGTGTATGTGCACTCCAGTAACTGTCTTTTTACATTTTTATGTATTAATCGCCAATTTATTTTTAGTAATTGGGCGTCATACCAGCTACAAGCTCGTTCAGAGGAAACTTTCATTTTCAGGCGAGTGCAAAATCTGTTGGACTATCTTTTTAAATAACAGCAATTAAGTTTTTTTTTCTCTCATAGTTTTCTTACAATTTGGTTTAACTAAACAAACTCAGGCATCAAACGGTCAAAGGCTTATCCACCACAGCTAATCTGCATACTCTAGAATTTTCTCGAACTTTTCCTATTGCCAATTCTCTAATTCTGAGGACTTGACTGGGTAGAGGGAATGAATGTTTTGTCCTGTTTATATACACCTTTCCTGTTGACCGCATTTGGTTAAATCTTATTTCTTTGTCCTGACACATGCAGTCTTTGAAGTGGGAATGTTGTCATGGTAGGTATTTGTTTCTTCAAAGTTAAAACTTTTTGTTTATCATGTGCACCTGGTGCTTGCTGTTTTCCTCCTTTTCGTATCATTTCCGCTGCTTCAGAATGTGTGGGCAGTCTCTCTCACCCCATTTAATTGTCAATAATTGAACATACATGGGTAAAGTCTGCTGATGTAATGAGGTTTGTAGAGACTGTGCACGTGTTTGTGTGTTTCTCTTTTTAACTCGTCTTTGTTGGCATGTGTGTTAAGAGTAACTACCATCATTCTATAATCATGACCATAAAGTGTAATTAATATTTAAGTATAATTGTGCTTCTGACTAAATTACATGATTAGTAGATTGATATGTTCGTCTTTTTTGTTTGAATGTGTTGTTTCTAGTAAATGGTGCTCAAATTAAAAGCAAATATTATGCAAGATGCAGCATGGACAATTGCCAAGTGATGGATGAACATCCGTAAGCTACTTACAGGCAATTGCCAATTGATACTGGGAGGATTTGTACATTAACAATAATAAATTGGTCACTTCCTTTAAAGGACTTTCATCATTTTAGCTATAATGAACTCTGCAGATTTTTGTATTGGTTAGTTCTTTGGAAAATTAATTTCCAAATTGTAAAATCACTTATTTGCTTAAATTTAATATAAATCGTAAAACATGATCAGTAAGAGAACAAGCAAATAAATACTAGGCGTTCTTCAAATGATTTTAAATGCATGTTTGTTTTCTTTAACACTGCTGAATGCTTCATATTAAAATTGTCTCTTTCTCATTACAAATGCCCAACCTGACCTAGGGTTAGTAGAGGAAATTTCTTCAAAAATTGTTTTGAGTATGTTTAGCTTGATATTCTTTAGGCCTAGCTCCTGGAATTATGCTGACTACATAGCTATTAAATAAAGCTTTGGGTTTCCTGAAACAGTTTTATCACCAATTGTCCATTCGGTTCTGTGCTTTTGATACTACAGGGCTGAGTACTCCAGTTTATTTCAGTTAGCTAATTGTTTTTAAAACCCAAAAGAGTTATTGCACCAGATTTAATTTCCTACACTTGTCTGGAGGTTCCAGACAGGGTGAAGAATCCTGGGACTAAGTATTGGTGGGCTCTGATACTGTATGGAAGCACTATAGTCAATCACTACTCTATCCAGCTGTGTTGTCACCCAGTCCTAATGCAGTGGTTACTAGGCAGTACCGTATTATTTGACAACTCAAATTAGGGGTGGTCAAATGTATTCACACCCTTTTAAGCAAATTCAGTTAGGTAAAGCTAACCAAATTATTATAAACTGCAGATTGAAACTTCAGATCTTGTTTTTTTAAAAAAACAAAGTTTTGAAATTACCCAGTGAGTATAGAAATAGGCTTTGAAGTCCAACTTTCCCAATCTGACTTGAACTGGTCTCCTTTGTATGTGTTTGGCCCATGTTCCTCCAGACCTTTTCTATGCATGTACCTGCCCAATTGGCATTTAAAAGTGGAAATTGTACCAGCCTTCACCCCTTCTTCTGACAACTCTTTCCTTATACCCACTGCCTTCTGTGTGGGGAAACTTGCCCTAAGGTAGCCTTTGACTCTTTCCCCTCTCACCTTAAACCTTTGCCTCCCATTCTCTCCTCGTAACTCAAGCCCTGCAGTTCAGACAACACTCTTGTGAATCTTTTCTATAGCCAGTTCCTTTGGAGAGAGAACTAGCTGAAGTTTTGGGTCAATAATCCTTCATCAGATTCTCTGCTCGAAACTTGTGTTTCACTCTTCACAAATCCCATCAAAGTTGTTGAGTGTTTCTTGCATTTTCTGCTTCCATTTCAGATTTCCACCATCTCCAGTAATTTGCTCTGGGAATTGCTGGTCAACGCGACTTCCTAGACCCAGACTTCAGTCTGAGATTTCCCTCTATTAACTGTACATTCCCTCTAATTTAGGAAGTGCGGAGATTATTTCAACAACATAGTTTTTAGTTTTAGTTTTTAGATTATTTCAACAACATTCTTCTAGGAAATGGGCAGGAACATTTCAATTAATTTGATATTTTTCATAATATCCCAGCCAAGGATTGACCAGATAGTTAATTTGAAATTTCTTCACAAAAAAAACTGAAGTGCAAAAGAGATTATAGTTTATATTACAATTTGCTGTGCCAAGGATCCATGGGATGTGTTAGTGACTCCGCATTTGTAGAGCACACAGAGGAGACGAATTGATCAAAACACTAGTGCATGCAGTGGCTTCCAAATGCCAGGGCACGGAAGGACTAGCAACGGACTGCCAGACCAACCCTTTGCCGAATGTTGCTGAACAGTGGGCAGTTTTTATAACTGGAATGTAGGATTAAAACAATGCTAACTTGCTAAGAAGTAACTTTGTGGAAAGCTAATGGTATTCTTGAGTCTTATAGGCCTTAGATGACGGAAGCTAAAGCTCCAGTCCTGGTTGCTCCTAGACCTGTTAAGCCAGGATGCAAAATTGGTGAAAACTATAATATTTATTTTTAGTGACATATTTATAGAAGTTTTTTTTCCCACAAAAACTAAATAATTAAACTTTTTTAGATATAGAAATGCAGCAAAACACTAAGAAATAATTCCAAAATATGGCTTAAAGTGACCCTTAGGATTTTCTGTTAATTTACAGACTGGGAGTTCTCATCCAAGTGAATGGGGATTCTGTTCCTCCGTCGGGTTTGATTGGTGTAATGATGCAGAACTGCAGCACATTGCGGTTGTCAGCACCTGCAGAGACCCACATCAGTCGTGACTGACTAGTCTGAGTACAGCTCAGTGTGGCATTTCCCTTCAGAGCCATTGCCCACTGGCAGTACAGGCCGACCCAAGATATTTATGCCATGGTTTCACATTCATTCATGCGATTCCTCATGCAGTCTTACTGGGAGATTGTGCATTTACCGGCAAAGAAGATGAGTTGAACACATTACCAGAATTTAGTCTTACAAATAACAAAAAAGCACCTTGTCAGTAGGATGATTTGGAGTAGACCGAGAAGCTGGTCTGTAGCTGTCTTAGCTGAGGAGGAATCATAGATGATGAGCGAAAATAAGAAAAGTAGTTTCTAAACTTTTTAACAGTATTTTCTAAACTTATTTTTCATGAAAGAACACGTATTCCTGCTTTAACCTGGAAAGTGAAAAGGATTTCTGGTGTAATTGACAGTAGTGTAGTGGTTAGCACAACGCTTTACAGTACCAGCGATCTGGTTCAGTTCCCACTGCTGCCTGAATGGTCTCCCCATGACCGCGTGAGTTTCCTCCAGGAGCTCTGTTTCCTCCCACAGTCCAAAGTAGTACCGGTTGACAGGTTAATTGATCATTGTAAATGGTCCTGTGACTCGGCTAGGGTTAAATCGGGGGTTGCTGGGCAACATGGCTCGAGGGCCTATCCCTCGCCGTACCTCAATAAATGTATGAACCAATAAATAAATCATAGTAGGAGTTTACTACTCTGTGTGGCGGGTGGAGATGCGTCTCTACCACAGGAGGTGTAAGGTGCTCCTTCCTTCCATGAGCCTGCAGGTCACCCTTGGGCAAGGTGTAGCACCAGCTTAGTCCCCCAGTCGGAGTCACGTGAAGCCATGGGAGCAGGTGGTGGATGGTCGTTTGAGCAGCCGGTGCAGATCAGAAGTCCTGGCTATGTGACCACTGACACCAGACAGACAATCTCTGAAGAGTATTGATAATGGCTGGGGTCAGCCATCTGGTAAAGGCACTGTCCAGAAGAAGGCAATGAGAAATTTGCCAGGAACAATCATGGTCAAAGACCATGACTGCCTATGTTATACGACACAGCACATAATGATGATGTGTAGGAATTTGTGGCTAAGGAATAAACTGGAAGTGAAATTGTGCAGGATTTTTGGCATCTTGCTTGACATTAATCTTACATGACTAACAGTTGCTGAAGTTTTCAAACTTTATTCTTGTCCCCATCCCAGCTCTACAGCTGGATGTTAAGGAATTATTTGCTTTCAATTTGAACTTTGTAGTCCAAATAGGCTTGCAACGTGCTGATGCAAACTGAGCCCAGTCACAGACCTTTGTGTTTGCTCTTTGTCTTGCTGTCCATTTATAATATATTTACATCCTAAACTCACTGGGAGCTGCAGGTTATGAACTGTTGTGAAGTGTCAGGAAATGAAACTACCAGTTTCAAGTACACCTTCCAGAAATGGTAACGCCAACCCAGAAGCCTCCCATCTTCAGTTAAGGGCTTGAGCTAACTGAAGACTAATTCACAGGGGCGGCATTGTAGCACAACGCTTTACAGTACCAGCGAACCGGGTTCAATGCCCGCTGCTGCCGCTAAGGAGTTTGTCCGTTCTCCCCGTGACCGAGTGGGTTTCCCCAGGGTGCTCCGGTTTCCTCGCACAGTCAAAAAGACATGCAGCATTGGTAGACTAAATGGTTATTGTAAATTGTCCTGTGATTAGGCTAGGATTAGATTGGGAGATTGCTGGGCGGCGGGGCTCAAAGGGCCTATTGTAAGCTTTATTGCAATAAATAAATAAGCTCTGCGGCCCGGTGACTAGCAATAATTTTGTTCAGGGTTGGTCTCGAAGGCCCCTATTCATTTGGCAATTACCTAGTTGCATTTCTTTCTCTGTTTTGAGCCCACCAAGTTGGTCCTTTCATCTGCAGCTTTTGTTCTAATGTGGCATGATGTACCGCTTCACTCGCATGTTCCTGTCTGTTACACTGCCCCTTTGTTTTGGCGAACCTTGACTTGAACTGCATGTTTGTGGTCCATGTGGTACCACAGATTTGACCCAGCAGGCTTCTGTGGCTTGAACTGTCTCAGTGTATCTTCCCACCCTGGCCCTGCAGATATGGATACAGGCTTGTAATGGGTGTGAAGTTCCAATGTGGTCTGAATATTGTTTGTAGTGGCATATTTTCCAAGAACAATTAATGCCCCCCCCCCCCTTTTTCCTTTGCAAAATGAAGTACAAAAAAGATCATTGAAACTGTGAATACTAACATTAATTTTCCTCAATAATTGTGGTGAGAATTCACTGGGGCCTATTGATAAATGTTGTTGTTTGCAAATTTTGCTTGATGGTAGAACTGTAACTTGTTTGTGACATGAATCAAGTGTACTCAAATGTTAATGAGTCCGTGACTAAAGTGGCACAGGGTTATGAAGCACAATCTATAAAAAAAAATCCTTCTTTCCTCTCACAGATAGCTGGAGTGAAAATGATGCATTCAAGGAAACCTATTAATGAATTGTATCAACCAGCCCTTTGTTGACTTTTGTTTTCCATTGCAGACCATTTAAGAATCAGCCACAGCCTGCAGGCCACAGAACCAGTTATTCTTGTTTTTATTTTTATTTTTTCCCCTTTTGAATTTCCATAATTTCTTATTCCTTTTCCTCCTTTCATTCTTTCCTTGAATATTTTTCTCCTGTCTTCCTCAATTTGGTGCGGTTCTTAACAGATAAAGCCATTATATTGTAATTTTGTGCGTGTTTCACACCTTGTGAAAGTTAATCTTATTATATTTAAATAAATTTGTAAATCCCTGTAGATTTTGCTGTCTTAATTGAGACTTGCATTAGCTATTAAAGTTTTAAATGTCATGGATACAACTTTGTTGCCTGAATAAGATTACTTTCTTTTTCAAATAACCAATTCCATTAGTCTTTTTGCCCTTTATTTACAGATAAATCTTTCCCTGTTTCTAGGAGAAAAAAAAAGTGCATTCGCTACATACAAGGTGAAGGCAGCTGTGCCAGCCCACCCTCTTCAGATGGAAGCATATTAGATTCTCCTCCCCCTTCTCCTTCCATGTTAAGCCCTTCTACCGCAGACTCTGATCCACAGACTGAACAAATGCAACCTCTTTCACTTACAATGAAACCTGATCCTTTGACCCACCTTTCCTCACCATCTTCCTCTGCCTTGTCGACAAACTCGGCGCTCAAGTCCAGCACAGTTTCAGCTGTTAGTTGCCAGAATGGGGCATTAGAGCACCGAAACCTGCACCAGTCCACGACCTCGTCTTCATCGCAGACTCGACCTTCGACTTCATCCATGTCACTTGTCCATTCCCACGGTGCTTTGCAAGAGACACAGTCCCAGCCTCTTTCACTTGTAACCAAGTCTTTAGAATAGCTTTTTAGCATAGTTGCTGGTGTTCTTTTTATTTCATTCGTGCCATATGGCTACACGTTAGTAGATGTTATGGAGTGCATTGGTCAATATTTGACCCATTGTTATTTCAAGGTCCTCTTTGAATATGTAGGGTAAGCCTTGAGAGATCCTGCCAACCTCTTGTCAACCATTGCAAAGCCTTGTAGTGTTCATCACTGTCACGTGGTTCTTACTGGGTGGAATCTTCACGAGTAAGAGACTGCTACCAGATTCAAAGAAGCCCCTTGTGGGGAGGAGTTGGCTACGCTGTAATATTTGTATTAAATAAGAGCTTGCGAACCAATCATTTACTTCCATTTTATCTCTAAGGGCACAGTGAATGCAGTGCCACCTGTTAATTGTGTGGAACAACTTTTGTGATGTTACGTGTTATTGTTTAAATGTACAGAAATAATGGGGAAAACTGTGTTAATATGCATTGTTCCATGGCGTTGTTTTTTGGGTGGGTGGGGGGAACTTGCGAGAAGAAAAAATTACAACGCTATAGGACCAGTAGTATTTATTGCTTTAGAAATGCTTGTTGTATCATGTACGTTGTCTCTTTTAAATATTTTTCATTTCTTCAAACAATGTATAAAGGTTTTTTTTGCTTAGTGTAAGCATCTTATATATGAAAAGATTCATTTGTTACCAAGGATTTAACATTTTTTTCCTCTGTTGTGATACATGACTGTCACCAAATGGATAATGTAGTGGCGTTGTAAAGAAAAATACAAAAGTGCACAAAATGTTGAGAAAAAAGCCATTGTACAAAAGAAAACTTGAAGGCAATTGGGGGAGGGGGGATTTTTTTTTTGGATACTAAAAAAGGACCTAATCACTCATATAGGGCCCCATAAGGACAGTAGCCTTGATCCTGGAGTTGTTTCACCTATATCCTATGTATCTATTCTGTGCCAAACTTTTAAAGGTCGATACATCTTCCCTCCCCCATTTTTGCTGTATTTTTGGTCCTTTTTAGCTGTGAGGTAACATAGGTATGTATGTAGTTTTAATGTTGCTGACTAGTTTAAGCTATAACGCAATGTGTTTGGTAGCTATTGGCAAATCATCCAAAAAATCTTATAAAGCAAAGCATTAAAGGGTGCAAATTAATGAAACCCATGGGCCAAATTTTCTGTACGTTGGGGGAAATTTACTCTGAACTGAAACTGCCACTTTTTATGTACACTACTATGAGTAGGTATTTAGTAAATTTTAAAATAGGCATGTTGATGTTGCAAAGGCTGTATACAACTGATGAAAAGGTTCATTCATTTGGTACCATTGTAGTAGAAATTAAACAGTTGTATAGCTGTCTTTTTTTCCATTTTACTAAGAAGCTGATGACCTTTTGTGAATACTCTCAATGTTTCCTAACAGCTGTGATGTTCCTGTTCTGTTTTTTGCTCCTTTTTATTTTCTTTCCATTTTTATTGTTCTGAAACCATTTTTTGTAACGAATCAATGTTCATGCTGTACAGTATCTGTAGCATGCAGTTCTGGATTAATAAAAGCAACTTAGTATGTGCAGAGAATTCTTGTGGTGTCAGTGTTCACTCCGTCAAAGCTACATGAAGAAACTGGATTACCAGACTGCGGCCTGAATGGGACGTTACACAGCAAATTTAGCCGCCTCCAAGCTCAGATATTTGGCATGATGTACTCCAGCAAGACCCATGATTTGCTGTTGAAGTCTTGGTGTGCAGATATTGCTATGAAATGGGTGACACCTCTCAGTCCATTGTTAGTGAGAGCGAGCCTGTGGCATGTCAAGCTGTCAGGTCAACAATAATTTCTGTTGACTGCAAATCATGGTCTCTCTTTGGGGGCCTTGCTGTTGCTTGGTGGGTGGTGGGCGCCAACGCTTTCTGCTGAAATGGGTGGGGGAAAGGGGGAGGTTGATGCTTGTTGCTGCTTGTGCTTGGGAGGGGGACATGGGGTTCTAATGTTTCCTTCTCGTTCTTTCTTTGGGGTTCCCTTCTGTTTTTTGTAGATGTCTGTGAAGAGTAAGAATTTCAGGTTTTACACTGTATACATTCTCTGATATTAAATGGAACCATTCGAATGTAAAAGGAAGGGGCATCTTCAGATAGACATTAATTTGGAAATATTTGATTATGAAGATGCCGAAGCTGGTAGTATTTATTATTTTAATTCTGAAACAGTGCAAATTTTGGCATTTCTATTTAGGCGTGGGTATACGCTGAAATCCAGACCTGTTGTCAGTGATGCACTGCTCCCCAAGGGTACACTTTTGATGAAGTATTCAGTGCATCATCACTAATTTGATTGTGAGCTTCAACACTTATACACGTGGCGCTGAAGTATTGCACTTTCTTGAATGAACTGTAACAGCTTTTAATCACGCATTGTTAATTATTGCTGAATTACCTGTCTGGCTCTGAAAAGCTAATTTTCTACAAGTGGGATCTACAATTATCTCAATCTCTTGTGTCTACAATTATCTTAGTCTAGTTATGCCAAAATTCTATCCCAATTTTCATCTGTAACTTACAAGTGCTTCAAATATTAGTTCAAAGTGAGAGTTTTTAAAATTGTGTTCTAAATTGCTCCAAAACTTGGTTGATAACATCACTGTTGCTGAACATTTATAGATTCTGTTTTGCCCCTACTTTCTTTGTATCTGATTTTACCCTTTAGCTATTGAATTCTGAGTTTCCTCTGATTCACAAATCCACTACTTTGAGATGCTGTAAAACATACATTTGGTAGGCAGAAGAATCAGATTGTCAAAGCACTCTCTGTGCTGGGTTCCCTGAAGATAATATTGTGTTAAAACACCTTTATTATGAATTTCAAAAATAAAGGTTTGGGATTTAGTTAAAATGTTTACAATGAGAGCATTTTCTCTTGTTCACCAGCTTCTGTTGCCCAATTGTCTATATGTCGATCCTGTTATTCTCCAAGTTAATTATAATAAATTATATTTTATAATCAAATTACCTTCATTTTAAATGGACTTAGTAGAATTATGGTAAACAGTTCCAAGCCTTTCTTATTGCTAGTTGTTCAGACTTAGATTTGATAAATTATTGCAGTGTCATACTTTACTTGAACTTGCAATCAAGTTTTGGCAGACGATAGGACATGCCTGTTCTAATAGTGAAACTGTAACACGCACTCAGCCCATGTGTACCACCCCTGTTCCCCCCACACCTCCCCCATTTACAGTTTAGCAGCCCCTTTCTGTTCCTCTTCACGTGCTTTGTAGCACTGCTGAAGCTGGAAATGAGATGGAAGAGCTTTCTGAAACAAAGGCAAAACGCTGGAAATCCTCAGCAGGTCAGACAGTATTCATAGATCTACTGCCTGACCTGAGTCTTTCCAGCACTTCCTGCTTTAGTTTCAGGTTTCCAGCACATGTATGTCTGACTGTCTTTATTAATAGAGTTATCTGTGTCCTTCCTAGCCTGTCACTTAATTCTTCTTTCTGATTGTTGGTATGTATTCAGCTGAAGTAATATTTTTCAGCATGTTCTAGACCAAGGGTTCCCAACCTGGGGTTCGCAGACCCCTTGCTTAATGGTCCATGGCATTAAAAAAGTTGGGAGCCCCTGTTCCAGACCAGTTTGACTTAACTGTTTATGTATTATTAAATCTTTGCAGTTGCTGATTATTAAATCTCACCTTCCTACAGCATTCATGCTTTGTTCTATATAACGTATGACATAATAGTGATGCTTTTGGTAATTCTAAATTTTCTATCATTTTTCCAGACAGGTTGATGAGTACATTGCTCTCTGGATCTTTGTGTTTTGAAAATACCTCCTTTATATTTCTACTTTAGTAAATACTAACTTAACAAAAAAAAAACTGCCTGATTGCATAATCAGTAAACTTGACAGGTAACTTCTTGTCAGCAGAGTCTAGTTGCCAGTTTTGAGAAAAAGATATGCTAAAACTTAGGAATTTTTCCCACACTGAAATGTCACCTCAAAGATGTTTGATCAGATTTTTTTTTTTACCAAACTTCCTTTAGTGACCTGACTGCATCAGTCTTCAGATTGCTTTTTGAAAATGAGTGTGTTCAGTGCATCGCTAGGTGAGTAGGGACCCTCATCTCCGACTGAATGGAATACTGGCAGTTTCAAACTAAATATGATGGCTGGATTAATCTCATTGGATTTTGGGTTCCTTGTTGAAAATGATTGCTGAAAAGGGAGGGAGTGGGGGCGTAAATAACATTTTAAATTGATGCCAACAAAAAAAATACGTGGGAGTGTTACTTCCCCGGTTTTCACAAACCTGTCTTCAATTCGGAGAAAATTTGTTTGATTTATAACTTGAGTAGTTTTGTGGAAGTACTGAACTGTTCAGGAACAGCACTGGGTGCTGCTGAGATATTATAGACTGTTTAAAGAAAAAAAACATCTCTTCAGTACAGTGTTGTTTGAAACTGTTAAAACAGTGTATTGTATTTTATTGAGGTACAGCACAGAACAGGTCCTTACGGACCTTCAAGCTGTGCCCCCCTCCCCCACCTAGCAACCCTCTATTCACTGTCACCAATCGTGGGACAATGTACAATGACCAATTAACCTACCGACCAGTACATGGGAATGCACCAACTCCTTATGGGCAGCGGCAGGAATTGAACCCGTGTCCCTGATACTACAAAGCGTTGTGCTAACCACTATGCTACTGTGCTGCCCATGATGAATGGAGATCTATCACTGAGGGCCTGTTACTCATTTTATTTATTTTTTTCAAAAGTTTCACTTCACATCAAACTGCTGATCCTGACCCTGATCTGAGCCGTACCTTCCAAATATCCAGATCTGTCTCTCGGTTCCTTTTTGCACTACCTTACTTTCCCTTTTCCATTTTCTATTTATGATTTATAATTTAAATTTTTATTATATTTACTATCAATTTGTACTCCAGGGAGCGCAAAGCGCAGAATCAAATATCACTGTGATGATTGTACACTCTAGTATCAATTGTTTGGCGACAATAAAGTAATATTTCAAAATATATACACAGGATATTTCTCCCTCTTAACACAGCTACGTTTTCTTCCACACACCAGAAATAGGTTGTCTCATCACCAGAGTTTGCTTCCGTTTACAACATCACACATGATCTGATTTAAAAGGCAACTTTGCATTCAGTCAGGAAGAGAGATTTTTTGTGCTCAGAGGTTACAGTAATGGCTTCTATATAAAAAAAAACACGAGTGGCTCTGCTAATTGATAAGATGGTGGTCCTGGTAGTTCCTTCAATGTTCTGTCTAATCCCACTTCATACGATGCATCTGTATAACCATTGAATTGGACAGACGCAGGGACTAACACTGATCTTTGAAGAGCAAAGTACCAATGACTTTGCTGTAGATGTATGAGCCAAATCCTAAGTGTGGAGACAGGAGGGTATCTGGGAAATATTGCTCAAGCATGGATCATAACTTTAGATAAGAGAATTTTAAGAACACTCCAATTTAGATTGCGAATTACTTGCTGTCAACTGTGCTGCAAAGAAATGTGGATTGCAACTTTGGTAATGTATTTGCACTCTTTGAAATTTGAATTCTTTTTCTTGCAAGGAACATCAGACTTGTTGTTCCCAAGGTACAAACAGAACTTGAGTTATTCTGAGAAATTTCTTGTAAAATTCTGCTCTCTGTGCATTTTACAATCCAGGAGTTTGAGTGTAATCCTAATTAAAGTTATTTTAAAAGCTTGCACCTTTTTAAAAAATTCCTTAATTCACCACAGTAAATGAGGGTTTGCTGCATATTGAATGCCTCTTGGAAGAGAGCACTAAAAAAAAAATGCTCGATTTATCAAACATATTTGATTTAAAATTGTTCTTATTCAATTGTGAAATTCAATTATCAATCACAACATTACACTGCTATTACAATACATCTTCACCAAAATGTACCAGGTGATTGTAATGCAAAATGGGACTTTGGCAGTGCAAATTATCCGGATGCAGCAGAGAATGTATATCCCCTTATCTAAGAAGGGGTGTGCTAACATTGGAGACGGTTCAAAGGAGGTGCACGAAAATGATTCCAGGATTGAAAGGCTTGTCATGAGAAATATTTGATGGCTCTGGGCCTGTACTCACTGGAATTCAGAAGAATGAGGGGTGATCTCATTGGAACCTATTGACTTACTAACCGGAAGACCACAATATCTGCGGATTGGTGATAACATATCCTCCTCGCTGACGATCAACACTGGTGCACCTCGGCTGTGTGTTTAGCCCACTGCTCTACTCTGTATACACATGGCTGTGTGGCTAGGCATAGCTCAGATACCATCTATAAATTTGCTGATGATGCAACCATTGTTGCTAGAATCTCAGGTAGTGACGAGAGGGCATACAGGAGTGAGATATGCAAGCTAGTGGAATGGTGCCGCAGCAACAACCTGGCACTCAACGTCAGGCGAAAGAGCTGATTGTGGACTTCAGGAAGGGTAAGACGAAGGAATACATACCAATCCTCATAGAGGGATCAGAAGTGGAGAGAGCAGTTTCAAGTTCCTTGGTGTCGTGATCTCTGAGGATCTAATCTGGTCCCAACATATTGATGTAATTATAAATAAGGCAAGGCAGTGGTTATACTTCATTAAGAGTTTGAAGAGATTTGGCATGTCAACGGATACACTCAAAAACTTCTATACTGTAGTTGTATCGTGGAGAACATTCTGACAGGCTGCATCACTGGTATGGAGGGGCTACTGTATAGGACCAAAAGAAGCTGCAGGAGGTTGTAAATCTAGTCAGCTCCATCTTGGGTACTAGTCTGCAAAGCACCCAGAGCATGCCCTTTTCTCACTGTTACCATCAGGTAGGAGGTACAGAAGCCTGAAGAGAGACACTCAGCGATTCAGGAACAGCTTCTTCCCCTTTGCCATCTGATTCCTAAATGGACATTGAATCTTTGGACACTACCTCACTTTTTTAATATATAGTATTTCTGTTTGTGCATGTTTTTAAAAATTTATTCAATATAAAATTTTGATTTAATAGTTATTTTTCTTTGTTAGATTATGTATTGCATTGAACTCTGCTGCTAAGCTAACAAATTCCATGTCACATGCTAGTGATAATAAACCTGATTCTGAATGTTGAAAGCCCTTGATAGAGTGGATGTGGAGAGAATGTTTCCTATGGTGGGGGAGTCTGGGACCAGAGGACACAGTCTCAGAATAGAGGGGTGTCTTTTTAGAATGGAGATGAGGAATTTCTTTAGCCAGAGAGGGGTGACTCTGGAATTTGTTGCCACAGGCAGCTGAGGAGGCAAAGTCTTCATGGATATTTAAGGCAAAGTTTGATAGATTCTTGATTGGTCAGGCATGAAGGGAAATCTGGTGAAGGCAGGAGATTGGGGCTGAAAGGGAAATGGATCAGCCATGATGAAATGGTGGAACAGGCTCGATGGGCCAAATAATCTAATTCTGCTCCCTTACAGTCTTGTGGTCTTATATTGAGTATTTATGAAACTGGCAAAGGACTCATTGGCCTGTTAATATTTGTGTGAGCTTGCAATTTTAGTTGTTGACATCTCTCAAATTTATGAGATTTGGTCACTATTGTGCACTACAGCTCATTACTTTCCAATTTAATAGATCTAATTAATGGAACTCCCTGCTCTTTAAATCATAGTTGCATGAATTAAAAGTTGTTTGCAGAACCAGTAAGATTTGCAAATTCTCAAAGTTATCTTAAGTTTTAAGTGCAGGCAATCAGGAGGAAGTTAATCCGGTCTCGTAGCTCAGTTGAGGATATCATGGTGTGATTGTGGCTTGTGAGGTGCTCTTAAGAAAGGAGAAACAAATCAATTAAAATTATTTACAAGCTGTTGAGTTTCTTTGGTTGGAAGGTCAATGGATCTGGTTAACTAGCACCTGGCTGGTTGATGAGTGCAATTTCCCATCTGGTTGACATCAATTGTAAATAAGTAAATGCAAAGTAGATGTAAATCCTTCCGTTGTTACTGCCGGCTTCAGACCGGCTGTTGCTCTGATCCCACCTCAGCTTGTTTTCATACACAGGTGAAAATCATTGGGATATCCATTTATTTCAATTACCTGCTTTAGGCAAACTTTTCTCTACAGTTAGTGATTTTTGTGTTGTTTTATTGTGTTCAGACATATGGGGCTAACACCAAAACACCTCCTGAATATGTCAAAATATTGTATTTTTGACAGATCTGGAGGATTTCTTTCATTATGACAATGACTGCATTTCAGGTGTGGGTAACCGTGAACACTATCCATGTTATATTATGAATATTCAAGCTAAAAACTTGTTTTATGTAATGCTTTCTCTGAAATGTCTTTGTGCTTACATGGAATTGCAGTCACTGTTTATTAAGACCTAAGGCATTGGAGCAGAATCAGGCCATTCAGCCCATCGAATATTCTGCACCATTCAGTATCGGCTGATTTATTAACCCTCTCAGCCCCATTCTTCTGCCTTCTCCCCTTATATAAATGCAGAAGCCATACAGCATGTAGTAGGATTCATGAATGACAGGGAGCTGTACAACCTGGTAAAGTTTGAAATAATAGAGACTGGTCCCTGGTACAAGATGTACTTCTATAAAATTGTACTTTGGAGCCTCTAATATTTACATACCACTTGAACAGGCAAAACGGTTTATCTTTACTTCTTTATCTGACAGGTGGCAACACGAATAATTCCCTTAAATATTAGACTTGAACGATGATCTAGACATCCTTGCTGATAGACAAAGAAATGTCTCCTTCTGAAACGCCTGACACAAAGTGTAACCAATGGCAGATCCACACCCTCAGCATAGGCTGCCATTGAAGCTTCATGATTTTGAAGGTGGCTGAATGTTGTGGCAGAGAAAAACACCCCCCCAAAAGATGAAGGAAAATAAATTCTGGACTCAATTTGAAAAATGAAGAATCTAAGCAAACTATTTACTGAAATAAGGCTAATAGCCTTCTCATGTCTAAATGAAGTAGTCAGAGTGCCTGCACAAGATCCCAGTGTGCAGGCTCACAGCATAGGTGCTGGTGAAATTGGCAGGTCCGTGATCCCATAAGCAGCCCAATGCCAGGGCAGTCGCTGACGCCATTATGTAGGCACCGCTCCCCTTCCCTCCCAAGCGTTGTTCGAAATTTAGCTGAATTGTTACCAATGATATTATTTCAAAGTTCAAAGTAACTTTATTATCAAAGTACAGATGTGTCACCATATACAACCCTGAGATTCATTTTCTTGTGGCCATACTCAATAAATGCATAGAATAATAACCATAACAGACTCAATGAAAGACTGCACCAACTTTGGTGTTCAACCAGTGTGCAAAAGACAACAGATGGTGCAAATACAAAAAAAAACAAATAAGCAATAAATACTGAAAACATGAGATGAAGAGTCCTTGAAAGTGAGTCCTTAGTTGTGGGAACAGTTCAGTGATGAGGCAAGTGAAGTTATCCCTTCTGTTCCACGAGCCTGATGGCTGAGGAGTAATAACTATTCCTGAACCTGGTGGTGTGAGTCCTGTTCACCTTCCTAATGGCAGCAGTGAGAAGAGAGCATAGCCTGGGTGGGGGGGAAATCGCTGACGATGAATGCTGCTTTCCTGCTGCAGCATTTCATGTAGATGTGCTCAGTGGTAATGGGGGGGGGGGCGCTTTTCCTGTAATGGATGAAGCCATAACCATTACTCAACTTTGAGGCAAGGAGATATTTCAGATCCCACATCCACTGTGCCACTAAAACCCCTCATTTCCAGCTCTATGAGTTCACCGATTGTGTCCCCACCTCAGCCCATGTATTGAAACCTGATACAACTAAACCACTGCTTCTTGGCTGGTTTCTCTGCTTGTGTTGTATGCAAATATGAGGTCATTTTACAGTACCATGCAGGAAGCTAAAGCACATGTAAAAAAAATTCTGTAAAGTGGAGATACTTTACAAACTAATGAAATGAAAAGTTTCTAAATATCAAAAAAAACTACAAAGAGCATAAATCAGGAAATATTTCATGTGACCACCCTTTGCCTTTAGAACATCATCACTTCTCGTGCAATTTTATAAGAAAATTGGCTGTTAGGTTGCTCCAACCATCTTGGAGAACTTGCCACAGTTCCTCTGCAGACTTTGGCTATCTTGCTTGCTTCTGTCTCTCCAGGTAATCCCAAACAGCCTCAATGATGTTGAGATCAGGGCTCAGTGGAAGCCATACCATCTGAAACCATATTAAAAAAAATCTAGGGTGCCTAACACTTTTGCACAGTACTTTAAATCTCAAAAGAGCCTCAACAAATTCAAAGTTGGCCTCTAGTTAAGCAAGTTCTCAAATGTAAAGTTCTAACCCGTACTTTCAAAGGTCTCCATGGCCTTGTCCAGCTTGTCATTTTTGTTAGCTCCACAAGTCTATGAAATGTCTCAATTCAGTGGTTTAATGGTTCAGTTTAATATCAGAGGAAATATACAACCGGAAATTCTTACTCTTCACAGACATCCATGAAAAACAGGAGAGCTCCAAAGAATGACAGAAAAACTTTAGAACCCCAAAGCCCTCTCTACCCGCCCCCATGCACTAGCAGCAGCAAAGCATCGACTATCCCTCTTCCACCCGCCCCCATGCACTAGCAGCAGCAAAGCATCGACTATCCCTCTTCCACCCCCCCCCCTCACTTCTGTCAGGAAGCATTAGTTTCCATCACCCACCAAGTAAGCAATATCAAAGCCCCCAATTATTTCCAATCTGGACTCCTGATTATTCCTGAATTAGCTGGTCAGGAGAGTATTAGAAAAGATGATGACTTTTATAAGTACATTGATATTTCAACTATTATCTTGATGTGTAATGTTCAACCACTACTTTGTATTGTAAAATGAGTACAATAGCCAAAAGTTGTCAAATTCTGGAGCAGCAAACTTCACTGACATAGGACCTTTGCAATCACAACTCTTTTATTCTGGCTGGATTGGAATCCAAGATTCAGCCGATTACAGACTCTGGACGAAGCATTAACAAGTAGCTGCTCTCCATGCACAATAGTAAAGAATGATTTTGATTCACAACAGAAGCATAGCTGCAGTGCAAGTGCAGACCACATTTAGTTTGACCGAAAGGTCATTCCATTTTATTTGGGAATCTCATTTTGTTATTTACTGTTCTTAATGTGCATAGAACAGCTCAGCACAGGAACAAGCCTTTCAGCCCATAACGTTGCGCTGAATCAGCTAAAAAGTAAATCAAAAACTCTGAAAAACTAATCCCTCCTACCAACACAAGGCCCATATCCCTCCATTTTCCTCACATTCATGTGTCTATCTAAATGTCTCTGAGTAGTCTCTAATGTTTTTGCCTCTACCACCATACCTGACATCCACCACTCTCTGAGTAAAAAACTTGTCCCTCACATCCCCTTTGCGCCTACCAGCTCTCACTTTCAGTGCATGCCCTTTGCTATTAGGCATTTCTACCCTGGGAAACATACTCCCTGGTTACTCTCTATACCTCTTATAATCTATGCCCCTATCAAGTCCCTCAGCCTCTGCTGCTCCAAAGAAAACAACCTTATAGATCTGACCAGTACCCAAATGTATCCCTTATTCTCCGCGTTCAAGAGGTTGATGAGCTGGTAAGTTTTTGCGATATTGGTGTTCTACCCCAAACTATGCATTTTAGGTGAGGAAATCATGTCTTATGTTTCCACCAATAGAAACATTGTGTAAATGCATTCCACATTTATTTTCTATCTCAACTTATGTGACTATACTGTAGACTTAGTAATTTCATATTGAGTTGTACTTGGAGCAATAAACAGTAACAACATGTTTAATTGACTATCTTGTATGTACTATTTATTCTAAATTACTTTAAATTGCACATTTGGACAGAGCCATAACATAAAGATTTTTACTCTTCATATACAAAGGATGTAAGAAATAAAGTCAATTCAATTTATTTCAATTTAAAAAAAACACAACTAAATGGGTTTCAGGAACATCAGTGGCCAATGAGGTAAAAGAGAAATTCTTGCCTAAACAACACACACAAAATGCTGCAGGTCAGGCAGCGTTTATGGAATAGAGTAAACTTCAAGTGAAGACCTTTTTTCGGGGCAAAAGTGGAAGGAAGGAAGATGCCTAAATAAAAAGGTGGGGGTGGTGGTAGGGAAAGAGGCTAGCTGGAAGGTAAAGCCAGGTGGGTGGGAAAGGTCGAGGGCTGGAAAAGAAGGTATCTAATAGGAAAGGAGAGTGGCCAATAGGGGAAAGGGAAGGAAGAGGGGACCCAGGGGGAAGTAACAGGCAGATAAGAAAGTGATTTATAACTGGCATGTTTTTCCAAGTTAATATATTATGGACCAACTAAATAATGTTATTTTCAGAACTGACCCATTCTTAGTACAAATTCATCACTCATTTGAAAATGTCAGATAGTATTTTGGAAATATCAACTCCAGATTATAAGATCACAATTGCAAATATGGCTGCTACATCTCCGAAGGTTGTGCACGAGTTGGTGTGGAGTTTCCCATCAGTTTTATCTCGACCTTACTGACCCCACTGCCCAGCTCTGTGTAGTAAAACTGCAAAATATCCATCTGCAAATACAGCAATAAAATATATTCTGATCCAGATAATTGTCTAAAACAAGATTATTTTGCCTTTACCAAAAACACTTGAGAGGTTTGGTGTGGAATACAGAATGTCGACTAATATTTTAAAATATTAAAGGCATCTTAGAGATAAAACTAATGTCCATGAAGTCTGACTCACAGTAAACTCTTCAGTAGTTTTTCAAATAATTCAGTGAAATTCTGGTGCACTTCTATACAATTAGGGTAAAAGACCATAAGACATAGGAACAGAATTAGGCCATTTAGTCCACCAAGTCTGTTACACCAATCGTGGCTGATCCTTTTATACCCTCCTCAGCCCCAGTTCCCAGCCTTCTCCCTGTAACCTTTGATGCCATGTCCAATCAAGAACCTATCAATCTCTGCCTTAAATACACCCAACGACCTGGCCTCCACATCTGCCCGTGGTAATAAGTTCCACAAATTCACCACCCTCAGGCTAAAGAAATTTCTCCGCATCTCTGTTTTAAATTAATGCCCTTCTATCTTGAGGCTGTGCCCTCTTGTCCTGAACCCCTCCACCATGAACCATTGAACACTACAGCACAGAAAACAGGCCATTCAGCCCTTCTGGTCTGTGCCGAAACTTTATTCTGCTAGTCCCATTGACCTGCACCCAGTCCGTAACTCTCCCATTCAAGTATCTATCCAATTTATTCTTAAAACTTAAGAGTGGGCCTGCATCTACCTCATCAGGTGGCAGCTCGTTCCACACTCCCACCACTCTCTGAGTGAAGTTCCCCCTAAACCTTTCCCCTTTCACCCTAAAGCCACGTCCTCTCATATTTATCTTTCCTAATCTAAGTGGAAAGAGCCTACTCGCATTTACTCTGTCTATACCCCTCATAATTTTGTAAACCTCTATCAAATCCCCCCTCATTCTTCTATGCTCCAAGGAATAAAATCCTAACCTGTTCAATCTTTCCCCGTAACTCAACTCCTGAAGACCCGGCAATATTCTAGTAATTCTTCTCTGCACTCTTTCAATCTTACTGATATCCTTCCTATAATTAGGTGACCAGAAATGTGCACAATACTCCAAATTTGGCCTCACCAATGTCTTGTACAACCTCACCATAACATCCCAACTCCTATTCTCAATACTTTGATTTATGAGTGCCAGGATGCCAAAAGCCTTCTTTACAACCCTGTCTACCTGTGACACCACTTTCAGGGAATTATGTATCTGAATTCCCAGATACATCTTTTCCACATCTAACCTGCCTAGGCCTTTCAACATTCGAAAGGTTGCAATATGATTACCCCTCACCCGTCTAAATTCCAGCAGGTACAGACCCTGAGCCATGAAACGTTCCTTGTATGATAACCCTTTCATTCCCAGAATCATCCTTGTGAACCTCCTCTGAACTCTCTCTAATGCCAGCACATCTTTCCTTAGCTGAGGAACCCAAATCTGTTCACAATACTCAAAGTGAGGACTCACTGGTGCCTTATAAAGCAGCACATCCCTGCTCTTATATTCTAGACCTCTTGAAATGAATGCTAACACTGCATTTGCCTTCCTCACCACTGACTCTACCTGCAAGTTGACCTTTAGGGTGTCTGCACAAGGACTCCCAAGACAATTTGCATCTCAGATTTTTGGATTTTCTCCCCATTTAGAAAATAGCTCATTCATTTCTATTGCCAAAATGCATGGTCATGCATTTTCCAACATTGTATTTCATTTGCCACTCTCTTGCCCTTTCTCCTCATCTAAGTCCTCCTACAACCAACCTGTTCCCTCAACACTCCCTGCCGCTTCACCAATGTTCATATCATCTGCAATAAAGCCATCTATTCCATCTCTAAGTTATTGATATACAGCATAAAAAGAAGCATTCCCAACACCGACTGCTACGGAGCACAACTAGTCACTGGCAGTCAACGAGAAAAGGATCCTTTTATTCCCACTCACTGCCTCTATCAATCAGCCTTGCCAGTGACTCTCCTGTAATACCATGGGCTCATGACTTAGTAAGCAGCCTCATGTGGCAGCTTGTCAAAGGCCTTCTGAAAGTCCCGATATACAACATCCACTGAATCCCCTTTATCTACCCTACTTGTAATCTTCTCAAAGAGTTCCAACAGGTTTGTCAGGTAAGATTTTCCCTGAAGGAAACCATGCTGACTTTGTCCTATGTCACCAAGTACTCCGTAACCTCACCCTTAACAATCGACTCCAATGTCTTCCCAACCGCTGAGGTCAGGCTGACTGGTCTATAATTTCCTTCCCGCTGCCTTCCTCTTTTCCTAAAGAGTGGAGTGACATTTACAATTTTCCAGTTCTTCGGCACAATGCTAGAGATGAATGATTTTTGAAAGATCATTACTAATGCCTCCAGAATCTCTACTGCTACCTTTTTCAGAACCCACAGATACAGTCATCTGGTCCAGGTGACTTACGTACCTTCAGGTCAATCAGCTTTTTGAGCACCTTCTCCCTTGTAATAGTAACTGCACTCACACCCTTCAACACCGGGCATATTGCTAGTGTCTTCCACAGTGAAGAAAAATACTCATTTAGTTCATCTGCTATCTCCCTGTCTCCTTTTTATTTTTGTGGCCTCATTTACTTGTGGTCCTATATCTACTCTCATCTCTCTTATTTTTTATATACTTGAGAAAGCTTTTACTATCCACTTTGCTATTGTTTGTTAGCTTACTTTCATATTTCATCTTTTCCCTCCTAATAATTCCTTTAGTTGCTCTCTGTGGGGTTTTAAAAGCTTCCCAATCCTCTGTCTTCCCACTAATTTTTACTTTGTTGTATGCCATCTCTTATGACAATAGACAGTAGGTGCAGGAGTAGGCCATTTGGCCCTTCTAGCCAGCACCACCATTCACTGTGATCATGGCTGATCATACACAATAAGTACCCCGTTCCTGCCCTCTCCCCATATCCCTTGACCCCGCTATCTATAAGAGCTCTATCTAATTCTCTCTTGAATGCATCCAGAGACTTGGCCTCCACTGCCTTCTGGGGCAGAGCATTCCACATATCCACCACTCTCTGGGTGAAAAAGTTTTTCCGCATCTCTGTTCTAAATGGCCTACCCCTTATTCTTTTTTTTAAAATTTTTTAACATTTTTAAAAAAAAATTTTAAAAACTTTTTTTATTGTGTTTTCAAATAGTTACAGAATAAAAGTGTGTGAAAAAGAAAATATGTGTTACCCATCCCCCCTCCCCTTAACCCTTCCCCCCTAACATCCCTATTGAAAGAAAAAAGAAAGAAAGAAAGAAAAAGAAGGAATGCCTGGATATTGGAAGATCCCCACATGCTCCACGGAGTTCGTAATAACTTTAGTATATATATTTATTTCTTTCCCCAAGTAACCAATTATTTCATCTTCGGAGCGCCTATATATTTAATCCTGTCTTTTGTAAATAAGGGCGCCAAATTTTCAAAAATGTTTCATATTTATCTCTTAAATTATAAGTAATTTTTTCAAGTGGAATACAGCCATAAATTTCTTTCTTCCAACAATCTATACTTAAATATGTATCCGATTTCCAAGTAACTGCAATAGCTTTTTTGGCTACTGCCAATGCAATTTTTATAAATTCTTTCTGATATTTATTCAATTTGGATATCGGTTTTGTCCCTTCAATATCACCTAGTAAAAGTAATATTGGATTATGTGGAAGTTGTATTCCAATAATTTGTTCCAATAAAACTCTTAAATTTGTCCAAAAAGGTAGAATTTTAGAACAAGACCAAGTAGAATGTAAAAAAGTACCTATTTCTTGGTTACATCGGAAACACTGATCAGATAAATTTGGGTTCAATTTATTTATTTTTTGTGGTGTAATATATAGTTGATGTAAAAAATTGTATTGCACTAATCTTAATCGGACGTTTATTGTATTTGTCATACTCTCAAGACATAGTCTTGACCAATATTTTTCTTCAATTTTAATATTCAAATCACTTTCCCATTTTTGTCTTGACTTATGGACTCCTTGTTTAATTGCCTGTTTTTGAATCAAATTATACATACAAGAGATAAATTTTTTAGTCTTTCCTTTTTGAATTAAAGTTTCTATTTCATTGGGTTTCGGTAATAACATTGTTTGACCTAACTTTTCTCTTAAATAAGCCCTTAGTTGAAAGTAACAAAAAAGAGTGTTGTTTGATACTTTATATTTATTCTTTAATTGATCGAATGACATTAATATACCTCCTTCAAAACAATCTCCTATATATACCCCTTATTCTTAAACTGTGGTCTTTAGTTCTGGACTCACTCATCAGCAGGAACATGCTTCCTGCCTCCAGTGTGTCCAATCCCTTAATAATCTTATATGTTTCAATCAGATCCCCTCTCATCCTTCTAAATTCCAGTGTATATAAGCCCAGTTGCTCCAATCTTTCAACATATGACAGTCCCGCCATTCCGGGAATTAACCTTGTGAACCTACGCTGCACTCCCTCAATAGCAAGAATGTCCTTCCTCATATTTGGAGACTAAATCTGCACACAATACTCCAGGTGGGGTCTCACCAGGGCCCTGTACAGTTGCAGAAGGACCTCTTTACTCCTATACTCAATTCCTCTTGTTATAAAGGCCAGCATGCCATTAGCTTTCTTCACTGCCTGCTGTACCTGCATGTTTGCTTTCATTGACTGATGTACAAGAACACCTAGATCTCGTTGTACTTCCCCTTTTCCTAACTTGACTCCATTTAGATAGTAATCTGCCTTCCTGTTCTTGCCACCAAAGTGGATAACCTCACAATTATCCACATTAAACTGCATCTGCCATACATTTGCCCACTCACCCAACCTGTCCAAGTCACCCTGCATTCTCATAACATCCTCCTGACATTTCACACTGCCACCCAGCTTTGTGTCATCAGCAAATTTGCTTATGTTACTTTTAATCCCTTCATCTAAATCATTAATGTATGTTGTAAACAGCTGCGGTCCCAGCACCAAACCTTACGGTACCCCACTGGTCACAGCCTGCCATTCCGAAAGGGACCCGTTAATCACTACTCTTTGTTTCCTGTCAGCCAGCCAATTTTCAATCCATGTCAGTACTCTGCCCCCAATACCATGTGCCCTAATTTTGCCCACTAATCTCCTATGTGGGACTTTATCAAAAGCTTTCTGGAAGTCTAGGTACACTACATCCACTGGCTCTCCCTTGTCCATTTTCATAGTTACATAGTTATGTTTTTTCATTTTTCATAGTTATGCTTTTACATCAGCTTTGACTTCCCTTGTCAGCCACGGTTGTACTATGCCATTTGACTATTCCTTCATTTTTGAAATATATCTATCCTGCAACTTGCTCATTTTTCCCAGAAACTTTCACCATTGTTGCACTGTTGTCATTCCTGCCAGCATCTCATACCATAGTAATTTCCTTTACTTCACTGAAATACTGCTACATCAGATTTTACTTTCTCCCAATCAAATTTCAAGTTGAACTCAATCATATTATGATCACTGCCTCCTAAGTGTTCTTTTACCTTAAGCTCCTACTCACCTCCGGTTCATTAAATAACAGCCAATCCAGTATAGCTGATCCCTAATAGGCTCAACGACCAACTGCTCTAAAAAGCCATTTCATAGGCATTCAACAAATTCACTCTCTTGAGAACCATTTCCAATCTGATTTTCCCAATTGACCGGCATGTTAAAATCTCCCATGACTATCATAACATTGCCCTTTGAGCACACCTTTTCTATTTCCTGTTATAATCTGTGGTCCACCTCCCAGCTACTATTGGGAGGCCTGTATATAAATGCCATCAATGTCCTTTTACCCTTGCAGTTTCTTAACTCAACCCACAAGGATTCAACATTTTCTGATCCTATGTCACATCTGTCTACTGATTTGATGCCATTTTTTTTTTTAACCAGCAACCAGGTATGGTTCCTGCCCACTGCTCGGCTCGTTTACCATTGAAGTAATTTTCCTGTGTTGTCCTCTCTTGGCTGAAGACAGTTGAATGAGCAAGGAAAGGAAAACCTGTCCAATCTTAATTATCAAAAAGCTTAGCCAGAGTCTGGCTTGTTTCTTTAACTATAATTTTAATTACACCACCATTCTTAAATCCGAGCAGCACTCAAAGATATCCTGATTCTCTAATTTCAAGCAATTAACGAGCCTGGAAAGTTTTTATGCTTTGCTGTACTACACAAAACTTACCACTTCGGTGACTTGTTTTTCAGTTAAATATAGATTTTGATCAACTTTCTACAGCCATACTCTTTTGCCATGTGTTTCACAGGTTGTTATGTGATTATTAACATTGTCAGCCCAGATTAATTGACTGTTACCTTAAAGTGGAAGGTAATTTCTGTTGCTATAACCTAATTGCCAGAATAAATGTAGAGAAGGATAGGATATTTCCTACAATCACTGTTAATTGGACCTCTTTGATTATGCATTTTGCCTCAATCTTAATTGAGTGTAAACCAAAAGAAAGCAGAGAGAGAATGTAATACTAATGGTTTTTGTGTGACAAAAATTTTTTGCATCACTAACTTTTTTGAGCAGAAGTTGAATGATGTTGTCATTGAAATTGGTGATTTCCATTTTGCTTATTGAATCAAACTACAATTTTGTTTTGGGGAAGAGGTAAAGATACAACCTGAGTGTTGAACTGATGCTCTCTGTCAAGTTTATAATCTCCAAAATTAAGCAAGCTACATAAAGGGCAGCCAATGGGATAACATATTATTAGATTCAGAATTAGGTTCAATGTCACAGACGTATGTCATAAAATTGGTTAACTGCGGCTTCAGTGCAATGCAATACATGATAATATAGGCAAAATACTGTGAATTACAGTGTGTGTATATAAAATAAAGTTAAATTAGTGCAAAAATAGAAATAAAAAAGTAGTGAGATAGTGTTCATGGGTTCAATGTCCATTCAGAAATCGGGTGACAGAGGGAAAGAAGATGTTCCCAAATTGTTGAATGTGTGCCTTCAGTTCCTGTACCACCTTCCTGACGGTAAGAATGAGAAGAGGGCTCGTCCTGGGTGGTGTGGGCCATTAATGACAGATACTGGGCTTTTTGAGACACTGCTTCTCGAAGATGTCCTGGATGTTATGGGGGCTGGTACCCATGATGGAGCTGACTCATTTTACAACCCTCTCCAACTTAATATCGATCCTGTGTAGTAGCCACCCCACACCAGACGGTGATGCAGCTAGTCAGAATGCTTTCCATAGTATATCTGTAGAAATTTGCAAGTGTTTCTGGTGTCTTGCCAAATCTCCTCAAACTCCTAATGAAATATATCCATTGTCTTGCTGCCTTTATAGCTGCATTGATATGTTGGGACCAGGTTAGATCCTCAGAGGTATTAACACCCAGGAAATTGCTCACTCTCCATGAGGATCGGCGGGTAAGCAAGAGAGTTCTGTGTGACTAAGTATTTGAGAATTTTGTGGAAATTTCCAATAATATTACGAAGGAGGAGGGATTTCACTTTAATTTGCTGTGAACAAAACAGGGGAATCACAAGAGAATTGGATATGTACCTGAAAATAAAAGACTTTTTAAATCTAAAAGCAAAGAGGACAGGAGGGGAGTTAATTGGATAGCTTGACTAGAGGCATCATGAACCATGCCACTGCCTCCAGAACCAGATGATTATATATAACATTTTATCACAGGATAGAGAGCTTTTATAAAATATTTATTCTTGGAAGCATTAATGCTTTCATTTCTTGTACCAAGAAATGTTGATTGCTGGTTTGAAGGAGTTCACTGTATTGATCGAAGCCGCAGAGAACAGTAGGAGGTCTTTGAGTTGTGTTGAATGTGAAGCTCATGGCTGGCTTTTCTCCGCTGCATGTTTGTCTGCCTTAGCATTAGTCCCACTGACCCTGCGGTCTGATCAGGAGCAGGAGGAGAAGTGCCTGAAGGCTTGGGCCTCTTTGCTTAGGTGAGGCTGAAGGAGGAGAAAATGAAGGGCTTTTGTCAGCAAGGCTCAAAGGATTGCTGTGTTTCCAGTGCTCCTTGGCATCTGTTCTTTAGGTCAAGCATTTTATATTAAGCTTTGGCTTTTAGGTGCTTGCAGAGGTGTTTATTTTGTTTTGAGGCAGGGTGACTGATTCAATCCTGAGTGCCTTGTGCTTGCCTTTAATTGGTTTCTGGATTCTGTGTCATACTTGTCAATTCAGACCTGGTGTGTTTTACTCGAGAAGCCAAGAGTCTCCCAGCTGGCCCATGGCAACCAAGATTCCCATCTAGGCTTAGACCCATTTGCCCTCGTTTCACCAATATCTCTCTGGTCTGGAGGTAGAACCCTGACGATCAAACACCAAAACTGGTGAGTCTGGAGTTACAGGCCTGAGGGTCAAAGCCCTTGGCTTGTGCAGAGGTCAGAGGTCTGCAAGTCTGGGTCAAGGACAGGAGTTTGGAGGCCCCGAGTCCAGGGTGAAGGACTGGAGGCCGGAAGGCAGCCAGACCTAGGACGGGAAGCCTGTCTGTGTACGAGTGCAAGCTTGGGAAAGTGGCTTGCTTTGTCATTGTTATCTTGTTTCATTGTTGTTCTTCGGCTGAATATTGTGGTCATGCTGTTTTTGCAACAGAATGTGTGATGACACTTGCAGACTGTGACAGACCAACAAAGGACAATTCCTCAAATCCATGGATTTCAACTTCAGGGTTGGTTCCTGTAAATTCTGGAGATGAAATGTTTAGTCTTTTGGCACAGAGCCACAGGAGTATAATGGAATCAGTTGTAAAGATCATAAACTGGACTGTGGGGGAAGCCTTTATTAAACACTGGAATATCTTGGTTATAATGTGTCCACAATCGCTGTCTGTTGGTCTACAGTGGTCGGAGGAAGGGTAGGAGTTCACCTCCATCCTCCCACAGAAGCTGCAACCCTTCATATTGGTAGTATCCAGAGACCCAAGTCATTTTGATGGCTGGACATTATTACAAATGTTTGGTTAACAATCTGCAATTGGAAGACTGGAGCTCAAAAGACAGAAATTTACATTGGCGAGACCTGACGCAGATTGGGGGACCACTTCATCGAGCACCTCCGCTCCGTCCGCCACAACAGACAGGATCTCCCGGTTGCCACTCACTTCAACTCTGCTTCACATTCCCATTCGGATATGTCCATACATGGCCTCCTCTACTGCCATGATGAGGCCAAACTTCGGTTGGAGGAACAACATCTCATATACCGTCTGGGTAGTCTCCAGCCCCTTGGTATGAACATCAAATTCTCCAACTTCCGGTAATTCCCTCCCTCTCCCTTCCCCAATCCAAACTTCACTCTGTCTCCTCTTCTAGCTGCCTATCACCTCTCATGACTCTGCCTTCTTCTACTACCCATAGTGCTTTCCCCTTAGATTCCTTCTTCACCTCTCCTGCCTATCCCCTCCCTGCTTTTCCTCCCCCACCCCTTGATCTTTCCTCTGATTGGTTTTCCACCCTCCCCCCGCCTTCTTTATAGGGTCCCTGCCCCCTCCTTCTTTAGTCCTGACGAAGGGTCTCGGCCCGAAATGTTGACTGCTACTTTCAATGGATGCTGCCCGACCAGCTGAGTTCATCCAGCTTTTTTGTATGTCTTGATTTGACCACAGCATCTGCAGTGTACTTTGTGTTAGAAATTTATCCTGATGTGTCTGGGTCTGGATCTTATACCAAGCCAGAATGGTGCTCCTTTGCAAATTAATTCTGAAAGTTCTTATCGGTCACTTGGAGTCATATGTATGTGAAAAGTGAAATTTAGTGTTTGAGAAATAAAATTGACTTGAGAGCAGGCAGCCTTTGCACAAAACTTGGAGTTTAAGGGAAGGAATTTTTAGTGCATGTACATTGTTTAGGAGGGAGCTGATTCCAGTGGTCACATAAAATATGTCCAGCATTATATCCACCTATTTCCTGTGGTAACCTTCGCTCCATATCCAATGGTTTCAATCAAATCAGGTCAGCCAGAGTCACGGTGGGAAGTGAGAGGGCTCTGAATTCCTACTCAAACAATTTTGCCGGCAAACATTTTCCCTGAATAAAATTTTTTTGGGATGTCAGAATTTTCTAACATATTAAGCTGCATGGTTTTGTGAACCAACCTTCCTTCTGCTGGTTTATTTAAATTTCCTGAAACAGTGAGTTAATTTGCTTTTGCATGATTGCAAACCAGGACTTCAGGTCTAATAAAACCACAGAAAAGTTTCAACAGGCAGTGGGGATGTTACATTGGATGCTAGTTTGTTAGAAGTTTGATGAAGTTGTTTCCAAGTACAATTTTAATTGAATTTATTTGTTATTACTAATAATTATAAAGTTCTGCCATTGTTATCTTTTCCTCTGGATCCTAATATTTGCAGACCACGGGTCAGCTCAGAATCTAATCATTTCTTCCACACATTGTTTTGATTTGTTTCAAAAATCATTTATAACTTTGAAGTCCTCATCTTTGTCTTCAAAATCTGCTCATGGCTGTCCCTGCCTTTGCAAAAAGTTTACACCGCATACTCTGCCTGTTGACTGACTGCGCTTGCAGTGCATGTCGTGTGTGCTAGAAAGGTGTTGGCTTCAGCACAGCGGAGTACCCCCTTTGACTTCTTAATCTTGCTGCTTTACCCAAGCTTCCAATCTCAGCTTTTGAAGAGTAACTTCATCCAATCCTCCTTGTGCCCTGATGAAAGGTCTCCAGCCTGAAAGATGAACTCTGTTCCCTTCTCCACAGATGCTGTCTGACCTGCTGATTATTTCTAGTGTTTTCGGATTTGCAGGTTTAAAGTATCTTCATTTTTTATATAGATATTTTTCTCCTTTCTATTTCTTGCGTTGGCTCCACAAATATTTTCTGATAGCTTCATCTTGGAAGCTAGTACTGATGCCTCATGCCTCCAGTGTTTGAGGTTTAATCCTGATCTCTGTTTTTGTTAATGTGGAGTTTGTAAGTTCTCCTTGATACTATGAGTTTCCTTTCACCATCTAAAGACTTGCGGGTTGGTAGATTAATTGAGGCCATCGGTTGGTCAGGGTCGAGCATGAATGTTGAGCCCCAGCTGTCTATGTGATACGGAATCCAAGAACGTATGATATGGACAGTGGGCTCCCCCTCTCCAAAGGGACAGTAGAGACCGATGCACTTTGGCATCTGAAATATTGCAGGAGTTTCCAGACAGCATTGAACTCCTTAGGGACTCCACTTCCAGATTTTTCCTCAGGCTTTACTCCCAAAGCTTTCCCCACGAGTTAGCAGAGGTTTCAGATCAGAGTTTTCCCTCTAGATGAGTACTTTTGTACTTTTCTTTGACTCTATAAGTTTGGATAGGTACATGAATGGTAGGGGTATGGAGAGCTATGCACCTGGTGTAGGTGAATGAGAATAGGCAGTTTAAATGGTTCACCATTGACTAGATGGGCCAAAGGGCCTGTTTCAGTGCTGTACTTTTCTATGATTCTGAGCTCTCAACCAGGGCTGAAAGGCCCCATCTGCCCAAAGCAACTGGTTTTAAGACACCCGTAACCCACCTTTGCCCTTTCTCCTGTGAATAGAAATGGTTCAGCTGGGCTTAGCAGCTAAGCCACACATGAAGGGTTGTCAGAGGCTATTTGAGGCACACACCATTGGGAGCATTTAATAGGTAGTAGGAGTCTAATCCCACTACCACCCCTGACCACAACAATCTTAAGGAGTCTCAGTTAATTAGCTACTGTATAGTATCCCTGGTGTAGATGGGAGGTAGGAAAGTTAAGGTAGAGTTGCCTATGTAAGAGAATATACCACAGGGAATTATTCTAAGGTGGGGCACACTCTCACTGAGATCAATCAATCAGGTCTGAAAATCTGAGGAAAGTGAGTCAGCAGTGAATGTACAGACAGTATAAGTGTTCTGATGAAGGGTCTCAGCCTGAAATGTCAACTATTCATTCCACTGAATCAATGCTACAAGACCTGCCTGACAGCATTTTGTGCGTGCTGCTTTGGATTTTCAACACTGGCAGAATCTTTTGTGTATGTTTCGAGTTGCTTGATTTCATTTTTGGTGGCATGACTTACCCTTGTATCCAGGAAAAGTCGGTCACTACGCATGTCCCTGCCCAAGGTGAAAATACAAGCCAGCTATTCATATTGCTGTCATTACCTCCCTCTGATGCCTCTCCTCGTTCTCTTTCGCCCGTGGTGTGCTCTCCAATCAGATTCCTCCTTTTTCAGCACCTTACCTTTTCCATCTGTCACTTCCCAGCTTCTCACTTCTCCCCCTCCCCTGCCCTTCCCTTCACTCGGTTTCACCTATCACCTTCCAGCATGTACTCCTTCCCCTCCCCTCTCTTTCTTATTCTAGCTTCGTCCTTGTTCCTTTCCAGTCCTGGTTAAGGCTCGCCCGAAACCTTGACTGTTTATCCCTCTCCATAGATACTGCCTGACCTGTTGAGTTCCTCCAGGATTTCGTGCGTTGCTTTAGATTTTCAGCATCTGCAGACTCTCTTGTGTTTCTGATTAGCTGCTCTACTGCTGTCATTAATGTAGACGGGCAGCCTCTAAGGTGGTCATAATGTTGCCTCAATCACGTGAATAGATGCTGAAAGAGTTGACTAAGCAAGGAATTTCTTGCACGATATAAAAATAGCAGGAAATTTCTCCCAGTGTACCTAAACACACAAATATCTGGTCATGTATGTACGTAGGATTGGTTTGGAGGGGGTCTGCAAGCCAGAAGGCAGTATTGTTCCAAACAAAGACGACTTTATTTATTTATTAATTGAGGCACAGCATGAAATAGACCCCTCTGGCCCTTCGAGCCGAACCTGCTGGCAACCCTGAGTTAACCCTAGCCTAATCATGGGACAATTTACAATGACCAATTAACCTACCTACTGGATTGGGGAGGAAACTGGAGCCCCAGAGAAAACTTATGTGGTCATGGGGAGAACATACAAAGTCCTTTCAAACAGCAGAGGGAATTGAAGCTGGGTCACTAGTACTGTAAAGCGTTACGCCACCATGCCACCTGGCGATTGATTACTGATGGTAAAACCCTTTAGGACAGGGGTTCCCAATCTTTTTTATGCCATAAGCTAATACCATTAAGCAAGGGGTCTGTGGACCCCAGTTGGAATCCCCGGCTTTAAAATATATCAAGGTTGTGAATAGCCTTTTCAGGCACATTGACGACCTATGCACCAATCGGTTTATTTGGAAGACATGGAATGATTGAAGATGTGGCAAACAGCTTTCCAGTCAGAGAAAGACAAGGCATGATAAATAAATAGATTGCGCTAATTCTGCCAGTTACAGGACGTTTGATTATGTGGCGCATGAGAGGCCACCAGGAGTGAATCCAAGAGTAATTTATCAGAGCGCCAGGGAGAAGTAATCTGCTCCAGATGAATCAAAACCCTATCGTCTTTGCTTTGTGAATGTTAATTGTAAACAGAATTTATGATATAAATGTGTTTCCCTTCATTGAAAACCACAGTTCAGAGCAATGTAATGCCAAATTATATTTCCTAAAACAAAAGAGCTTGCTTTAATGGTCGAATGGTGCCACAGCGGCAAGGCATTTGTCTCACACCTCATTGGTTCTGGGTTCAGTGTCATTGGAGGCCATTATTCTGTAAGTGACAAACTTAATTTATTATTGATTATTTCAAGATACAGCATGGTAATAGGCCCTTTCAACCTTAGAGCCCACACCACCCAATTATACCCGTGTGAACAATTACCCTACAAGCCCATGCGTTTTGGAATGTGGGAGGAAACTGGATCGTGCAGAGGAAACCCCCATGGTCAGGGGAAAACATGCAGATTTCTGATAGACAGCAGCAGGAACTGAACCCAGCCTACTGGTTCTGGAACCCTTTAATATCACAGTTAGGGAATAGTTCTGGTCCCACTGCCTTTGCTGTATCCCATATAAAATAAGTTCTGGATATCACCTGGGATCAAATAAATCTAACTTCCCGTGATTGTGGTGATATGAGGAGGAAGCTGAAATCGATTGCCCAATTGGCACTTCTGGTCCCGTGCAGATTGAGATAGGCGTGGAACTTCACACTCAGTTGTCTGGTTAATTATTCTCCACCATTCTTGACCAGGTGGCAGGATCACTTCACCAGTTCCAGCACGCAGTCACGTGCTGAATCCACACAGAGCTTCTGTGTACACCAAGTAAACCGTTTACAGCAGAATTGACCATTTGTTTTTAATTGAACTGCGTCAATTATTCCATAATATTAATTATTATAATTCTGCATATTCTACCATCAAAAGGAAAACTTGTGTTTAGAATCAGAATCAGGTTTAACATCACCAGCATATGCGGTGAAATTTGTTAACTTTGTGGCAGCAGTACAATGCAATACATGATAATAGACAAAAACATGAATTGTGGTAAGTATATATAAAATTGTTCAATTACAAAAAGAGAGCAAAATGGAAATAAAAAAAGTAGTATGGTAATGTTCGTGGGTTCAATGTCCATTCAGAAATCTGATGGCAGAAGCTGTTCCTGAATGGTTGAGTGTGTGCCTTCAAGCTCCTGTACCTCCTTCCTAATGGTAGCAATGAGAACAAGGCATGATCTGGGTGATGGGGATCTTTAATGATAGACACCACATTTTTGAGGCAGTGCTCTTTGAAAATGTCTTGGACACCACAGAGACAACTACCAGTTATGGATCTAACTATGTTTACAACTTTCTACAGCTTACTTCGATCCTGTGCAGTAGCCCCCCAGCTCAACCCATACCAGACGGTAATGCAGCCAGTTAGAATGCTCTCCCTGTTACATCTGAAGAAATTTGGGAGTGTTTTAGGTGACACATTAAATCTCCTCAGACTCCTAATGAAATATAGACGGTGTCAGGCCTTCTTTGTAGCTGCATCAATATGTTGGGTCCAGGTTATATCCTCAGAGATATTGACACCCAGGAACTTGAAATTGTTCTCTCTTTCCACTTCTGATCCGTGTATGAGGATTGCTGTGTGTGTTTCTTCATTTTACCCTTTCTGAAATCCACAATCAGTTCTTTGGTCTTACTGATGTGAAGTGCAAGTTTGTTGCTGTGACACCACTCAACTAGCTGGTATATCTTGCTCTTGTGCCCTCTTGTCACCATTTGAAATTCTGACAATAATGGTTGTATCATCAGCAAGTTTATAGATGGAATTTGAGCTGTGCCTAGCCGCACAGTCATGGGTAGACTCTCTCTACACAATATTATGTCAGTTTATAACCTCAGCTAGTGAATTAAGACCATAAGACCACAAGATATAGGAGCAGAATTAGGCCATTTGGCTTATCAAGTCTGCTCCACCATTTCATCAAGGCTGATCCAATTTTCCTCTCAGACCCAGTCTCTTGTCTTCTCTCTGTATCCCTTCATGCCCTGACCAATCAAGAATGTATCAACTTCTGCCTTAAATATACTTAAGACTTGGCCTCCACAACTGTCTGTGGCAATGAATTCCACAGATTCACCACTCTGTGACTATAGAAATTCTTCCTCATATCCTTTCTAAAAGGACACCCCTCTATTCTGAGGCTGTCTCCTGTAGGTTTAGACTCTCCCACCATAGGAAACATCCTCTCCACATCCACTCTATCAAGGCCTTGCAGCATTTGTTACGTTTCAATTAGGTCACCCCTAATTCTAGTGAATCCAGGCCCAGAGCCATCAAACATTCTTCATATGACAAGCTATTCAATCCTGGACTCATTTTCGTGAACCTCCTTTGCACCCTCTCCAGTTTGAGCACATCCTTTCTAAGATAAGGGGCCCAAAACTGCTCACAATACTCCTAAGTGAGGCCTCACTAGTGGTTTATAAAGTTTCAATGTTACATCCTTGTTTTTATTTGCTAGTCCCCTTGAAATAAATGCTAACATCATATTTGCCTTATTCAGCACAGACTCAACCTTCAAATTAACCTTTAGGGAATCCTGCACAAGGACTCCTAAGTCCCTTTATACCTCAGTTTTTTGTAGTTTCTCCCCATTTGGAAAATAGTCAACCCTTCATTTCTTCTACCAAAGTGTATGACCATGCACTTCCCAACACTATATTACATCTGCCATTTCTTTGCCCATTCTCCTGATCTGTCTGTCCTTCTGTAGCCTTTCTACTTCCTCAAAACAGTCTATCTTCATATTCTCTGCAAACTTTGCAACGAAGCCATCAATTCCATCATCCAAATCAATGACATATAACATAGAAAGAATTAGTTTCAACACAGACCCCTGTGGAACACTACTAGCCACCTGCAGCAAACCAGAAAAGGCTCCCTTCATTCCCTCTATTTGCCTCCTGCCAGTCAGACACTGCAGCTACAGAACATGGGGGGGGGGGGGGGGGGAGGTGGGACATTTATGTATTTTTAATTTAAATTTTTATTTTAGAGATACAGTGTGGATTAGACCATTTCATCCCAACGAGCCACAGCGCCCAGCAAATGACCTATTTAACACTAGCCTGATCACAGGACTATTTACAATGAGTAATTAACCTAATAACCAGAACGTCTTTGGACTTTGGGTGAAAACCAGAGAACCCGGAGGAAGCTCATGGGGGAATGTACAGACAGCATCAGAATTGAACTGCGAGGTCTGTAATGCCGTGACCTGTAATAGCAATGTGCTAACTACTACGCTACCATGGCACCCAATTTTCTCATCCATCTTAACTTTCCAGTCTGAAGTGACTCTCTTGGTGGATGGAGTTAAGGTACTTTAAATCCAGGTGATTAAGAAATATAAACATGAACATTGAGCTCTGAAGTAAAGAAAACCAGGATACCTTGATCACAAACAGGAGACAATCAGTAGGTGCTGGAAATCCAGGTAACACATACAAATTTCTGGAGGATCTCAGCAGGTCAGGCAGCATCTAAGTGTTTCTTCCACTGGATAAAAAAGATGAGGAGATGAAGCCCTCCCCTCCTCCTGTTTTCACCTGTCAGCTTGTGTTTCTCCCTCTCCACTCCCCACCCTTTTACTCCAATTCCTCATCTTCTTTCTCCAGTCCTGCTGAAGAGTCTGAGCCCAGAATGTCGACCGTACTCTTTTCTATAGATGCTGTCTGGCTTGCTGAGCTCCCCCAGCATTTTGTGTGTGTTACCATGACATCTGATATGTTGTTAATCTCTTTTTTATGACAGTTTTTGCCTTTATTGCAAAAAGATCTTGTCCAGTACCATGTGAATATTTAGTCCCTTTCTCGTGCCAAGGTAAATTGGCAAGCTTCTCTGAGCTTAAAGTCACTTCAGTAAAATTGGTTGTGAGATCTTTTCTCAGATAAATTATTTTAATAGGAATAGCACTATTAGGATTCTACAATTAATGGGATTTATGAGATAATTTATTGTAATATTATTCAGTCACTGAGTGCTTTGTCTTTTTTATTAACCTAATATAATAGCACACGGAGAAGGTTTCAACTAATGGAGACTGACAGATTGACACGGCCATTGCTACACACGGTGCTATTGAGGAGTGGACAGCTGGATGTTTAAGGTACTATTTGAGCTACAAAAAAGCTTTCTGGATTTAAATAAATGACAGAGACTGTAATTGGAGACAGCGCGGAGAAGCCATTCATATTTGTTCCCTTTAGATAAGGATGACTAATGGACTGCTTTGCCCAACTAGTTTTGTACAATATCTGATCTGTTCCTTAGCATGTTATTGTGTGCATTAGCTTCACGAGGAGAAATACCCTCTGTCTAGCTGTACAGATATATGTGGCGTCTTGCCAGCTCTTGTGTAGTAAGTGACTGACAATGAACGGAAGAGGAGTTTGCTGGCCTTTCACACTAGCTTTCAATTCCTGATCAACTCTTTGGAGCCTTTAAGACTCCAGCAAGAAGTTTGGAAATAGCCACGACAATGAAAACTGGTTAAACCCAGTACAAAACATCAAATCAAAAGCCAAAGCAACAAGGTTTTTTTCAGGCTGGTGAAAGCAAAGTCAGTTTTGGGAAAAATCTCTGTGCTTATGAGTGGCACTGATCTTAAAATTTAAAAATAAAGCCAACAGCAAGCAGTCTCGCCCCTTGATTCGGGGAATCCTCAAATATTTTCTGTTTTAGTTACCAAAATATATGTGTCTTTTTCGGAGCCGTTCAAGTGACATAGGGAAGTGCTCGGAGGCATCTACACAGAAAGCCTTTGTTGATTTTTTTTTTCGCTGGGACATATTGGAACTTGAACATTAAACTTAACAGTTCGACATTCCTCTGTCCTAGTTGTGTGGGTGGGTAACATAATACCTTGTAATTGCTCTTTGACACTGAGGTCTGGATTTTCAGGTGATAATATGACTAAAACTGTCAGTGTTTGCTGTCTGTAGGTAGGAAACTCCCAGCAAGTTTTTTGGAGTCTGTGTGCGCACTGTTGAATGGAAACGTTCAGAAATTACTGCTGGCAGTGTCTTACTCCTCCACAGCATGTGTGGCTGAGGTTTTAAAGATGGAAATCTGCATTTAAGATTGCCGAACTGATTAGAATATCACTTCTAAAACAGCTATTTACCTGTAAAGCTTTAAAACTGTGGTACCCTTGGAGAATGTGATCTGTATTCTTTTTGGTGACCTAAACTATAAATATGACTAAATACAGGAAAGATAAAACAACCTAGTTTCCTCAAGATAGATGTTTTGATGGCTTGGAAAATAATTTGGCGCTTATGACATTTTGCTCAGGTGCTAATCTAAGCTGAGTCCAATATTTATTGTGCAATTTACAAAAAAAAAGTTTAAAAATTGTGCTTTTTGCTTCCTGGTTTAACGTCCAGGAGAATTTTTCAGTGTGAGTGGATGTTTGCCCTGCTTGGTGACATCACTGTTGCTGGATTGTAAAACTTTTGGGTGAGGCAGAACTGAAGTTAACGTTGTGGGTGGTTATGTGGAAGTCCACAGTACCATTGATTGCCTGGTTTTGTGCAGATGTCTCCCATCGGATTAGAGGCAAGGTGAGGCACTTCACAGCTGACTGAAAAACTTAGGCTGAGTTGCAGGTTTGGACTAACGTTGAGGAAATAGGCAATAATGCTGACTGTGTACATTCTGAAGATGAGTGAGCCTGGCAGATATATGTATTATCTCAAACAATAGCAGAACACAAACTTGAAAAGTAGTTTATTAGTATACAGTAAGTGAAAGGGATAAAAGTGGAAATGTGAAAGAGGGGGAAGTTAACACCATCATACAGAATGCAAACTAGTCGCTATCTTCACCATGTATGACTTTATTCAATGACTGACCCCTCTGAGTTAGGCATGAAACTACGAACTCGGTTACTGAAGCGCCAAGCAGTGCGTATTCCATATTGCGAGAGAGGGGACTGCGTCTTCAGGAATGGCAGCATGCAGGTTGTAAGTGACCTGGATCCAGATTGTGGGTAGTGGCCATTTAACGTGAAGCCTGAAGATGATGTTCCACCTCTGTTCAAGCTGCAAGACACAGATATTTGATTGGTTAATGGGTCGTGCAGTTAAATTCACGCTCTTAAGGTGTTACAGATATTGTAGAGAATGTCATAATTGCAAAAGTCAATCCTGAGATCGAAATCCCTCAGTCTGCTACATGATCCTCAAAATGAATAAGATACGCTGGTCAACAAAGATTTTGCTTCCTGAATACTTTTAGGTTTATCTTATGGATTTTGGGTTGCTGATCGTGAAACTCACCATGAAACTTCCCTATCATGCACCATATTTCAAAAAAATTGCCTTTATTTCATAATTGAATCAATTCATAATTTAATCCAGAATAACTGATACCAAGGTGAAAGAAGGCATTTTTTTTTGGTCCACAAGACAAACAGGTCATCAATGACAGGCAATTCTAAGAACTTCTAATGGGACTAGAGAAAATCGCATGGAAGGCATTCAAGGATGTTGTTGAAAATTTTCTTGGAACTACACACCACCAAACTACCTGCAGCTGCTTGACAATGTGCTTCAAGCATACCATAAAACTGTAAGATATTAGAGCAGAATTAGGCCATTTGGCCCATTGAGTCTGCTTCACCATTTCAACATGGCTGATCCATTTTTCCTCTCAGCCCCAATCTTCTGCCTTCCTCCTGTATCCCTTCATGCCCTGACCAATCAAGAAGCTATCAATGTCTGCCCTAAATATACATAAAGACTTGGCCCCCACAGCTGCCTGTGGCAAAGAATTCCACAGATTAACCAGTCTCTGGCTAAAAAAGTTTCTCCTCATCTCCATTCCAAAAGGACACTCCTCTATTCTGAGGGTGTGTCATCTTGTCTTCAACAATCTCACCATAGGAAACATCCTCTCCATATCCACTCTATCAAGGCCTTTCAATATTCAATACGTTTCAATGAGGTCACCCCTCATTCCTCACCACAGACTCAACCTGAAAATTAACCTTTAGGAGATCCTGCACAAGGACTCCCAAGTCACTTTGCACCTCAGTTTTGTGTATTTTCTCTCCATTTAGAAAATAGTCAACCCTTTCATTTCTTCTACCAAAGTGCATGACCATGCACTTCCCAACACTGTATTCTATCTGCTGCTTCTTTACCCATTCTCCTAATCTGCCTAAATCCTTCTGTAGCCTCAAAACTACCTTCCCTTCTACCTATCTTCATATCATCTGCAAACTGCAGCAAAGTCATCAATTACATCGTCCAAATCATTGACATATAACGTAAAAAGAATCAGTCCCAACACAGACCGCTGTGGAACACCACTAGTCACCGGTAGCCAACCAGAAAATGCTCCCTTTACTCCCACTCTTTGCTCCCTGCCAATCAGCCACTGCTTTATCCATGCTAGAATCTTTCCTGTAATACCATGGGCTTGTAGCTTGTTAAGCAGCTTCATCTGTGGGACCTTATCAAAGGTCTACTGAAAATCCAAGTACACAACAGCAACTGATTTGTCTATCCTGCTTGTTATTTCTTCAGAGAATTCCAACAGGTCTGTCAGGCAAGATTTTTCCTTCAGGAAACCATGCTGACTACTGCCTATTTTATCACGTTCCTCTCAGTACCCTCAAACCACATTTTAATAATCGATTCCAACATCTTCCACTGAGGTCAGACTAACTGGCCTATAGTTTCCTTCTTTCTGTCTCTCTCTGTTCTTGAAGAGTGGAGTAGCATTTGCAAATTTCCAGTCACCTGGAACCATCCCAGAATCTAGTGATTCTTGAAGATCATTGCCAATGGCTCCACAATCTCTTCAGCCACCTCTTTCAGAACTCTGGGGTGCATACCATCTGGACCAGGTGAATTACCTAACTTCAGACCTTTCAGCTTCCCAAGAACATTCTCCCTAGTAATGGTAACGTCACAGACTTCATGACCGCTGACACCTGGAACTACATCTATACTGTCAGTGTCTTCCACAGTGAAGACTGATGCAAAATACTTATTCAGTTTATCCGCTATTTCCTTGTCCCCCATTATTAACTCTCCAGCATAATTTTTCAGCAGTCTGATATCCGTTCTCATCACTCTTTTACACTTTATGTATCTGAAGAAACTTTTCGTATCCTCTTTAATGTTATTGGCTAGCTTACTTTTTCATTCCATCTTTATGTTCTTAATGACTTTCTTAGTTGCCCTCTGTTGGTAATTAAAAGCTTCCCAATCCTCTAACTTCCCACTAAATTTTGCTCTATTATTTGCCCTCATTGGCTTTTATATTGGGTTTGAATTCTCTTGATAGCCATGGTTGTGTCATCTTTCCCTTAGAATACTTCTTCCTCTTTGGGATATATATGTCCTGTGCCTTCGGAATTGCTTCCAGAAATTCCAGACATTGCTGCTCTGCCATCATCCCTGCCAGTGTTCTTTTCCTATCAATTCTGGCCAACTCCTCTCTCATACCTCCGTAATTCACTTCACTCCACTGTAACACTGATACACCTGACTTTAGCTTCTCCTTCTCAAATTTCAGGGTTAATTTGTTCAGATTATGATCACTTACCCCTAAGGGTTCTTTTACCTTAAGCTCTATAATCAATTCTGGTTCTTTGCAGAGCACCCAATCCAGAATAGCTGATACCCAGTGGGCTCAACCACCAACTGCTCTAAAAAACAATCTCATAGGCACTCTCGAAATTCCCCCTCCTGTAATCCAGCACCAACCTGATTTTCCTAATCTACCTGCATATTAAAGTCCCCCGTGACTATTGTAACATTGGCCTTTTGGCATGGATTTTCTATATCCCATTGTAATTTGTAGGCAACATCCTTACTAATGTCTGTGAGTCTGTATACAATTCTCATCAGGGTCCTTTTATCCTTACAGTTCCTTAGCTCTGTGCACAACAATTCAATGTCTTCCGACCCTTTCTCACCTCTTTCTAATGATTCAATTTCATTTTTTAGCAAAAATGTCACACCACCCCCTCTGCCTCCCCTGCCTATCCTTTCAATATAGTGTGTATCCATGAACATTAAGCTCCCAGCTATATTCTTCTTTCAGCCATGATTCTGTGATGTCTACAAACCTTGCCGGTCTGTAACTGTGCTGCAAGTTCATTGACCTTATTCTGTACACTGCGCTCATTCAAATATATCACCTTCAGTCCTGTATTCACCCTTTTTGATTTTGTCCGCCTTTTACGTTGCCACTCGTCCTGTTGACTGCAATTTTGCACTATCATCAGCCTTTCCTTGCTAGAAGTCTCACTACATGTTTCCTCTGTTTGTAAACTAACTACCTTATCTTCAGCACTATCACTCCAGTTCCCATCTCCCTGCTAAATTAGTTTAAACTCACCTGAACAACTCTAGCCAGCCTGCCTGTAAAGATATTGGATCCCCTCAAGTTCAGGTGTAAACTGTCCCTTTTGTTACAGGTCATACCTTCCCCAAAAGAGACCCCAATAATCCATAGAACCGAACCCCTGACCCCTTCACCAGCTCCTCAACCACATATTCCCCTGCCAAATCATCCTATTCTTACCCTCACTGGCACATGGCACAGGCAGCAATCCAGAGATGACTACATTGGTGGTCCTATTTCTCAGCTTTCTACCTAGCTCACTAAAATCTTTCTTCAGGACTTCCTCACCTTGTCTACCCATGTCATTCATGCCAGTATGTACCAAGATTTATGGCTGCTCACTCTTAGCCTTGAGAATACCATGGACACAATCAGAGACATCCCTGATTCTGGCAACAGGGAGGCAACATACCATTTGGGTGTCTCTTCTGTGCCCACAAAACCTCACCTCTGTTCCTGTGACTAATCTCCAATCAACACTGCAATCCTCAGTCCTCTTCACCTCTCTGGTCTTCTGAGCCACAGCACCAGACTCTGTGCCAGAGACTCAGTCACTGTGGCTTTCCCCAGCAAGTCACCCCCCTCAATAGTATCTGAAGTTATGTACTTGTTATTGAGGGGAATGGTCACAGGTGAACTCTGCACCGGCTGTGCATTCCTCCCTTTCTCCTGACAGTCACCCAGTTACCTGTCTCCTGCAATCTAGGGGTGACTACCTCCCTGTAGCTCCTATCTTTCACCTCCTCGTTCTCCCTTATGAGTCGAAGGTCATCAAACTGCAGCTCCAGTTCCTTAATGCATTCTCTCAGAAGCTGCAGCTCGGTGCACCTGGTGTTTATCTGAGAGAATGGACGTCTTCTGGACTTCCCACATCCCACACACAGTACACAACACTTCCCCGGAGCCATTCTCATTATACAATGCACTAATAGATGAGGAATGAACAGAGAGAGAGAGAGTAACTTACAAGACGATCTCCCTCACCCAAGCCTGATGAGCGAACACACTCGAAGGAATGGCCATGCAACTTACAATTAAATTACTCTAACTGCCCATTTAATGAATCCTTTTTGCTGATTGCTCTTGCTATACAAAGCCATGAAGTACCACATGTCACTGAAGATTCATTTTCTGCATTCCCATTTGGTTTGCCTCCCTGCAAATGTTGCCACTGTTAGTGACGAGCATAGAACACTACAGCACAGTACAGGCCCTTCAGCCCTCCATGTTGTGCCGACCCTTATAATCCTTAAAAAAGTACCAAACCCACACTACCCCATAGCCCTCTATTTTTCTTTCATCCATGTGCCTGTCCAAGAGGCTCTTAAATACCCCTAATGTTTTAGCCTCCACCACTATCCCTGGCAAGTCATTCCAGGCACTCACAACCCTCTGTGTAAAAAAAAAACTTCCCTCCCTTAATTTTGTACATATGCCCTCTGGTGTTGGCTATTGGTGCCCTGGGAAACGGGCACTGGCTATCCACCCTATCTATGCCTCTCATAATCTTGTAGACCTCTATCAAGTCCCCTCTCATTCTTCTATGCTCCAAAGAGAAAAAAGCATGGTGAAAGGTTTCACCAAAACACTGCGGTCATGGAGAAATGATATCGGGGCAACTAGAATCAATCAATGCTGGCTGATTAATGTTGGACACTTAAGCGAGAAGCTTCCAACAATGTATCCAAATGAAGACCACCAATAAAATATCTTTAGCTTAGTTAAACTATTGCAAAGCATCAGTACTGTTATGCAATTAAATGTATTGTATTCAATAAAAGTTAATTTCTTGCTTCTCCAAATGCCTATGTGATACCAGTAGTTGAAATTGTATTTGTGTTCAGCTTCAAGCAGCCTATCATGCAAAAAAATTCTGAGGAAGTAACACATTTGAGAAAAAAAATTGTCCAGTAATATTAAGAATCTAAGACTTAATTTGTAAAAAAAATTCTGTTATTTATTCAATTTTCAATTAGTTTTTTACTTGTGGAATGAGATGCTTATGTATCTGGTTTACTTTAATAATAATTTTATTTGAAACAGATAAAATAACCATTTGTAAGTACTTTTAACGTGATCGTTATTTGGAACAGTTTAGTTCTTCTAATAATTATCAGAATCTTCCTTTGTTTGCTTCCAAAATCTTTGGACATCTTCTCATGGGAGCAGATGCAAGCTACTGTATTTAATAAAAGTGACCAGTTCTTCATCCTGCTGGCCATTGTTCAGGTGAGAGATGAGGTGTTGTGAGCTGATTGACTTGAGTGGTAAGAGTGAATGTTCATTCCTGCCATTACATCTGACCTACACAGGCTTGGGAGACATGAAATGGGATAATGACAAGGGACAATGAGTTGTCTTCATTCCCTTCCTCCTCTCCCTGTGCTCTAGGTGATGAGAGAAGTTGGACATGAATTCCTGCAGCCCTGCATTTCACAAATCACTCATCGAAGGGTGGAAATATGAGAGCAAAGCTCTCCAGTTTCTGAAAGGAAAGTCTCAAGGTAACATTTTAGAGATATTTGAGACATATAATTGCGACAAAGAATCTGAAACAATACTTTGTTATGCCAAGCTAGCAAGCCAAAAGGACACAGATCACAGAACGTGACAGAACAGTGAGTTAGTAACACTCAATGTTGTGAAATAAAGGTTGTTGTCAAGTGCCAGCCACTACATACAGCATGGCAGCAAACCCAAACGAGACCAACGGGTAGCATAAGTAGGCAGAGTGGTGGGAAGAGTTCATGGGAATGTGACAGAATTAGTTTGCTGGCATTTTGAGCAATTTGATTATAGCTTATTACATGAGTCGCAGATTCACTTGCGAAGAATGATTAGCCATCTGTGTTTGTTTTTTTTACTGTACTGGAATGAGTGCTTGGAATTTAGGTTTGTGTCGGGGTGATTTTTGGAATGGATGTCTAGTTTTTAGATTCACACAGCTTTGTGAGTTTATCTTGCTCTAGAAGCTCCCCTTGTTCCCTAGGATTCAATGAACAAGCCTTAATACATCAACTATAAGTACGTTGGCTTCTATTTCACTTTATGTTCAATGTTCTTGGAATCTGTTTATGACAGATTAATACGTTTTTTGGTTTTCTACCAATTTTGTAATTTCATGTGGGATTAAACCATATTTGAAAGCCTAAGTTTTCAAAACAATTGTGCCAAATAGATACACAAGACTTATTGTGTTCATATTCCTCACTTCTTAACTGCAGTGTTAAGAAGTTTTGGAAACAGTGACATTTTCAGTTCCATATGCCTCTCTCCTGGCTATAGTGGTTAGGTTATGGTTTGATATCATCTGACATGTCATTGATATAAAAGGTCTAGATTTTGAGGCTGTAATGACATTGTCAGCATTTGATGCCTTTATATATTGAAACTGAGTATTTTCTGGAGTGCCTTGGTGTCAAATTTTAGTGTTCTTGTGAATGTACTGCCACTTTGAGTGTGTTATCTAATAGAGCGTTTTTTTCACAATTGACTTTGTTACCTCATTTGCCCCTATTGCAAATCCCCGCACAGAGGTGTAAGTGTCTATCTGCAAGGGTTTTTTGTCTAGATGGAATTACTGCATGCAACACAACCCAATGTTCTTAGTTGTGCATTGCAGTTTGAACTCTCCGGAGGTTGGTTTGGCTTAAATCACCTTGGCCTTCCAATATCCAATTTTTAAATCAATGTGGAGCATATTTTCTTTCTGTTTTAGCAAGTGAGGAATATGAATGCAATCAGCCTTGAGCATCTGAAGCAAAAAGCTGAACTGCTGACGGAACTCAGGGCATCTGTGGATGCAGAGGGACAGCTGACATTTCAGATCAAGATCGTACACCAGGACAGTGTGGAGAAGGGAGATGACTGCAGCCCATCCGCACCAAGCTCCATCTTTCCCTTTAATTCTCTCTACTCCTCTGTTTCTGCTCACATCTACTAACTGCCATCTCCCAATTCCACCTCTCCCTCTCGCCCACCTGGCTCCATCTCCCCATCACCCCTGTCCTTGCCAAGTTCCACCTCTCCCCTGCCAGCCTCTGCCACTCTCACTGCTGTACACTGGCCACCCCTGCTCTGCACTCTCAGTCCTGCTGCAAGGTCTCCACCTGCACCATTCATTTGCCTCCTCATGCTGAGTTTCTCCAGCAGTTTGTTTGTGGCGCCAAGTGACTGCATTTGCAGTCTCTCGTGTCTCAGAGCCTTCTATATCTGTTTAGTGCAATAGTGTTGGGTATTCAGGCCAATACAATTGTAGGCAAGGGTAACTATGATTTAGTATGGAATTCTGAATGTATTCAAAATTATAGTTTGGACACGTGTAGTAAATAATTGCATCCAGAGGCAGTGAAGACATGGATTCAAGCTTCAGCCACAAGTGAGCTGAGACAGGTTTGGAGATGGCTGAAGATGGAAGTAAATAGTTTTGTTAATGGCGCTGGAATGTAATTGGATTACATCAGAGATGTCCTCCTTTTTAAAAACTTTATTTTTTTTACTTCATTAAACAAACACATAGCTACAAACAAGCATCGGCTATTAGTCCACAATTCACTGTAACTAAGTTAACAATACCGGGGTGGAAGAGAGTAGGAGCAAGAGAAAGAAGAAATAAAAAGCACATTCCTGTAATTACATACAAACATACACATGGTCTACATACTTCACATCACCCCTCAATGTAGATTTACATCAATTTTAAATAAAATCACAGTCCTCAGTCAATCAACTCAAGTCCCACATTTTGCCAAGCCCCTGAAAGAAGTGAACTGTATGGAAAATATCACTGCAAGTTTACAACTGAAAATGGACTCCTACTTGGAAAGATGGAGCAAACACGAGGAAATCTGCAGATGCTGGAAATTCAAACAACAACAACACACACAAAATGCTGGTGGAACACAGCAGGCCAGGCAGCATCTATAGGGAGAAGCGCTGTCGATGTTTCGGGCCGAGACCCTTCATCAGGACTAACCGAAAGGAAAGATAGTAAGAGATTTGAAAGTAGTGGGGGGAGGGGAAATGCAAAATGATAGGAGAAGACCGGAGGGGGTGGGATGAAGCTAAGAGCTGGAAAGGCAATTGGCGAAAGTGATACAGAGCTGGAGAAGGGAAAGGATCATGGGACGGGAGGCCTCGGGAGAATGAAGGGGGGGGGGGGGGAAGCACCAGAGGGAGATGGAGAACAGGCAAACAACTAAATATGTCAGGGATGGGGTAAGAAGGGGAGGAGGGGCATTAACGGAAGTTAGAGAAGTCAATGTTCATGCCATCAGGTTGGAGGCTACCCAGCCGGTTTATAAGGTGTTGTTCCTCCAACCTGAGTTTGGATTTATTTTGACAATAGAGGAGGCCATGGATAGACATATCAGAATGGGAATGGGACGTGGAATTAAAATGTGTGGCCACTGGGAGACCCTGCTTTTTCTGGCGGACCGAGCGTAGGTGTTCAGCGAAACGGTCTCCCAGTCTGCGTCGGGTCTCACCAATATATAAAAGGCCACACCGGGAGCACCGGACGCAGTATACCACACCAGCCGACTCACAGGTGAAGTGTCGCCTCACCTGGAAGGACTGTCTGGGGCCCTGAATGGTGGTGAGGGAGGAAGTGTAAGGGCAGGTGTAGCACTTGTTCCGTTTACAAGGATAAGTGCCAGGAGGGAGATCGGTGGGAAGGGATGGGGGGGTACGAGTAGACAAGGGAGTCGCGTAGGGAGCGATCCCTGCGAAAAGCAGAAAGGGGGGGAGGGAAAAATGTGTTTGGTAGTGGGATCCCGTTGGAGGTGGCGGAAGTTACGGAGAATTATACGTTGGACCTGGAGGCTGGTGGGGTGGTAGGTAAGGACAAGGGGAACCCTATCCCGAGTGGGGTGGTGGGTGGATGGGGTGAGGGCAGATGTACGGGAAATGGGAGAGATGCGTTTGAGAGCAGTGTTGATGGTGGACGAAGGAAAGCCCCTTTGTTTAAAAAAGGAAGACATCTCCTTTGTCCTGGAATGAAAAGCCTCATCCTGAGAGCAGATGCGGCAGAGATGGAGGAATTGTGAGAAGGGGATAGCCTTTTTGCAAGAGACAGGGTGGGAAGAGGAATAGTCCAGGTAGCTGTGAGAGTCTGTAGATGGAAAGATGGAACTCTGTTGTAGTGTACCTGGCACACTGTCCTCCTTTTTAAAAAAAAAACTGGGTTTTCCTCCCTCTCCTATTGATGCTGCCCTCACCCAATCTCCTCCACTTCCTGTACATCTGCACTCACTCCATCTTCCCGTCACCTTAATAGTGATAGAGTCCCCCTTGCCATTACCTACCACTACATCAGCCTCCACAGTCAACACATTATCCTCTGCCAATTCCAACATCTCCAAAGACCCTGCCACAAAATGTATCTGTACCTCCCCTGTCTCTGCTTTCCACAAGGATTGCTCCCTCTGCAATTCCCTTGTCCATTTGTCCCTCCCCACTAATCTCCCTCCAAGCACATCTCTGAAAGCGGCCTAGGGGCTACACCTGCCCATACACCTCGTCTCTCATCTCCATTCAGGGTTACAAATGTCCTACCAGGTGAGGCAACACTTCACCTGCAAATCTGCCAGGGTTGCCTATTATGTCCAGTGCTCCTCAGTTACCATAAGATATAGGAGCAGAAGTAGGCCATTTGGCCCATAGAGTCTGCTCCACCATTCAATCATGGGCTGATCCAATTCTTCCAGTCATGCCCACTCCCCTGCTTTGATGCCCTGGCTAATCAAGAACCTGTCTATCTCTGCCTTAAATGCACCCAATGACTTGCCCTCCACAGCTGCTCGTGGCAACAAATTCCACAGATTTACCACCCTCTGACTAAAGTAATTTCTCTGCATCTCAGTTCTAAAAGGACGTCCTTCAATCCTGAAGTCATGCCCTCTTGTCCTAAAATCCCCCACCATGGGAAATAACTTTGCCATAACTAATCTGTTCAGGCCTTTTAACATTCAGAATGTTTCTATGATTCTCATTCTCCTGAACTCCAGGGAATACAGCCCAAGAGCTGCCAGACATTCCTCGTACAGTAACCCTTTCATTCCTGGAATCATTCTCGTGTATCTTCTCTGAACCCTCTCCAATGTCAGTATATCCATTCTAAAATAAGGAGCCCAAAACTGCACACAATACTCCAGGTGTGGTCTCATGAATGCCTTATTGAGCCTCAACATCACATCCCTGCTCTTATATTCTATTCCTCTAGAAATAAATGCCAACATTGCATTTCCCTCCTTCACCACCGACTCAACCTGGAGGTGAACCTTTCAGGCATCTTACACAAGGGCTCCCAAGTCCCTTTGCATCTCTGCATCTTGAATTCTCTCCCCATTTATATAATAGTCTGCCCGTTTATTTCTTCCACCAAAGTGCATGACCAACCCTAATCCTAAAATGTTCTCCCAATATGCAATACCTCACACTTGCCTACGTTCAATTCCACCTACCATTTTTCATCCCATTTTTCCAGCAGGACCAGATCCTGCTGCAGTCACGGTTAGATTTCCTCACTATCAACTACGTCCTCAACCTTGGAGTCATTTGTAAATTTGCTCATCCAGGTATCCACGTTATCATCCAAATCAATAGACCCAGCAATGATCCATGTGACCCACAGCTTGTCACAGGCCTCCAGTCAGAGGGGCAACCAACCACTACCACTTTCTAACTTCTGCCGAGAAGCCAATGCCAAATCCAATTTGCTGCCTCATCCTGCATGCCAAGTGACTGAACCTTCGGAACTTTATGAGGCAGTTTTCCCAACAAAAGGGCTCTGCAAGATTTGGACTTAGCACCCTAATTAGAAATGGAGGTTGCGGAATCAAATCGGAAGTGCTCTGTTTAATAAGTTTATCTCTAGTGGCCCATGGTGACATGGAAATTTGAATGGCAGCATATGTAGGGAGTGTCAGAGCATTTGTGATGTCTTCAGGTAAGTAGACTTATTTACAAAGCCTCTGTATGCAACCAGGGTTATAAATTACAAATAAGGGTCAAAAGTTGAAGTGATTAAGATGATTCATTTGTTTCCTGTTGCATGTTGGTGGCCTCAAGTAATTCCTTCATTTATAAGTAATGATTCATTAGGTTGTACTTTCTGTTCCCTATTTTAGCTGCCAATCCCATTTTGATATTAGCTGAATCATTCAGAGCTCTGTGAGGAGCATGTGTAAGTTTAATGCTTCGGTGTTTTGCATCTCCAGGTGGGTCTCTGATGTCTGTACCACCCTTTACCATTTCTCTGTTCATAAATTGCCTTAGTAATAGGCACCCCAGTATTGTAGTGACAATGATCGTAAGTGTCATTGGAGTCGACATCTTGAGTGAAAGGCAAGTTAGATTGTCTTCCAAAATATTTAATTCCATTCTTTTTGGAGGTGAATCTAGCTGGGAGGGTGATTTAGGAATGGTCAATGGGTCATCTGGGAACTGAAAAACTGAACCCAAGCTTTTTCTACTTAATCAGTTAAACAGAAGGGCAGAGAAAGAAACAGGAATTTGGAAGGAAATTGTGAATTAGATTCAGCAAATGCAGAAATGGTAAAACATGAATCGAGGGGAGAAAATAGAGAGCAAATAAAAAATAAAAGAGACTTTATTTTAAAAATCTTCTGTGCATTGCTTAGGAGAAAGAGTGAGAGACAATAAACCTTCATAAAGCCTGGGGCAGGCCATTCAACCCTTCCAGCCTGTCCTACTGTTCATTGTTCATGACTGATCCATTCTTGGCGTTCATGCCATTTTCTTTTTTCTGCGCCTTTGCCTCCCTTTCAAATTTCAATCAATAATTATTCCTTTGTGCTGCAATGCTTTATAGTTTCCAGTATTTCAATGGTTATTCAAGTTTCTGGGGTAGGAACATGATTTGATCATTATTTTATGAACATATGCAACCTGGGATCAAGTGTAGGCCATAAAGCCCATCACTCCCAGTTACTTTCCCCAAGCAGTAAGGCTGACCAACGCCTCCACCCACTAACTCCACCACTACTTTATTATTTCATGTCAGTCACCTTAAGTACAGCTTAGCATCACTTCAAAGGTTTCAAAGGTACATTTAATGTCAGAGAAATGTATACAATATACATCCTGAAATTCTTTTTCTTCACAAACATCCATGAAAACAGGAGTGCCCCAAAGAATGAATGACAGTTAAACATTAGAACCCCGAAGTCCCCCCAACTTCCCCCTCCTACACACAAGCAGCGGCAAAGCAACAATCCCTCACTCACCCACCCTCACCGAGCACTCAAGCATGTAGCAAAGCATCAATAAAGACACAGACTTGCAGTACCCCAAAGACTACTCGTTCACCCGGTAATTCGACATACCACAGGCTCTCTCTCTCTCCATAATACGGGAAAAAAATACGCAAACAATCTGTAAATGTAAGCTATCTTACAGTATATATTTATTGTGTATTATTCTTTCTTTTTTGTTATTGTGTTGTTTATCTTTTGATTTTTTTTGTGTTGCATCAGATTCAGAGTAACAATTACTTTGTTCTCCTTACACTAGTGTACAGGAAATGACATCAAACAATCTTGAGCCTTGACATATGGAAACCCATTAAAATAAAGTGAATGGGAAATGAGGACAGAGGTGCTTCAGCTTGATTGATCGAAGTTGCACATGTGGCTATGAAAATATTTTTTTCTGGGTAAATGAAATTTTGATTGAGAGACAAGTTGATGAGAGAAAGCATGCAGTCAGTGATAAATTGAACAACAATGTCAAAACTAGTAACTTGCAGCTGTGAGATTTTCTTGACTAGAGACAATGTGCAAAGAAAGGCTTAAAGAGTAAAACCGAAGCTCTGTAAGATCATTGAATGGTAATTAAATAGTCCAATGGAAGAGGTACTTCTAAAACCTGACCAAAACTTTCAACTGAGATAATGAATATTCTTCCCTTGGGGTGGTGAGAGTGTGGAATGAACTGGCAGCACAAGTGATGCATGCGAGCTCGATTTCAACATTTAAGATAAGTTTGGACAGGTACATAGATGGTAGGGGCATGGAGGGCTTTGGTCCCGATGCAGGTTGATGGGAGTAGGCAGGTTAAATGGTTCGGCACAGACTAGATGGGCTGAAGGACTAGATTCTGTGCTGTACTTTTCTATGACTTTATGATAAGGAGCAACTTATTATTAGTACATCGTTAATCACTTAGGTTTACATTTTATGGATGAGACAGTGGCTATCACAGGAATGCAAAAACACTGGATGTGTCAAGTAACAAATAAGTTGAGATCCACCCTCAACTATCTGCAGTGCAATGGGCATTTAGACCATAATACATAGGAACAGAATTAGGCCATTTGATCCATCGAGTTTAGTTTTCCTCAAATCAGGGAAATGAGGAAATTTTGGTAGAGAAGAAACCTCCACACAGAAATGCTTATTCATCATTTGCTATGGGTATGAATAAACAGTCGACGTTTCGGGCTGAGATCCTTCATCGGGACAGCAAAGTAAGGGGGAAGCAGGAAAAGGTAAGGGAGGGGAAGGAGTACAAGCGAGAACGTGATAGGCCAAGCCAGGTGAGTGGGGGAGGGGAAGTAAGAAGGTGGGAAGTGATAGGTGGAAAAGATAAAGGGCTGGAAAAGAAAGAGTCTGAGAGGAGAGGATAGTGGATCATTGGAGAAATGGAAGGAGGAGGGGTAGGAGGGGAGCTGATGGACAGGTGAGGAGAGGAGGTAAAAAGCCAGTGTGGGGAAATAAAAAAAGGGAAAGGGGAGTGTAAGAAAAATTACAGGAAGTTGGTAGAAATTACTGTTCATGTCATCAGGTTGGAGGCTAGCTAGATGGAATATGAGGTGTTGCTCCTCCAACCTGAGACTGATTTCATTGTGACAGAAGTGGAGGCCAAGGAGCGACATATTGGAATAGGAATGGGAATTGGAATTGAAATGCTTGGCCACCAGGAAATTCCTATTTTTGCGGATGGAGCTGAGATACTTAACAAAGCAATCCCACAGTCAGGTCTCACCAATTTTGAGGACGCTGCACCGAGAGCACTGGATACAGTAGATAACCCCAACAGATTTGCATCTAAACCCTTACCTCCATTCAGGGCCCCAAATACACCTTCCAGGTTTAGATGCAAGGTATGAGAGCCAGGAAGGAGAATAGTGGTAAGGGATGAATAGATAAGGGAATCATAAAAGGAACAATCCCTGTGGAAGGCAGAGAGTGGGGAGGGGAGGATGTAAAGATCTTTGGTGGTAGGGTCTCATTGAGGATGGTAGAAGTTGCAGTGAATGATGTGTTGGATGCGGAGGCTCGTAGAGTAATAGGTGACAACAAGAGGAACTCTATCCTGTTAATGTGGTGGGAAGATGGGGTGAGTGTGGATGTTGGGAATGGAGGAGATGAATGTGAGGCCAGCATCAATGGTGGAGGAGGGAAACCCTGTACTTTGAAAGAGGAGGATATTTCTGGGAACAGATGCTGCTGAGACAAAAGAACTGAGAAACAAGGGTGGCGTTTTTTTACAAGGGAAAGGATGGGGAAGAGGTATAGTCAAGATATCTGTAGGTTTATAAAAGGTTTTGGTAGACAGACGCTTCCAGTGATGGTGACAGACAGAACAAGAAAGAGGAGAGAGGTATCAGAAATGGACCAAGTAATTTTAAGGGCAGGGTAGAAGTTGGAGGCAAAATTGATGAAATTGACAAGCTCTGCATGGGTGGAGAAGTAGCACCAATGCAGTCATCAATGTGGTGCAGAAAGAGTTGGGGAGCATTGCCAGAGAAGGCTTGGAACATGAACTATTCCACATTGCCAACAAAGAGACGGGCATAGCTGGGGTCCGTGTGGGTGCCCATGGCCATCCCCTGAGCCTAAAGAAAGTGGGAGGAGCCGTAAGAGAAACTATTCAGGATGAGGACCAGATCTCTTAGACAGAAGGTAATGGTGGTGGAACTGGTCAGGTTTATTGTCAACAAAGAAGTGGAGAGCTTTAAGGCCTTTTTCGATGGGAGATTGAAGTGTATAGGGACTTGGACACTTCTGTGAAAATGAGGTGATCAGGGACAGGGAGATTGAGAGAGTGTGAATTGTTGCTGATATTACTGTAGGTGGGAAGGAACTGAACTGGGGGGATAGAATGGAGTAAAGGTAAGCAGACACGAGTTCAGCGAGGCAAGAGCAGGCAGAAACTATAAACGCACCTTTACAGTTAGATTTGTGGATCTTAGGTGAACTGAGGAGAGGTGAAGCACATGCTGCTTGTCTTGGTTGCTCCTGAAAGTGCAGAGTTCACCCTGATCTCATTATTTTCCAGATTGTCAGTACAGAAGGAAAGGGAAGCGTATCTGGCTGAGGGAAGATTGAGCTCATGATGTGCACTTCACAAATACGGAGCAACCTGAGTTAGGACAGTTTATGCTTCTTTCTCTCTACCAGGCAAGGCAAAGGCAGTCAGAACCACAATCAAAGCCTTAAAACAATTGTCGTTCATTTTAGACAACCAATGAGTGTTGCAGCCATTTTATCACACATAAAGAACTATCATTTGAAAAAGTCTTTAGAGTTGTTTCTGTAGAATGAGTCAGGTCAATTGAATATGGGCAGATGTTGAAATTTACCATCATTGCAGCAGACGAGTCCGTTTGAAGAAGCAAGTTCTGGTTTCTCACTGTACATCCTGATTTCACTCGCAAGTGTCCTAGGTCTAATTGTAATATCTTGTCCTCTTATTCTGCTCTTCCCTCCAACAGAGAAAGTGAAACTTTCTCGTTAAATTTTAAGTAGATACTGCATAGGCTCTGGGCCTCCTCTCCTAGAAGTTACTTTTTGGCCTTGATTATTTTGGAACTCCTCTGTAACACTGAGTGAATCTCTACTTTCTAATTAAGCTTAACAGATCATCAATCAAATCCCATTCCCTGATTTATTTTTAAACCTTGCCAATTGCACAGATAGAGTGACAGACAACATTCCCTTTATTTTGTTTTCCAGCTGTGCAGACCAACCATTGTTCTAAGCAGGAAATTTTTATATGGCCTGACAACAGCACACTTTAAATGTTCTGTTTTGGTAATATGCAAACTATGAATATTAAGAATGAAAACTGAAAAATCGCACTTTTGATTTTGTTTATTAATTATGGGGTTTAGTGAAATACAGTGCAACAAAGAAAATCTTCAATGTTTCGTAACTTTTTCTAGTTGCGTCCAATTCCTGCTGCATGGCAACAAAGGCTACGTGAATGGGAGCATTTCAGTTACCGCCTGGCCGCACACCCGCACAGCTTAGAGGGAACCGTGGTGAGAGAACATGCTAAACAAAGTGAGTTAATGCATGCCATGCAAGAGCATCCAGATACACTGCAAAGCAGGCCCAGCTGCAACCAGTATTGAAGAGCTCGTAGGCCCGCCATTGGTCAGGGTTGACTGTGGATGTTGCGTTCCAGCTGTTTACAGGAATCAGAGACCAGTGTGCATGCCAGAGCAGTGCGATACGGACAGCAAGCGTTTGCCCATGTAGCATGCTCCCCTTCTCCACACAGCGGGTGAATCCAAAGCAACGGCAGAGACCGACACAGTCTGGCACCAGCGGCGTCGCGGGAGTTGCCAGTCAGCGTTGAACTCAATGTATGACTGCCTTAGGGACTCCAGCAATGGATTTTTTTCCAAAGCCTTCCCCGTGAGTGGGTATAGCTGCCAACCATGGCTGATGAGCCCCATCTGCCCGAGACAACTGGTTTTAAGGCACCTGTAACCTGTCTTTGCTTCCTCTCCTGTCAGCCAGGCTCAGTAGTGAAGCCATACGTGAAGGCCAGGTGCTGGACTTCATTGTCGGAGGCTATTTGAGGCACATGCCTTTGGGAGCATTTATTACGTACTGGGAGCTTATCCCCATTACCACCCCTGACTATAACAACTTTAAAGAACCTTAAGAACTCTGATCTTAACATATAGCAAGAGTCGGCCATAATCCCGGAAGTTCTGTCTGCGCGTTTCAGCTGTTTGTTACGCGCAACCTGTTTGGGAGACTAGTTTTAAATGAAAACACAAATAACTGGAACTCTAAGCAACTAAAAGCTTATTTTAAATTGTCTCCCTGTCAGCCTGATTAGGCTGGGTTTTTTTGCAGTCTTGCTCACCAATGTACTTGAGTATGATAGATTTCAGTCCTGTCTTCCAAATGAACTGATTAATTGATACTGACAGCTTTCAATGCCGATGGGGGGAAGATCTGATTTTTCTTGTAAAATTCAGACAAGTTGATACATGGCTTGAAAAGCCATCAGCTTAAAAAAAAATCTGGTGGTTAGCACTTGTGTTTGTGTTGGATGTCTCCAGTGTGATAGATGGGCTGCAGTGGGAGAAAGGCCTTTGTTTGATGCTATGTAACAAGAGTTTCATGTATTATGAAGACTGATCTTTTAAAAATGTGAAGTATTATGGAAGAAAGAAAGGGCTTGCATTTATATAGCACCTTTCATGACCTCAGGAGATTCTAGGGAAATGGACAACCTATATTGTGCTTCTGAGTATAGAGAGCCTTGTGATAAAGGGAAGTCTGGATGTGGTGGACTCAAAGTTCCCTCTAATATTTTTAAAGTTGCATAGGCCAACCATTGCTCCGAGCAGGGAATTTTTACACAGCCTGAAAACTGCACAATACTTTAAATGCTTTTTTTTTGGGTAATATTCATACCTTGAGTATTTAGAATGAATATTGAAAGATCACATACTTTTGATTTTATGTATTAATTGAAGGGTATAATGAAATAAAATACAACAAAGAAAATCTTACATGTTTGTAAACTTTTAAACTTAGTCAGCATTGCCGTTCAGCAGGCCGGTGGTTTATTAACAATTCGCCGCCAACTTCCATTCTGTGTTTGTTGTTACAATTTATAACAGTGTTGTGACTTGATACATTGATAATGTAAATATGTTGAAACTCTAAAATGTTTCAAAGTAAAGGTTGTGATATGTTTATGATATTGAATATTTATGGATTATATGGATTACCTCATAATTACAGTGTACAGTATTTCACAATTATGATAATATAGATTTCAAAATTACATTAGCATAATTTCAAAATGACATGAACATTGTATAAAAGAAAACTCCAGCTGTGCGGTAACAAAGGCTGTGTGCGAGGGAGCATTTCAGTTAACGCGCGGCTGCTCGGTTGGAGGTAACAGTGGTGCTCTATTGGATTTACTTGGTAAGATTTACTTGAGCAACTAAATCAGATGTTTGGAATATTGTCCATTTAGCAAATGCGTTTTAATATTAGTTAAAGCAAGTGGATTAATTTTATAATATCAAAGATTGATCAGGAGCAGGATTGTTGGCTGCTAGCCAGACATGAGGAGAACACTCATCCTTATTATTGTGGCTTAGATGAAGATCAGAACACATTTCGTGAGTAATTTATGCAGAAAAACAAGTAATTGCAAAGGAAACTTTTCCTTGCAACTGTATAAAAGATACTGACTGGTGGTGGTTGAGAATTACAATGACTGTGAATGGGCTTTGCCAGTTCTGATGTATGATCTGATGCAAAATGCATTTCCTCTTCATGTATGTTGAGTGGCAGGCCAGACTACAGTGTGCTACTGCTTCTGGCTGGCCGTGAACTTGGCACCATGCAAGGCAGCGCAATCTGTTTGATTGGCGTCCTATCCCCACCCGAAGCATTCACCCTCTTCACAGCATCACCTATCACCCACGCTACGAGGATGTTGACAGGAGTAAAAAGGTTCTTTTCAAAGGAGAGGCTGGATAGTATTGGATTTGTCTTCCCCTGGAGCATAGGAGGCTGAGGTTTATAAAATCTTGAGGGAAATTAGATATGATGAATCGGTAAAGTATGTTCCACTGGGTAGAGGAGTCCAAAACTAGAGGGTCTGGGCTTAAATTAAGAGAAGAAAGACTTAGATAGATAGATAGATACTTTATTCATCCCCATGGGGAAATTCAACTTTTTTTCCAATGTCCCATACACTTGTTGTAGCAAAACTAATTACATACAATACTTAACTCAGTAAAAAATATGATATGCATCTAAATCACTATCTCAAAAAGCATTAATAATAGCTTTTAAAAAGTTCTTAAGTCCTGGCGGTTGAATTGTAAAGCCTAATGGCATTGGGGAGTATTGACCTCTTCATCCTGTCTGAGGAGCTTTGCATCGATAGTAACCTGTCGCTGAAACTGCTTCTCTGTCTCTGGATGGTGTTACCTGAGGGGCAAGGTGTTGACACACACACCGTAGTGAGCTGCTAAGGAAAGCAGTAGAGGCAGGGACACTTACAGCATTCAGAAGATGTCCTCCTCCTTCAAATAAAGGGGTTTCCCTTCCTCCACCATCAACACTGTCCTCAAATGCTTCTCTTCCATCTCACACATCTGCCCTCACCTCATCCTCCCTCACACTAGGGATAGGGTTCCTCTTGTCCTCATCTACCACCCCCACCAGCCTCTGCACCTAGGGCATAATTCTCCACAATTTCTGTCATCTCCAGTGAAATGCCGCCACCAAGCATATCTCTCCCACCCCCCACCACTTTCTGCTTTCCGCAGGGATTGCTCCCTATGCAACTTCCTTGTCCATTCGTCCCTTCCCACTGATCTCCTTCCTCAGGCCACACTCAGTTTGGAGTTATATTCTGCCTGGGTAGCCTCCAACCTGATGGCATGAACATTGATTTCTCAAATCCCCTTTCACCATTCCCCATTCCCTTTTCCTCTCTCACCTAATCTTCTTACCTGTCCATCACCTCCCTCTGGTGCTCCTCCTACTTTTCTTTCGCCCAAGGCCTTCTGTCCTCTCCTTTTAGATTGCCCCTTCTCCAGCCCTGTATTTCTTTCACCAATTAAATTCCCAGCACTTCACTTGACCTCCCAGCCCTCCCGGTTTCATTATCACGTTGTGTTCCTTCCTCTTCTTGTTCCACCTTCTAACTCTGACTCCTCATCTCTTTTTCTCCAGTCCCGATGAAGGGTCTCAGCCCGAAACATTGAGTTTGCTCCTTTTCATAGATGCTGCCTGGCCTGCTGAGTTCCTCCAGCATTTTCTGTGTGTTGCTCTGGATTTCCAGCATCTTCAGGTTTTCTCTTGTTAGAAATGAGCAATTATCATTTGCCTGGGCATAGACATCTATATCCCGCATTTTCTCAGTAATATCCAGTCCATGGAATGTCAAGCTCCATCCTTGTACCTATGTTCAGTACCCCAACCTCCACCACCTGGATCGACTCCGGTAACTGCTCCCTGGAAGCTTCAGCCTGTTGGTCTGAAGAGTCTCTCAGGCTGAAAAACAAGGAGAAAAATTCTTTGCTGCAGGAAATCTGGGGAAACCCGTGGTTTCTGCAGATGTTCCAGCTCCTTAATACAAAGTCACGAGTGACCACAGACAGTTTATGGAACTGGGCAGGAAACTCCATGCCTGCAAAGCACTGGAAGGTGGGAGAGGGAGTCGCAGATAATTCGGTTGTCACAATAGAGGAAACACGATAGCCAGCTTGGGCTGAGCAAAACCCTCATGGGAATGGAGAGAGTTCTCAGTAGTAAGAGGAGTCCGTGGGCCTGCGGGCAGCTACTGGTGATAGAAGAGCTTACACTGTTGAAGACAGCAAGGAGAAGTTTTCCCAAATTCAGAAAATGCAAAAATGGAGAGACAAGTAAAAGATCAACGGGCAAGTGAAAGTCTGCGGTCACTTTCCACTGAAAGCAATGGTCCGACTTTACTATGATTAGTCCATCTCCTTGCAGGATTACTACGTAAAAACAAGTTAATGGGTATTTTAGAGTGTGTTTGTGCAACTGGGTGGCAGGAAGAAATCTTGAAACTATTGCTTCATACATCACATTGTTTGAGCTGTAAAAGAGTGCTTTGTTTTAGTAGGGTTGTTTTCACTGCAGGGGGCCCTCTGTAGGAAATAAGAAACTGATTTTGCTGCAGTCTTTGCTCTCGGTGCTCCTCTCTCACTTAGCCCGGCTCCTCCTCCTCCCCACTTCTGGCTGCATAGTTTTCTGACTTGTCTATAATTTTCTTCTCTGCTGTTTTTTTGAAAACGGACCAAGCAAAAGGAACGATGGCTGAGTCGTTCTGTGACTGTGCTCATAGTCCTCCGGCCTGCCTCTTTGTGGTTTCTCTTTTACTGGGGTGGGAAGAACTAGTCAGAGTGTTGCAAGGTCAACAGCAAAACTCAGATTATATTTCAGCTATTTCCACAAAACACATTGTGGCTTCCGTGGAGGAGACTTGTTTGAAAAGACTTCTTGTTATGCTGATTATTTACTTAAACTTTCCGATTGGTTGATTGTCACTGGGTCTGCGCTATTCATGGGAACTTTGCGACAAAGAATGCACAACCAGCGACAATCAATCTCCGAATCAGTGCTGTAATATTTGTCTTCCTAATAGGCTCTTTAGGGAATGTAATATTCATGGTTTCAACAGAAAAGTATGAAACCTAGATCTAAATCAAAATACTTTGTGCATTTTAATCCAACATTTTCAGTCAGAGTTATTTTCTAAAGGAGATATATTGATTCAATTGAAATCCAATTTTAGTGAATAAAATTGATATTTTCACTACTATGGAACTCTCACAAAGCTGCAATTATGTATGCGAGTGACAGCACCATTTGGACAAGCTATGTGAAGTTTACCCTTTATTTTGCTCTGTACAGGCTCCAGCTGGACACACCTCGAGTGCTGCTCTTTGTCCCCTGCCACTGTGACCTTGACCTGCCCAATACTGTTGTCGTTATTAACTAAAGCTGCAGTGATGGGATGGGGAGTAGGTCTGTCTGCATGCTGAAAATGAAGCAGACAGCATTGCACGGCCTCACATTCCCCCATGTTCCGATCAGGTATCGGAGGGAGATTAAAAATCTTGTTGGGTGGTGCCACGACTACAACCTCTCACTCAATGTCAGCAAATCCAAAGAGTTGATTATTGACTACAGGAGGAGGTCCGTGATCCAAGCTTCATTAGGGGAATGGAGATGGTAAGGGTCAGTAGTTTTAAATACTCTAGCATTAACATAGCAGAGGATCTGTCCTAAAGTATCATCATAAAGAAGGCACAACAGTGGCTCTACTTCTTCAAAGTTTGCGTGCATTCAGCACATCACCAAAAACTTTAACAAACTTCTACAGATGCACAGGGAATGTATCCTAACTACTTGTACCAAAGCCTGGTATGGAAACACCAATGCCCAGGAATGGCTATAGAATGTGTTGGTGCAGTCCACTCCATCTCAGGTAAACTCCTCCCAACCACTGAGCACCACAAGAAAACAGAATCCATCATCAAAGACCCCCACCATCAAGGCCATGCTCTCTTCTCACTACTACCGCTGGGCAGGATGTACAGAATTGTAAGGTTCCACACCATGATGAGATCCAAAGCAACACAAATACAACACTGGGAGGACTTAGAGGGATAGGCAGCATCTATGGAAAAGAGTCAATCAGTCAATACTTTGGGCTGAGACCCTTCATCAGGACTCATTAAGGAACTCGGTCCTGATGAAGGGTCTCGGCCCAAAACGTCGATTGTTTACTCTTTCCCATAGATGCTGCCTGGCCTACTGAGTCCCTCCAGCATTTTGTGTGTGTTGCTTAGGTCTCACACCAGCAAGTTCAAGAACAGTTAATACCTTTCAACCATCAGTTTCCCAAACCAGCAGTGATGCCTTCATTCAACACTGCTCTGA